>NC_057806.1:101875280-102199762 GCF_018294505.1 Triticum aestivum | reverse complement strand
AGCTAAGCCCCCGAGTGGGAGGATCGCTCTCCACTCGGTAGGATTTTTTCAAACTTAGGCGAGTGCCGGACCGCAGCTAAGTCTCTAAGTGAGAGAACTTAGGCGAGTGCTGGACTGCAGCTAAGCCCCCGAGTGGGAGGATCGCTCTCCACTCGGTAGGATTTTTTTTCAAACTTAGGCGAAACGGATTCGCGGCTAAGTCACCCACTGGGGGATTCCGTATGTAAACAAAAGTGACAACAATTGATGGAACACTCTTGCCTTTGATAAAAACGAACTGCAGGAATTTTTCTTATTACATCTCGTCCAAGGGAGAGCTCAAGTGTAAAAGGGGCGGAGTAGTTCCGCATTCCAAGCTCGAGGCTCGTCGATCTGGCGATCAACATTGTAGAGGTGAGACGCTCCATTGTGGAGGACTCTGGTGATGATGAAGGGGCCTTCCCAAGTAGGAGCAAGCTTGTGTGGTTTCTGTTGATCCACTCGGAGGACCAAATCTCCTTCTTGGCAGGCTCGACTCTTCACATTCCGGGCGTGGAATCGATGCAAGTCTTGCTGATAGATGGTCGATCTGATCATGGCCATCTCCCTCTCTTCTTCTAGGAGGTCGACTGTGTCTTGCCGGGCCTGTTCTACTTCATCTTCGGTGTAAAGCTCGACTCGGGGCACGTTCTGAAGAAGATCACTTGGCAGAACCGCTTCGGCTCCATAAACCAGAAAGAATGGAGTTCTTCCAGTCGACCGGTTAGGGGTGGTCCTCAATCCCCACAGAACTGACGGAAGCTCGTCGACCCAAGCACCCGCCGCGTGCTTGAGATCACGCATCAGCCGAGGCTTCAGTCCTTTGAGAATCAAACCATTTGCTCTTTCAGCTTGTCCATTCGACTGAGGATGCGCGACCGACGCGTAGTCGACTCATGTGCCTTGAGAGGCGCAAAAAGCTCTAAACTGGTCCGAATCGAAGTTTGACCCATTGTCAGTGATGATGCTATGAGGGACTCCATATCTGAATGTTAGTCCTCTGACGAAACTGATAGCAGTGCCAGCATCGAGGTTCTTGATAGGCTTGGCTTCAATCCATTTGGTGAACATGTCGACTGCCACAAGCAGATGCATGAATCCACTCCTGCCTGTTCTCAGTGGACCAACCATGTCCAGTCCCCAGACAGCAAAGGGCCAGACGACTGGAATGGTCTTCAGGGCTGATGCAGGCTTGTGTGACATGTTGGAGTAGAACTGGCAGCCTCCACATTTGTCGACTATCTCTTTTGCCATCTCATTTGCTCTAGGCCAGTAAAATCCCGCTCGGTATGCTTTAGCCACAATGGTCCTAGAGGACGCATGGTGGCCACAGGTCCCTGAGTGGATATCATCGAGGATTATCCGACCTTCTTCTGGTGTTATGCACTTCTAAACGATTCCAGTCGCGCTTTCTCTATACAACTGCCCCTTTATGACTGTGAAGGCCTTGGATCGGCGGACGATCTGTCGAGCCTCTTCCTCGTCTTCTGGGAGCTCTTTCCTTAGGATATACGCGATGTACGGTATCGTCCAGTCGGGAGTGATTGCCAAGACTTCCATGATTAGGTCGACCACAGCAGGAACTTCGACTTCAGTCGGATCTGTGGCACTTTTCGGTTGTGGGGCTTCTTCTGTGAAAGGATCCTCCTGGACTGACGGCGAGCGGATGTGCTCCAGAAACACAATGCTGGGAATGGCTTCTCTCTTGGAGCCTATTTTTGCCAGATCATCAGCTGCTTGGTTTTTCAGTCGGGGGATGTGATGAAGCTCTAACCCCTCGAATTTCTTTTCTAGCCTTCTCACTGCATTGCAATAACCAGTCAAAGTTGGACTTCTGACGTCCCACTCCTTCATCACCTGATTAACCACCAAATTTGAGTCGCCATAGACCATGAGGCGACGGACGCCGAGTGAAATGGCCATGCGCAACCCATACAAAAGTGCTTCATACTCTGCTTCATTGTTGGAGGAATTGAAGTGAATCTGGAGAACATATCTGAGCTTATCTCCTCGGGGGGAGACTAGAACTACCCCAGCACCGGAACCATTCAGCATCTTAGATCCATCGAAGAACATGGTCCAGTGCTCCGAGTGAACTTGAGTCGGAAGTTGCTGTTCAATCCACTCGGCGATGAAATCTGCGATTGCTTGGGACTTGATAGCCTTCTTTGCTTCAAACTTAATATCTAAGGGAAGGAGTTCAATCGCCCACTTGGCCACTCGACCAGTTGCATCTCTGTTATGCAGAATCTCTGACAGTGGGGCGTCGCTGACGACTGTAATGGAGTGGTCAGAGAAGTAATGTGCAACCTTCTTGGTGGTCATATAAATCCCATATACAAGCTTCTGGTAGTGAGGGTATCTTTGTTTTGAAGGTGTCAAAACTTCAGACACATAATAGACTGGGCGCTGAACTCTGAAGGCCTTTCCTTCTTCTTCCCGCTCGACCGTGAGTACTGTACTGACAACTTGTCCCGTGGCCGCAATGTACAGCAGTAGAGGCTCTTTGCTGATTGGGGCAGCAAGCACCAGCTGGGTGGAGAGCAGAGCTTTGAGTTCTGCAAACGCTGCGTCAGCTTCTGGAGTCCACTCGAACTTGTCAGACTTCTTCATCAGTCGGTAAAGAGGCAACGCTTTCTCACCGAGTCGAGAAATGAATCGACTTAGAGCGGCCAAGCAACCTGTGAGCTTCTGGACATCGTGTACGCGAACAGGACGCTTCATCCGGAGTATGGTGCCAACTTTTTCAGGATTGGCGTCGATCCCCCGTTCGGAAACGAGAAAACCGAGTAACTTTCCACCTGGAACTCCGAATGTGCACTTTGATGGATTGAGCTTGATATCATACCTCCTGAGGTTGGCAAAGGTTTCGGCAAGGTCAGCTCGCAGGTCGGAACCTTTGCGTGACTTGACCACAATATCATCCATGTATTCCTCCACATTCCGACTGATTTGAGTGAGTAAATACTTCTGAATCATTCTCATGAACGTGGCTCCGGCATTCTTGAGGCCGAACGGCATGGTGACATAACAGAAGCATCCGAATGGGGTGATGAAAGCTGTTTTGATTTCGTCGGGTCCATACAGACGGATCTGATGGTACCCGGAATAAGCATCTAGAAAAGAAAATCTCTCCCACCCCACAGTCGAGTCGACTATTTGGTCGATGCGAGGGAGAGGAAAATGATCTTTCGGGCAGGCCCGATTGATATGTTTGAAATCAATGCACATGCGAAGTGACTTGTCCTTCTTGGGGACCATGACGACATTGGCGAGCCACTCGGAGTGGTAAATCTCTCGGATAAACTCCGCTACTAAGAGCCGAGCCACCTCCTCGCCAATGGCTTTCCTCTTCTGGACGGCGGACCGTCGAAGATGTTCTTTCACAGGCTTGAACTTCGGGTCGACTCGTAGACGGTGCTCAGCCAGCCCTCTGGGAACTCTAGGCATGTCAGAGGGTTTCCATGTGAAGATGTCCCAGTTCTCACGGAGGAGCTGGATGAGCGCTTCTTCCTATTTGGAGTCAAGCGTCGTTGGGATGTGAGTCGGGGCAGCATCGGGGTCGGTCGGGTGAATGTGGACTGTCTTTGTTTCACCGGACGACTGAAAAGCTGATTCTGAAGCAGGCTTCTTGGCTCGTAGCAACTCACTTGGATCGGCAGTCTTTTGGTACTCTTGCAGCTCGACCACTGCCATCTGAGCATCTGCAATCTTTGAGCCCTTCTGAAAGCACTCTTCCGCCTTCTTCCGATTGCCTGTAACAGTGATCACACCTTTGGGGCCAGGCATCTTCAGCTTGAGATACACGTAACATGGCCGGGCCATGAAGCGGGCGTAAGCTGGCCTGCCCAAAATGGCGTGATAAGCACTTTGGAAGTCCACAACCTCGAATGCCAACTTTTCCTTGCGGTAATTCTTTGAATCACCGAAAACCACATCAAGAGCGATCTGGCCGAGTGATTGGGCTTTCTTCCCAGGAATGACTCCGTGGAAACTCATGTTACTGGTGCTGAGCCTGGACATCGGAATGCCCATTCCTTTCAATGTTTCAGCATACAGTATGTTCAGGCCACTGCCACCATCCATCAGGACTTTAGTTAGTCGAGTGCCTTCAACAATTGGGTCGACCACCAAAGCTTGCCTCCCAGGGGTGGCAATGTGCATCGGGTGATCAGACTGGTCGAATGTGATGGCAGTCTGAGACCACTTCAGGTAACTGGGTGTTGCCGGGGCAACCATGTTCACCTCTCGGTTAATTACTTTCAGTCGACTTTTGCTTTCAACATCGGCAAAAATCATCAGGGTGGAATTGACTTGGGGGTATCCATCGTCACTGTCTTCCTTGTCCTCGACTCCGTCAGACTCTTTTTCCTTATCTTTGGACTACTTTCCTTGGAACTGCTGGATCAGGAGCCGACACTGTCAAGTGGTATGCTTTGGATAAATAAAATTACCCTCTTCATCCTTCTTGGTGTGGATGTGACATGGCAGATCCAAAACATCATTTCCGTCTTGATCCTTGACTTTCTTGGGCTTCCAGGGGCCTTTGGGTTTTCCCTTGAAATTTCCCTGGGTTGCGGCCAGGGCCTCCCCAGGGGCGGCTGGCTCGGCCTTCCGCTTCTGCTTCCGACTGGAATTGCCTCCGGTTTCCTGGGCGACTGCTTTCTGCTTGCCACTCCGGAGTCGATCTTCATCTTCTCCGTTAGCATATTTGGTGGCAATCTCCATCATCCGATTCAGAGACATCTCTCCAGTTCGACCGAACTTCAGATTTAACTCTCTGTATTTAACACCATCCTTGAAGGCACAAACTGCTTGATGGTATGTCACATTCTCAACCGAGTGATGCAGCGTGATCCACCTCTGGATGTATTCCCTCAGAGTTTCATTCGGCTTCTGCACGCAAGACCGCAACTCTATAAGGCCTGCAGGTCGCTTGCATGTTCCTTCAAAGGTTGTGATAAACACTCGGGAGAGGTCCTCCCAAGTGTATATGCTGCTGGGTGCCAACTGATTTAGCCACGCTCTGCCTGAGCCCTCTAACATGAGAGGTAAATGCTTCATGGCCACCTCGTCATTGCCACCGCCAATCTGTACAGCCACTCGGTAATCTTCGAGCCAAGTGTCAGGCTTAGATTCACCGGTGAACTTGTTGATTCCAGTCGCCAGCCTAAAATTGGGAGGAATCACTGCGGCTCTGATGGCTCGACTGAAACACTCTGGCCCTGAAGCATGTACTCTGCTGCTGGCAGGCGCATCTCTGTTGTGGCCTTCTCGATGAGCTCTGTTCCTGTCAACCAAACCTTGAACAAGGATGGATCTTGCATCAAAGCCTGGGTCTCTGGGGTCGACTGGAATCCTCTGCCCAACACTATGAGGGCGTCTGTCATCTTGCCGTCGAGGCGCATATGACCCACTCCTTGGGGCGGGGTTGGAACTCGACGTCGATCATCACGGTCGAATCGGTGATCATACTTCTCATTCCTCCTGTACTGGTCACGCCGGTCACCACGTCCCTCACGCCTCAGGGGCGATCTCGGGCTGTGAGCCGACTCGACTGTATCTGTTGCGACAGATCGACTGTGGATCCTATTCCGCGACTGAGACACAGTGGAATTCTGGTTTCCTGCCGCCCGGAGCAATGCTCTGATCTGTAACAAGCCCCTGCCAGCCTCCGACTGGGAGGGCTGAATCGATTCTGCTATACGGGCCGTAGCGGCCAAATTCTGAACTGGGGTTCGATATACCTGCGTCGGCGGGAAGAGCTGGCATCGAGTAGACTCGGGAGCCCGCTGACGCTCTCGCTCGTCGAGTGCTTGCTGGAGATTCTCCAGTCGAGTGCGCTCGGACAAATTATCCAAACGCGCGTCCTCCAAGGCCCGGGCCTCGGGGGACTCACCGACGATAGGGGTGCGGAGGGCGTCCGTGTTCCGGTGGTGAAGCTCCTCTCGCTGTGATGTCGTGAGAGGTTCGGGGAGATACTCATCGTGGGGATGCGACGGATCGCCCCCACCCGCGCCTCCCTCAGCGCGAGGGAAACCGGGGGGACTATGTGTTCCATCGACCGCCAGAACCTCAGCCGCTGGGTCGCTGCTGTTGCACTTGGATGCGGTCTCCACGGAACCAGTCGACAGGTCGAACAGGCCGTAGAGGGATTCGTCGGGCTCGATCGCCGCGACTTGCGGGGTGGCCGACTGGCGAGCCACGGCATGTCTCACCCACCTCTGAAGTCTCGACCGACCGGAGCGCTTGCGCTGGTGGGAGGCAGAGCGGGGAGACGATACGGGGGCCGACCGATATTGGGTCGACGGTTGCCGCAGGAGGACGCCACGAATGCATGCGCGGAAATGCGTCGCACCGCAGACGGAGAGCGTGTCGATGTCGAGTGGCGCCTCCTGAAGTCAGGCGGACTCGTCGGCGATGAACGTGAGCGCGCCGAGACGGATCTCGCGGCCCTCCACCAAAACTCCGCAAGAAAACATGATCAAAGGGGTCGGAAAAAATCACAACTTCTCCAATCAGGCGCTAAGACTGCTGCCCCACGGTGGGCACCAACTGTCGTGGTTCTAACTCTCACAGTGATGTAGGGGGGTGAATATGGAGAGGCTAGATCTTAGCTATTTGGAAGTTGTTACACGCGAGGTTTACGAGTTCAGGCCCTTCTCAGAGGAAGTAATAGCCCTACGTCTCGGAGCCCGGAGGCGGTCGACTAGATTATGCGTGTATGGATTACAGGGGTGCGAACCCTTCATACTGAGGAGGGGGATGGCTTATATAGAGTTCGTCGGCCCCCTCCTACCCTCAGTAATGCAGGGTTTAAGGTACATTTAAGGTCGGGCGTTACTAGTAACGCCCCTAATAAAGTGCTATAATGATCATAAAGACTACTTAACAGCCGACCGTTTGCCTACGGAGTGACTTTAGGTCTCCTGGCAGTCGAGTGGTTGGCTTCATGGTCGAGTGATAGCTTCTTGGTCGAGTGCCTTGAACCCGTCGAGTGGGATACCTTCAAGTCGATTGAAAGGTGACTTCTTCTAGGGGTGTCCTAGGGTAGGACTCTTTGGTCAGGTCCGTGTCCCTACCCTAGGTACATGTCTTCATCAGTTGGGTGATAATGGGAACCCCTTGATAGTTCGCCTTGATTAAAGCTTTTCCAGCAATGCCCAACCTTGGTTTTACCATTTTCCACCTAGCCTCTTTTTCCCTTGGGTTTCCGGAGCCCGAGGGTCATCTTATTTTAAACCCCCCCGGGCCAGTGCTCCTCTGAGTGTTGGTCCAAACAGAGCCACTTGCAGCGCCACCTCGGGGCAACTCGAGGGTTGGTTTTAGTTGTACGTAGTGTTCATCTGAGTGTGCCCTGAGAACGAGGTATGTGCAGCTCCTATGGGGATTTGTCGGCACATTCGGGCAGTGTTGCTGGATTTGTTCTAACCTGTCGAAGTGTCTTGTAGAACCGAGATACCAAGTCTGATCGGAATGTCTCGGGAGAAGGTCTATTCCTTTGTTGACCGTGAGAGCTTGTCATGGGCTAAGTTGGGACTCCCCTGCAGGGATTTGAACTTTTGAAAGCTGTGCCCGTGGTTATGGGCAGATGGGAATTTGTTAATGTCCGGTTGTAGATAACTTGAACCTTAACTTAATTAAAATGAATCAACAGTGTGAGTTACCATGATGGTCTCTTCTCGGCGGAGTCCGGGAAGTGAACACGGTGTTGGAGTAATGCTTGCTGCAGGTTGACCTCTAGTTATTCGTTCGCGCTTTGCCTCCTCTTCTCGCTCTCTTTTGCGAACAGGTTAGCCACCATATATGCTAGTCGCTTGCCGCAGCTCCACATATATTTTACCTTGCCTTACCTATAAGCTTAAATAGTCTTGATCGCGAGGGTGCGAGATTGCTGAGTCCCCGTGGCTCACAGATTACTTCCAAACCAGATACAGGGCCTGATGATTCCGTTCCAGATGACGCGCTTGAGCTCAAGTGGGAGTTCGACGAGGACTCACGCCGATACTACGTGTCTTTCCCTGATGATCAGTAGTGGTGCCCAGTTGGGGTGATCGGGACCGTGTCGCATGTTGGGTTGTTCTTTTATTTTGGCATCGTAGTCGGGCCATGAGTGTTTGAATGTTGTAATGCTATTTATGTACTTGATTGACGTGGCGAGTGTAAGCCAACTATGTATCTCCCCTTTTATTCTCTATATTACATGGGATGTTGTGAAGATTGCCTAACTTGCGACATTGCTTTCAATGCGGTTATGTCTCTAAGTCGTGCCTCGACACGTGGGAGCTATAGCCGCATGGAGGGCGTTACACCTGCCAAAGGCTCTGGTGGTGACGCCGTCTTGGGCTCCACGGTGACCTCCGTCCTGCCGTCCTACTAGTCTTGGTCTCGTTGCACCGATATGGAAACCTTTGCATGATGCCTCGGGACTTCTCTCCTACGCTTGCCTCTTTAGCACCAAAGAGGAAACAAGTACACTACGCATGCTGGCGCTCGCCTGGCGCCCGCCTAGCTCCAGTCATCATGGCTTGTGTCACAGAAGCCTAGCGAGGTGTCCCTTGCCTTGATCTCTCCGCCCCTCGCGAGCCAGCCTGGTGAGGCTACCCCCGAGGAGGTCTTGTGCCATCCACCTCGCGAGGCTTGGCCCCTTGCGAGGGTCTTGAGTGTTTGCTGGTGAAGATGGGCCGCACAGGGCCGCTGGTGGAGCCACACTATGGGCCGCAGGTAGGCAAGTCTGGGTACCCCCGTTCCCAGAACGCCGACAATCACCATGTCAAGAGTCCGTTTGGCGAGTGACACGTGTGACATATACTTCACATACACAAAGGTGAATCATCTCCTTTACACGTGCTCACTTGACCCCTTCGAGGATGGTATACTACTTGACACGTCTCCCGTGTGCATGCATAGGTATTATCGGAACACTACGGATGACGAAGAGGAGTGCGAGCGCAAGTGTACAACTACACCATCCGCGAGGGAAGCATGGAAGGGGCGACGGAAGAAGAAGAAGAAGATGAAGCTGCAGAGTCTACAGTGGCTGGACGTCCGACACTTTGCAGCGCCCGGATGACCGACGTCCACCGAATGTCGAACACACCCTTGACCAGCTGTAGACCAAGCCCAACGACCGGACGACTGACGCCGACCGGGCGTCCGGCGCCACCTGTCTCGTGAAGAATCAACGGACGTCCGATGCGCGCCGAACGTCCGGACCGTCCTAAGCCACCGAACGTGTGACCCCCACCGGTTGTCCGGTACCTACGTGTGCGCAGCCGGGCCTTTGGCCTTGTATCTCTCTCCCACTTAACCCTTCGTGTCTTAGACTATAAATAGACCACCTCCATCTCCTTTCTAGGGTTAGCATAGGTTTAGCTCATTTGAGATAGAGATTTTCTCATCCATACAGATCTACTCCATGAGAGAGATCGCGGCCTCTACGGAGAAGATCCACCTTGGATTCAAGACCCCTCATGGGAAGATCCCCTCGTGGATTCAAGACCTCCTTATGGATAAGAACCGGTTACCTCTTGTATCGTCCTTTGTTGACTTTGGATTGTGTATCTCTCTTTGTGTTTTGAGGAGCTAGCACATGTGTGATCGTTCTTGTTGGTTTGAGTGATTCTCTCATGTTTCCACTCGTGTCCCCCCTCATGTTCTTCGTGTTCTTCGCGGGATCCGCTCCTTTCGTGAAAGATCAGCCGTCTATGGTTCCACCCTACATTAGACAAGAGATAGAACTTATCTATTTGGCTTGCCGGAGATCGCATTGTTGGTTCATCTTTCCAGCTTCCCTGCGAGACCAAGTTCTCGTCAGGAACCCGTAGTTTTATGCAGATGGAAATGATGCAATATGTGATCTTATCTATATGTATATGCAATGCTCATGAGATGCTTATGCATGCAAGCAACTTTTTGGGGCCCCCAACGCTTCATTCATTTCTCTGTTTCTTAGGGTCTACGCCTGGCTTTGTACAAGGGGTTACATGCAACTCTATGCTCTACTGGTCGGGGTGAAGATACCCCGAACAAGCCCCTCAAAGGATTACTTTCCATAGTAACAAGTGACAGTAAATTTCAGCACACTATATAAATTTTTCCTTACCAAATTCCACCTACCAAAGGCGCTTCAATCCCCGGCAACAGTGCTAGAAAAGAGTCTTGATGACCCACAAGTATAGGGGATCTATCATAGTCCTTCCGATAAGTAAGAGTGTCGAACCCAACGAGGAGCAGAAGGAAATGATAAGCGGTTTTCAGCAAGGTATTCTCTGCAAGCACTAAAATTATAGGTAATAGATAGTTTTGTGATAAGATAATTTGTAACGAGCAACAAGTAACAAAAGAGCAGCTAGGTGGCCCAATCCTTTTTGTAGCAAAGGACAAGCCTGGACAAATTCTTATATAGATAAAAGCGCTCCCGAGGACACATGGGAATTATCGTCAAGCTAGGTTTCATCACGATCATATGATTCATGTTCGGTAATTTGATAATCTGATATGTGGGTGGCCCGGTGCTTGGGTGATGTCCTTACTTGGACAAGCATCCCACGTATGATTAACCTCTATTGCAAGCATCCGCAACTACAACAAAAGTATTAAGGTAAACCTAACCATAACATGAAACATGTGGATCCAAATCAGCCCCTTACGAAGCAACACATAAACTAGGGTTTAAGCTTCTGTCACTCTAGCAACCCATCATCTACTTATTACTTCCCAATGCCTTCCTCTAGGCGCAAATAATGGTAAGGTGTGATGTAGTCGACGTTCACATAACACCACTAGAGGAGAGACAACATACATCTCATCAAAATATCGAACGAATACCAAATTCACATGACTACTAATAGCAAGACTTCTCCCATGTCCTCGGGAACAAACGTAACTACTCACAAAGCATATTCATGTTCATAATCAGAGGGGTATTAATATGCATATATGATCTGAACATATGATCTTCCACCAAATAAACCAACTAGCATCAACTACAAGGAGTAATCAACACTACTAGCAACCCACAGGTACCAATCCCAGACTTAGAGACAAGAATTGGATACAAGAGATGAACTAGGGTTTGAGAGGAGATGGTGCTGGTGAAGATGTTGATGGAGATTGACCCCCTCCTGATGAGAGGATCGTTGGTGATGACGATGGCAATGATTTTTTTCTCATCCGGAAAGATGGCTTATGATTTTTCTCTCATCGAAATACTCCATATAGCAGAAGATGGGAATCGGAGGGCCACCAGGGGTCCACCAGGTAGGGAGCGCACCCAGGGGGGTAGGGCGCGCCCCCCACCCTCGTGGGCAGGGTGTGGCCCCCCTCTGGAACTTCTTGCGCTCAGTATTTTTTATATATTCTGAAAATGACTTCCGTGAAGTTTCAGGACTTTTGGAGCTGTGCAGAATAGGTCTCTAATATTTGCTCCTTTTCCAGCCCAGAATCCCAGCTGTCGGCATTCTCCCTCTTTATGTAAACCTTGTAAAATAAGAGAGAATAGGCATAAGTATTGTGACATAATGTGTAATAACAGCCCATAATGCAATAAATATCGATATAAAAGCATGATGCAAAATGGACGTATCAACTCCCCCAAGCTTAGACCTCGCTTGTCCTCAAGCGAAAGCCGAAATCGAAAAATATTTTCACATGTTTAGAGATAGAGGTGTCGATAAAAATAAAATACGGACATGAGGGCATCATGATCATTATTAGAACAACAACTTATATAATTCTTGTCATATGATCTCTCATGCTAGAGTGACAATTCAATCACAATTTCAAGTATGAATCATAAACTTCATTGAAAACTAACAAACTATAATCTTAGTCATTGGAGCAATTGCAATTTATCATAACATAGGAAAGAGTCAATATAAGAGTTTTTCAGCAAGTCCACATACTCAACTATCATATAGTCTTTCACAATTGCTAACACTCACGCAATACTTTATGGGTATGGAGTTTTAATCGGAGACAGAGAAAGATAAGGGCTTATAATTTTGCTTCCCAATGTTTTACCTCAAGGGTAATGTCAACAATAATAGTTCATGAAAACTCACATCCAATTAGCCATATATACCAGGATCTTTCCAACATGTTGTGCTTGCCAAAAGATAAAATGTAAAAAGGAAGGATGAAGATCACCATGACTCTTATGCAAGGTAGGAGATAAAAGTAAAAGATAGGCCCTTCGCAGAGGGAAGCAGAGGTTGTCATGCGCTTTTATGGTTGGATGCACAAAATCTTAATGCGAAAGAATGTCACTTTATATTGCCACTTGTGATATGGACCTTTATTATGCAGTCCGTCACTTTTATTTCTTCCATATCACACGATCGTATAAAGCTTATTTTCTCCCACACTAATAAGTCAAAAATATTTAGAGGGCAATTTTTATTGCTTGCACCGATGACAACTTACTTGAGGGATCTTACTCAATCCATAGGTAGGTATGGTGGACTCTCATGGCAAAACTGGTTTAAGGGTGTTTGGAAGCACAAGTAGTATGTCTACTTGGTGCAAGGAATTTGGCTAGCATGAGGGCGAAAGGCAAGCTCAATCATGTTGGATGATCCATGACAATATAATTTTTCTCATATGTAAGAAAGCATAACCCATTATGTTGTCTTCCTTGTCCAATGTCAACTCTTTAGCATGTCATATTTTAATGAGTGCTCACAATCATAAAAGATGTCCAAGATAGTGTATTTATATGTTAATACCTCTCTTTCTTTATTACTTCCTATTAATTGCAACGATGACCAAAACTATGTTTGTCAACTCTCAACAACTTTTATTCATCATACTCTTTCTATGTGAGCTTATTACTCTCCATAAGATCCATATGATCTTTTTGTTTCTTTTTATTCTTTCTCTTTTCTTTTATCCACTCAAGATTATGGCAAAATAATCAAGCCCTTGACTCAAAAGTAATCTTTATTATATATAGCTCACGGACTCGATTACATAGAAGGATCATAAAGCAAAAGTCACAACTAGATAATACTAAAAATTTATGCTACTAGATCAAGATATTACCAAAAGGATCAAACTAAGAAAAATGGTAAAGATAGAAGTGATGGTGATACGATACCGGGGCACTCCCCCAAGCTTGGTAGTTGCCAAGGGGAGTGCCCATACCCATGTGATTATATCTCTTTTGTTGGTGAAGAAGATGGTGGTGATGATGGATAGTTGCACATCGAGCGTAGGAGGTCTTCTAACTTGCGGATAATGCCTTTGAGTGCGATGATATGCTCCTTCAACAAAATATTTTCACGTGTGAGATAGTTATTTTGTATATGAGCTAACTCAATCATCTTGAAAGCTTCAATCTCAGTTGGGTTAATAAGATTGTGATCAAGTTGAAGGATGTCTTCTATAGCCAGAACTTGGTCCTCCGTGGCCTTCTTGATCCCTTCATCCTTGTTGATCTCCATGGGTTCTTCTCTCTTCAGCTCTATCTTCATTAGCCAAGCATCGTTGCCCTCATTGTTGGAGGAGGAGGGAGACGACATGATGCTTGGCTTTGACAACCCTGGCAGAAAACAGCTCGAAACAAGAACATGAGATTTTTGCGTGATACGGGAGTCAAAACCTTTGGGAGATTATATAATGAATTTTTACTGACCAAAAGAAGTATCGTGCAAGAAAACGGAGTCCGGAGAGCACACGAGGTGCCCACGAGGTAGGGGGGCGCGCCTAGGGTGGTAGGGCGCGCCCTCCACCCTCGTGTCCTTCCCGGACTGCTTCTTATTTTTCTATTTTTCTAGATATTCCAAAACGGAGAAAAATTGCCATTAGAACTGTTTTGGAGTCGGTTTACTTACCGTACCACATACCTATTCCTTTTCGGAGTCTGAAACATTCCGGAAAGTGTCCCTTATGTATTCCTCCGGGGTTACGGTTTCAATAACATTGGTTTCAACATTTATACGATTACCTGAGATATAATGTTTAATTCTTTGGCCGTTCACCACCTTCGGATTTGTGCCTTCGGAGTTGTTGATTTTTATGGCACTGGAACAATAGACCTCCTCGATAACGTAAGGACCTTCCCATTTAGAGAGAAGCTTTCCTGCAAAAAATCTTAGACGAGAGTTGTATAGCAATACATAATCACCTACATTAAACTCATGCTTTTGCATCCTTTTGTCATGCCATCTTTTAACCTTTTCTTTAAACAATTTGGCATTTTCATAGGCTTGGTTTCTCCATTCATCAAGTGAGCTAATGTCAAATAACCTTTTCTCACCGGCAAGTTTGAAATCATAATTGAGCTCTTTAATAGCCCAATAAGCCTTATGCTCTAGTTCGAGAGGTAAGTCACATGATTTTCCATAAACCATTTTATACGGAGACATACCCATAGGATTCTTATATGCAGTTCTATAGACCCATAACGCATCATCAAGTTTCTTGGACCAATTCTTCCTAGATCTATTAACAATCTTTTGCAAAATTAATTTGAGTTATCTATTACTCAATTCTACTTGACCACTATACTGTGGGTGATAAGGAGATGCAATTCTATGATTAACATCATACTTAGCAAGCATTTTACGAAAGGCACCATGAATAAAATGTGAACCACCATCAGTCATTAGATATCTAGGGACTCCAAACCTCGAAAAAATAACTTCTTTAAGCATCTTAATAGAGGTGTTATGATCATCACTACTAGTTGGAATAGCTTCTACCCACTTAGTAACGTAATCAACAACAACTAAAATATGTGTATATCCATTAGAGGAAGGAAACGACCCCATATAATCAAAGCCCCAAACATCAAATGGTTCAATAACAAGTGAATAATTCATAGGCATTTCTTGACGTCTACTAATATTACCAATTCTTTGACATTCATCACAAGATAAGACAAAATTATGGGCATCCTTGAAGAGAGTAGGCCAATAAAAACCGGATTGCAATACCTTATGTGCAGTTCTATCTCCAGCATGGTGTCCTCCATAAGCCTCGGAGTGACACTTGCGTAGGATCTGTTCCTGTTCATGCTCAGGTACACAATGCCTAATAACACCATCTACTCCTTCTTTATAAAGATGTGGATCATCCCAGAAGTAATGTCTCAAATCATAGAAGAACTTTTTCTTTTGCTGGTATGTGAAACTAGGTGGTATAAACTTAGCAACAATGTAATTAGCATAATCAGCATACCATGGAGCAGTGTGAGAAGCATTTATGACATTTAATTGTTCATCAGGAAAGCTATCATCAATAGGTAGTGGGTCATCAAGAACATTTTCTAACCTAGACAAGTTGTCTGCAACGGGGTTCTCAGCTCCCTTTCTATCAATAATATGCAAATCAAATTCTTGTAGCCACTACAAAAAAAAAGACACATCCGTGACATTTTGGGCCGAACGAAAAATTTTATGTCATACATATGACACTTCTATGACAATAATTGTGACAAAACCCGGTATCATCATAGATGTGGTGGGCTCCTACTTGTATGACAAAAAATCATGACAGAAAATGGGCTTTTCGTCCTGGGCGGGCCGGAGACGCAGCTGCATGACATTCTTTGGGCCGTCCATGACGGAAAAAACCATGGTAGAAGCGAGGGCGAGGAAAATTTCGGGGAGTTCCCGGTTACGGTGGGAGGTCGGGGGCCGAGCGATGCGTGTTTCTCTCGTACACGTACGCGCGTGTGTGCGGGGCGTTGGCTCTAACTGAACCCGAGCGAGGCGTTGGGCTCTAACTTAACCCGAGCGATTGCACTGCAGGCTACGCGTTACTGAACCTGAACGATCGATCGATGGCTGTTAAGTGAACCCAATCGAGCGATTCCTTCGCTACTGCTGCTAACTGAAGCCGATCGATGCTGCCTCTGGATGAACAATGAGCGTTGCAGGGGGGTTGGATGAACAGTTCCCGGTGAGGGGTGGATGAACAGGACCCCGTGGTGTTGCCTCTGGATGAACAGGACCCCGATCGATCGAGCCGGTTAGGGCTGGATGAACAGGACCCCGTGGAGGGCTGGATGAACAGGACCACCCCGTGGAGGGCAGGATGAACAGTAGACGGTGGAGGGCAGGATGAACAGTAGCCCGTGGAGGGGTGGTTGAACAAGAGCCTGTGGAGAGGGTTGGTTGTACAGTAGCTGGTGGAGTAGCGCGTGGTGGAGGCTGGATGAACAGGAGCCCGTGGATGAACAGTCGCAGGTGCAGGTTGGAGGAGGTCGACGGTGGATGAACAGTAGCTCGTGGAGGCTGGAGGAGGTGGACGGTGGAGATGAACAATATCCCGTGGAGTCCCGTTTTGCGGTACGCCACACCCCTCCCGATGAACAGGACCCCCGTTTCGACCGTAGCGCTCCAACACAAGTCCGTTTCCTCCGTTTTGCGGTACGCCACACCCCTCCCGATGAACAGTACCCCTGTTTCGATTGTAGGAGGTCCGTTTCATCCGTTTTGCGGTACGCCACACCCCTCCCGATGAACAGTACCCCTATTTCGACCGTAGGAGGTCCATTTCCTCCGTTTTGCGGTACGCCAGACCCCTCCCGATCAACAGGGCCCCGTTCTGAATGTAGGAGGTCTGTTACCTCCGTTGTGCGGTACGCCAGGCCTCGTTTCCATCGCCTGTTCCGTCCAAGCCCTCCCGATGAACACGACCACGCATTCCGTTCTGACCCAGCCGGTTGGCTCCCACGCGTTCCATTGCCTCCCCATGAACATGACGCATTCCATTGCCTCCCCATGAACACGACGCATTCCGTTACCTCCCCATGAAAACGACGACGACACTGTTTCTCCATTCCGACCTAAGCATGTACACGAGCCCTGGCCATTCGTATGCGCGAGTAGGCGTTCGAGACCTCGCCCTTATGTTCACATACGTGGCCGTATTTTCTTTCTTGCACCCTGGTTGTATGCGCCTCTACATCGACCAGTATGTACATACACGTTCGCGACTAGAATGACAATGCTATGTATGCTTCGACCAGGTGGGTCCCGACTGTGAGGCACTTCCTTGCTTGTGAAGATGTAGCTGGTGGGTCCCAGCAGTCAGGGGGCGAATCGTTTTTTTGCCCGGACGCACTTCCTTGTGTGCGAAGATGTAGCTGGTGGGTCCCAGCAGTCAGGGGGAAATGTTTTTTTCGTGAAATACAGTGGCCCGTCCGGTGGGTTCCAGCTGTCAGGTGGAGGAATCATTATTTTCCGCGTAATAAGTAGGCACTTCCTTGCTGCGGCCGTGGACCCAGCTGTCATCCTCTCCACATACAGTCCAGTCCGATGGAAGTCGTTCCTTGACCATGTTGACCACGCCGCGCTGAGAGCACCAGGGCGGTGCACGACGGCGAGGCCTAGGAAGGGGACGACACGGAGGCAGGGAAGACTCGGCAGTTGTTTCCCATGCGGAGGGGAGTATGACTCTACGAGGGTTTACTGGTTCGTCTGCCATTGCTGGAGAATAATAGCAGGTGTGGGTGAGTAGAGGGATGGCTAGGCCAGCGATGGGAGTACGGTCGGGCGGTGTGGCCTGCGCGGCAGCACAGTCGGCCACGAGGAGGAGGGAGCAGGCAGTCCCGCCAGCGCTTGTTTGAGCGGCTGGAGCAGGAAGAGCAGAGATTGAAGAAGCACGACGGCCGTTGGATGGACATCCAACAGTCAGTGCTTGTGCGTCAACCTTTTTTTAGGAAAGCCTCAAATTTGTGGAAAACAACATACAACCCATCTGCCATTATTTCTAATAATTTACAGCCCATTTGCTAATTCTTAAGGTTTTTTTGGAGCCCATATTCTTTTTGTTAGCATTACAGCCCATATTGTGGCAATGTTAAAAAATTATACGAAAATTTGCATATTTCGGTGCGGTCTAAACTGTTTTTAATCCCGAAATTTCGACTCACATTCAAACTGATTTTAAAAATAAATGTATATCAATATAAAATCCAACAAATTCTCCACGCATAAAAATTAATGTAATTTAAAATATTGAAATGAAAAAAAGATATTTGAAACTAACTGCCGGTTTGATGTGTTTTAAAAATGTACAACCCATTTCTCATTACTGATGGGCCGTTTTCTCGGACAGCCGAATGAAAGCTCTCCTCGTATTGAAAGATTTGCAGCCCAACAGGCCTGGCAAAGCGACTTACTTGGCAAATCACAAAAAAACTGGGCTGTGGCCGTGGACCCAGCTGTCAGCCTCTCCACGTACAGTACTCTTCCGATGGAAGTCGTTCCTTGACCACGTTGACCATGCCGCAAGGAGAGCACCACAGCGGTGGACGACGGCGAGGCCTAGGAAGGGGACGATGCGGCAGTGGAAGCCCGCACGGAGAGGACTACGAGGGTTCACTGGTTCAGCTGCGGTGTGAGGCTGCCGTCGCTGCAGGGCCGGGCCAGCGGTGGGAATAGTAGGGGGCGGTGAGGCCTCTGCAGTAGCACAGCCGGCCATGGGAGGCAGGAGCATGCGGCACGACCGGCGCTGCTTTGGGCGGCTGGAGCAAGAAGACCAGAGGTTGAAGAAGCACTACGGCCGTTGGATGGACATCATATGGTCACTAGAGCTAGAATCGTTCATATTGACTAAGTTGACAAAGCCCTTCGTCCCCATCAACCTAGTAGGCCCACAAGTCAGCCTCCCAGCAAGGTGGGTCCCAGGTAGTCGGGGGAGTATTCATTTTTTTGTGCGTAATAAGGAGGCACTTCCAGTGGGTCCGAGCTGACAGCAGGGGGAACATTTTTTTCACGAAATACGGTGGCCCGTCCGGTGGGTCCCAGCAGTCAGGGGGAAATGATTTTTTCGCAAAATACTAGTGGCCCATCCGGTGGGTCCCCGCTGTCAGGTGGAGGAATAATTATTTTCCGTGTAATAAGGAGGCACTTCCTTGCGGCTGCCGTGGACCCAGCTGCCAGCCTCTCCACGTACAGTACTCTTCCGATGGAAGTCGGTCATTAACCACATTGACCACGCCGCGCCGAGAGCACCACGGTGGTGGACGACAGCGAGGCCTAGGAAGGGGATGACGCGGAGCCGTGCAAGACGCGGCAGTGGATGCCCACGCGGAGAGGAGTACGAGCGTTCACTAGTTCGGCTGCGGTGTGAGGCTGCCGTCGCCGCAGAATAACAGGGGGTGTGGGTGAGTGGAGGATGGCCTGGCCAGTGGTGGGAGTAGTATGGGGGTGGTGAGGCCTCCGCAGTAGCACAGCCGACCATGGGAGGTAGGAGCAGGCGGCACAACCGGCGCTGCTTTGGGCGGCTCGAGCAAGAAGACCAGAGGTTGAAGAAGCACTATGGCCGTTGGATGGACATCATACGGTCACTGGAGTATTGACTAAGTTGACAAAGATCTCCGTCCCTGTCAACTTAGTAGGCCCACAAGTCAGCCCAATAATATGGTGGGTCCCAGCTAGCAGGGGGTATTCATTTTTTTGGGCGTAATAAGGAGGCACTTCCTTGCATGCGAAGATATAGCTGGTGGGTCCGACCTCTCAGCGGGGGGAATGTTTTTTTCGTGAAAGACAGAGGCCCTTCCTATGGGTCCTAGCTGTCAGGTGGAGGAATCATTATTTTGCGCGTAATAAGGAGGCATTTCCTTGCGTGCGGCCGTGGACCCAGCTGTCAGCCTCTCCACGTACAGTCCACTTCCGATGGATGTCGTTCATTGACCACGATGACCAGGCCACGCCGAGAGCACCAGGGCGGTGGACGAAGGCGAGGCCTAGGAAGGGAACAACATGGAGCCAGGGAATACTTGGTAGTTGTTTCCCACGCGGAGGAGTACGAGGGTTTACTGGTTCGTCTGCCGTCGCCGGAGAATAACAGCATGTGTGGGTGAGTAGAGGGATGGCTAGGCCAGCGATGGGAGTACGGTGGGGCCGTGAGGCCTGCGCGGCAGCATAGCCGGCCATGGGAGGAGGGAGCAGGCAGTCCCATCGGCACTTGTTTGAGCAGCTTGAGCATGAAGAGCAGAGATTGAAGAAGCACGACAGCCGTTGGATGGACATCCAATAGTCACTGCTCTTGTGTGTTGACTAAGTTGACAGGGTGTTGCGTGTGCGTCAACCTTTTTTTATGAAAGCATACGCGTCAACCTGTAGTAGGCGCACAAGTCAGCCTCAAATCTGTGGAAAATAGCATACAACCCATCTGCCATTATTTCTAATAATGTACAACCCATTTGCTAATTCTTAAGAATTTTTTTGGAGCCCATCTTCTTTTTGTTAGCATCACACCCCATATTGTGGCCACGGTTAAAAAGTATATGAAATTTTGCATATTTCAGTGCGGTCAACTATTTTAATCCAGAAATATCGATTCACATTCAAACTATTTTGAAAAATAATTTATATAAATATAAAATCCAAATAATTGTCCACACATAAAAATCAATGGAATTTAAGATCTTGTAATGAAAAAAAATTGAAACTAATTCCTGGTTTGATGTGTTTAAAAAATGTACAGCCCATTTCTGGGCAAACCGAATGAAACTCTCCTCATCTTGAAAGATTTGCAGCCCAGCAGGGCCGATAAAGGAAGTAGGCCTTGTTTGGGTATTTCTTTAAAAAAAATAGAACTGGGCTAGCCATTTTCAGCAAGAAAAAAACACAACTGGGCTAATGATGTGGTAAACATAAATAAAACCCTAGCTAGACGGGCCACAGCCCCTGCACAGCCCCGTTGTTACCCTGATCCATCACTAAAATTAGTATAAATAACAACTGCTTGTTCCTCAAAAAAAAACTGCGCGACTTGCTGGGTCCCTGGTGTCAGCCGCTCGTAGTGTAATTCTCTCGTTTATTGACTACGTTGACAATGGTGTGAGCCCCAGATGTCCAACCATTAGGAGGAACCATATGTTTGGGCTTGTACTATAGAGGCACTTGCTTGTGTACTGCCATGACACTGGTGGGTCCCTACTGTCATCCTCTCCACGTACAGTCATCTCCTTGTTCCTCTCGGTTGTTGACGACGTTGACAACACAAGAGGGTGGCGCACCGCGCATAGCGAGCGAACCAAGGCCGCAAGGCGGAGGACGACGGCGAGGCCTCGGACGGAGCGAACAGGAGCCGTTGAAGATGCGATGGTCCAGTCGCAGGCGGAGGGGAGTATGAGGGTTGACTGGTTCGGGCGCGGGTGCGTGTTGGGGCTGACGTCGCCGGAGAATATCAGGATGTGTGGGGGAATAGAGGGAGGGACTGGCCAATGTTGGAGGGTACGTACGGTAGGCCGGTGGACGCGCAACCAGCCATGGGAGGCGGGAGCAGGCGGAGCCGACGGGGTGGTTTGGTTTGGGCGATTGGAGGAAGAAGAAGAGAAGAGATAGAAGATACATGATAGATGTTGGATGTCAATCCAACGGCTGGTAGGCAGAATCGTTTGTTGACTGGCTAGTAAGTCGACACCACCTTGGATAGGCTATTTCCTCGCGGGTCCCAAATGTCAGAATCCAAATTTGTCACGGTCATGCAGCCTTTCGTATGAAAATTTACAGCCCATTTGATGTGCTAGTTCGAAATAAGTTTGTGGGTGCTGGTGGGGGCTAATCACTTGGCTTCTGTAATGCACAGTGAGCTCAAGCAGCTGGCGAGAGTGATGTTATTTCCCTTGGTTTGAATTTGTTACAATATTTCACTCTAAATTAAACGAATGGCAAGCCATTTTCCTTGTTTCAAAGAAAATATGACAGTCACAGCCGACTTGAAAAGGGCAGGAACATCTAACTCCAGCTTACAAACTGTACACAAGCACGAGGGTTAATTGTTCATCAGGTTTACAAAAAAACCAGATTGAAAAGGGCAACAACATCTAACTCCAGCACTATTTTCGGCAGTCACAGTCAAATGGATCGGTCAGGTCCATAGAATGAACATCCTGGGTCGTAAAATTTACTGGATTATGACCACAATATGTTTAAATAGAAGCCCGACATGTTCAGAAGCTCTTTTGCCCACCTGAAACTCCTTTTTTTGCTCTTCGACATACCCATCCGTCAAAACCATGCTGCTGATAAACTTAAGCCTGATGGACGATAGTAACCTTGCATTCAGCAGGAAGAATGTGACAAATCTTGTGTTTGCACGGTTGGCTACATATCGTTCTAGCGTTATTGTCTTCAATGGAATCTCACGAGAAGTGAGAAAATCCCGATGCTTACGAATCCACCGATTGGTTATAAATTTCTTACCTCGTCTTGTTGCCTAAATAGACATGAAGATTGAAAACATTTAAGGTCTAAAAGAAGAGTGTCGAAAGAGCAACAGCTGAACGGTTAATTCTAGTACACTATATGCGGGCTTCCAATGTGCATGAAATTATCACCTTTTTATACAACTTCTCCAGACATGGAAAGCATTGCGGCAAGCCAATACTCTTGTTTAGATCAAAACTATTCATTTGGATATATAAGATCTTGACAGAATCCAGCACCATTGATAGGCCATCCATGGAGAAACTCTTCATTGAGCATAGAACATAATATTAGTACAAAATGTGTACTCCAATATGATATATAAATTATGCGCAGAAATTTAAAATGCAGCTTATGGTTACAAGTGTAGATGATAATATAAAGTACCTGAAGAAGTGTGGAGCCAAACACCATATTGAAATGAGCACAGAGATCATTTATTACAGCCAAGGTCTCCAGTTTAGGCGCAGAGAGGACAGTTATTTGCAATGGTGAATAACTAGAATCAAGGATCAACCTTTGAAGTGAAGGGGCATCTTGGATGATGAGCTGCCTTCTGTCAAAAGAAATTCCAATTCTTACAAGGTTAGGCGACTTTATTTGGAGACAACCGATTCTAACTGTAAAAACAAGCACCAAGCACTCTAGCGCAGGGCAACTGGAGTGGATGATGTTGTGCAATGAGGCCTCCGATATACGAACCCGCACATGTGAAAGTTTCTTGAGAAATGGGAGTCGAAGGTTTAGTACCAGATTGTCTAGTAGGTAGCATTGTGCAAAGTTGGCGGTGTGGAGAGAGGACGAAAACCCCGAGATGGACATTGGTGCTGAGGGCACAAGTTCATGGCGTTCGGTATGTGGTATGTGATTTCTAGGGGAATAGTAGAAGTCAAGCAGCTGTAGTTCTATGAAGTCAGGGGATTCCAGCCAGGCATCCACCATGCAGGGCATGGTATGCTTGCTCAGGTAGCATGACGGGATGCAGAGGCTTTGAACGGAGCCCTGGTGGGAGGAGATGATGGCTCTGGGGATTTCAAAATCATTGAAGAGAGATAGCTGACGACAGTCGAGATTAAGGGGAACGGCGCGCCATAGAGGGCGCCACCGAATTGAGAGGACTTGGGTGCGGCAGCAATCCTTGGTGGGGAGAAACGATATGATCTCCCCAAGGATGGCATCCAGGAGATCGCTGATGCGGTCCACCCGAGATTCTACGGGTTCCTGGGATCCAGTGGGGGCGGGGTCACCGCTTCTCCCCGCGCTGCCGGGTGCGGGATCTACAACAGGCATCGCCGCTGGCGGGAGCCTCATCTTCTTGGCGCTAGGGTCAGCCGACTCCATTTTCCTTGAGGGCGTCGCGTCGCGCTCACGGATTTGAGCAGAGTAACGAATGACGAGCCTAGTTGTAGTGCGAGCGAAGAAGAAGGGGAGCTGGGTTTTTTTTGTAGGAGTGAGGAAGTATGGGAGCTGGGGTTTTCTGTAGGAGTGAGGTGAGGAATTTGGGGGTACGAGTGGAGCGAGCTGACATGAGGTGGGTGAGAGCAAGGAGGAAGAAGAGCACCCAGATTTTTTTAGGGGGGTGCTGGGTGTGGGTAGCGCCTCTCATTCAGTAAATATATGCTCTTTTGAATTGATTTTACTATTTACTAGTGTGGATGGGCTGTTTTGTCTTGGGACCCGAGAAACAATTACTACTAGTACAGTAGAGACACTCTACAGCTACCCAGAAAAACAATTACTACCAGTACAGTGGAGACACTCTACCGCTTCTGGCTCCTCCTAGGTCATTGAAACGTCTCCCTCTACTGAATGTCGTTATACTTTTGTTCACCGACATGCGGGCCATGTAGCGCGGGGGCCCAAATGCCATCCACCAAATTAGAAGGCAGTATGCAGGCGGAGAGTCACCCCGGTCATAGCGCGACAGTAACGAGCCGTCGTATCACAAAACCCCACCGCCTCGCAGTCTAAGTTTGACGGACAAAGCAACCATCATTTCACTCTTCGCTGAATCCCCTTCTCCCTCACCGTCTTCAAGAAAGGCAACACTTGCATCTCCCACTGTTCTTCTCTCCGAACGAAGGGAAGGTAAGTGGATCCGTGATGTTGGTATATTTTCGTTCAGAGGAAAAAAAGAACTTTTGCAAAGAAGTAACCGATCCTCACTCTCTTTTTTGTTTCATTGTCATTGCGATTGTGTTTTCCTTTCAGTGGTCTCCTAGTATTCGTCAGTTTCATGATGGACCAAGGAGAACCAGGCAAAGATCTGCCAATATTGGAGCAGACACGGGAGTCTGATCCCCACGAGACAGAGAGCTCCAAGAAGATGGAGGCAACCACCAAGGCGACCCCAGATACTGAGATGGTCAACGCCCCGTGTGAGGTCACAACCCCCGTGGCACTGCAGGAGCAGTTTTCCCCCTTCGAGGATGTGTCCCCCCCGCTGAGCTGCCCAAGGTGATTTCCTTCTTTGCCGATCTCGATTGTGTTTTTTCATCTAAGTATGTGGTGATTTTTTTTAGAAAAGGAAGTATGTAGTGATTAATAATGCAAAATTTTATTAGCTTCGATGCCATGGTATACGTAGTGGTTTAAATAACTAGTGTTTCTTCTACTGAAAAGTAATTCAGAATTTGTTTCTGTTTCAATTAGAGCCCTGATGCAGACAAGGATTGTGTGGTTGTACATGTCACTCGCTATGAGGCAGACGACCTGAATATACGCACTAGGAAAACAGAGTTCTTAGGCTATTGGATCCTGGAAGCCGTTTGTGGTTATACCAATGAAGAGTTGTATTCCAGCCTCACTGTTGTCAGGCGTGTTGTCCAGGGTGTACTGAAGCACAAGAAGTTCAAAGCTACTCCTTCGTTTGTGAAGAATACTGTTCTTGTCAAGCTTACACAGGAAGATGACGTGGCATGCCTCCACAAACAAGTTTATCAGTGGCAAGGCCACAAGGTTGTCTTCATGAAGGTTCACAGGATTGAGCTGCTGTGGGACGTCCTCGATGATGTTCATGGCAAGGTCCGTCTTGTGTCCAGCCCAAATTAGATCGAGGCATGAAATAGTTGCCCCAGCTATTGTTTAATAGTAGCTTGGATTGTGTCTAATTATCCGAACCTTGCCTGTTATCGACCCCTCTGGGGCTAGTACTCTGTTTGAATCCGTCTATGGGAACTGCTGCTACTTTTGTGTTCCCGTGAATCATGTGAGAACCATCGTAATTGTTGCCGAAACAGATGCGTCCTCACTAGTTTTTTCATGAATTTGGCATGGTAAGACATAAGTTGTCACGGTTTATCATACGAGCAGTGTGTGTTTTGATGAAATAGAGCACTCGTTCGAGAACCGTGCACCGACGTATACATAAGTACTTGTAAACACTGTTGGTGCTACCCCACTTGTAAGCAGTTGTGCAAAACATGGCACATTGGCTCCGCTCGCTTCAACACTAGGCTATCGACCAGCTAACAATCAACAATTTGCTGTCTTACATATAATCAACTATGTATCTTGTTACAGTGGTTCATGCAGTTAATTGAGGCCACAATGTAATAAATTCCAAACATTCACACGCTAGTCCAGCGCTCATGTGGAACACTCACATTAAACTCGTCTTCATAAAAAACTTGAAAAGCATAAGTTAAGCAATTTTATACATCTCAATGATTCATAGAACATAACAAACATATACTAGTTCACAACAAAAGACAAAGTTGTGAGAAGGTTTACAAATCAGGAAAAAACAAGCAAGGCTTATCTCTGAGCAAAGGGCCTCCCGACAGGTTTAAATTTCCTGGAGTTCACTCTAGTTTTTTCTTGTTGCCACCATTCAGGGTTAGGTTCTCTCATTCGATAATAACCAATTATAATTGTGGTGTCAGCTAGAATGCTGAACTGAACCATGCAGTGTACTGACCAGCTGAAATGCTTGTGCATTCCACTAAATTTAAGCACCGCTATTTGCAGAAATAAGCTGACCACAATGCCTCTTATCCGTGCACCTGTCCAAAAAACCACCGTGTAGCCGTGCCAGCTAGTCCTTGGTCCATGGATGAACTGGTAGAAAGTGCATTCCGGACTAGGATGCAGTTGTTTTCGCTCGTCCCTACACTGCAATCAGGAAGTAAAACGTACGAATCAACTTCTTTTAGATTGCGTTGGTCATTCTACCTTAGTTACTACCAATGTAGGGATACCTTGAAGACGGGAGGTTAGACGACGGCAGCGAGGGATAGCCATCTCATTTTGCGCAGTTGTACTAAAACTGAGGTGTGTGCTTTTGATTGCGCGGATAGAAATGATACGGAGACAAACATCCCTGTTTGCGCAAATAAGAAATACAGTTATTTAAACAGTGACAAATATTACTACTTTCCGCCGTTTCCTCTTAGAACCAAGTTGAAGTCCCAAGTCTACATGATGAGTTCATCTCCCGTACTCCACCATCGCAGGTGCTTGCTCTAAGTTGATAGTGTGATAATTGGTTTCATGTTGCATATGTTGTCTAGCCTGTATTTCTTCTATTTTGATTAAATTGCACCTGGTGAGTTTATACGTTATACATGTGCATATGACATGGCTTTTTGTGTCTAGGATACACTGCATCTATCTATCATACCATGTTCTTACATCAAAGTACTGCTGTTGTGTATCCCGCATCAGTCACTCATAATTGGACGCTTTTAACATGGCAGCTTGATAGTGGTTGCATCTTGCATTGATTTCTACGTTGTACTGCTTCTAATTTTTCGAATTGCCACTTATGACAAGACACTTTTAACTTGGCAGAGTAATATTGGTTGCATCTTTCATATGGTGTCTAGCTTGCGTTACTTCTATTTTCTTGAAAATCCTTCTGCTTAGTTTGCACATCGTAGTTGTGAATATGTCATGCCGTCCTATTTTTCTTACATATTCCATCCTCATACAGTTGTCTTACATCAAAGTATTGCTTGTCTGTATCATGCATCAATGAGTTCTGAAGAGTGATTTTATTCTTTTGTGTTGTGGGTACAGCTTGACATGGCAAAGTCAAAAAAGAGCAAGGAAAATAATAGAGTAGGGAGTGTTGTTACTCGTCGGGTGAAACGGAAAAGGTTCTGCCGTCGAGATTCTGCTGGTACTTATAGTGCAGTAGAAGGTCCAAGTCCACCGGCTAAATCTACAAACATAGTATCACCTGCTCCACCAGCTGCAGCATCCGCTTCAACTATACTAGCATCTCAACCAGTTACTCGTTCGTTTGCTCCGGAACTGGCCAGTTCCCAAGCTGCCTTCACACCTAACACTACTTCCGAAGCACTGCTGACACAATAGGACTTGGCAAGATCAGATGAACCTCATGAGCATCAACACCAAGACAGTACCTGACCGAGTCAAGTTGCAGTTGCATGCTCCTTTATATGTACTCTCACGGTTTGATGTACACTAACACTTTCCATATTCGTTGTTGAACTAGCACCACGGCGCAAGCGGAAACAGACATAAGGGATAATGCTTGACAGATTAACAAAATCTAAAGGAGGAAGAATGGAGATCCATTTTGAGGCAGGTTTAAAAAGGCCACGTGATGCTACAGAGTCAACCAAGTTAGTATCAGAGGAAGCCGTTGCCGTTAGGTGTCATGCACGTATCCTCCCAACATGGATCCAGTACAGGAATGAGAAATACAATACCCAGTTTAACACCTTCCTTGACCATTTATCCGTAAGTAATGTTTTTCATCGCAATTAGTAATATTGTCTTACTCTATCCCATACTTTCTAGCTTCCTCCTAATAAGACTCACATTCTTTTTTCAACAGATGAGGTTCAAGTTGGATCCGAAAGATGATGCAACTAGACAAGCATGCACATGTTTTTTAGTCTACTCTACGACAGTATCGGTACCACCTTAGAAAATCTCACTTTGAAGGCAAGGCTAACAATGAAATCACCCAAACATCTCCAGCGGAATATATTACAGATGAAGACTGGACAACCCTTGTTAAACACTGGTCTGATCCAAAGTATCAGCTAGGCTATATGTATTTGATCAGACCACATATTGAACTTGTATTTATGTATGTGCTTTACAAGTGTATCTTCTTCTAGGCTAACTGTTTGAAGAACAAAACCAACCGTTCTAAAGTGAAATTCCAACAGACCATAGGATCTCGTAGCTATATTGCACACTGCGAGGCTCTTGTAAATAGCTGCTACTTCCTTATTTTTTTGTGCCATATTATCGTATCTATATTGACTTGTTCCAAATACATAGGAAATCCTGTGCGGACCAAAAAGAACCTGAACCGAATGCAGTGCAAATCTTCAAGGATTGCCACACCAGCAAGATGAAGGGCATGAGCACACCAGTTCAAGCCGCTGTTGTAAGTCCTTACTCCTCCTGCCTTGAACTGATTGGTACTGTGATGTGTTCATTTAACTACTTGGTTTGCAGCCAATGTCAGTTACTCTGTTCACTTTTATTCATAGTTGTCTTAACGTATCATTTCACCTTACATGGTTTAAAAGAGATGAAGGATATTCTTTTGGTCTTGATCTGTAATCTAGTTGTTATGTTCACATGCGCACACAATGATAAAATAGCCTGTTTGTTTTATATCTGTTTTCCCATGATATGAATGATGTCATACTATGTTGATCCTACTTTAAACCATGTTTCTTTATCCTTAGATGTCAACGAATGTGAGGAAATAGACAATACAGTAGGCATGCTACATGGACATATGTTCCGAAAGTAATTTTATTATGTAGTTGGCACTACAATAGATGCTAATGTATTACAGTAGTTCACCAAAATAAGTTATGTATAAACGTTTAACCTACTTTGTTTGTTTTTGTCTCATTAGTAACTTATCTGGTACACTAATCTACAAGTTCAAATTTCAGGAAGCTATGGAACAAATGATTGAACAACCACAACCACCTAAAGGTGACGAGGCTACTACAGGCACAATGTCACCTCTTGCTGAATGTGCGTCAGTATCTCTCCACTAACAGTGCAAAAAGCACCTTCCTGCGTAATTCTGGGTTGGTTGTCAAGGTAACCTCGTCCAAATCGCCTACTGAACAAAATCTTCCCGCTAGACAGAGTGATACATCTGTGCTCCAGACACAAGTCCAATCCCTAATGGACGTTGTTTCGGAAACAAGAATAGTGGTTGAGAAATGTCGTCTAGATATGAATGGTTTTGAAACCAGACTATCAGACATTCGCTTTGTTGTTCAAGAGCAATGGCGGAAAAAGGTGGAGATCGTGCTGCTCCGTCAGATTATACAGCCTGAAACATTAGCACTCAGGTCAAATGATCTGTGCTTCTATACATATGATGGTGCTTTTATCTGGAAGGACTGTAAACTTTATGCCAACATGCCTTTTGTTGTATGGTTGGAATTTATTTTGTTGTGATACAACATTTATGATGCTGCCTCAGGCTGCAGTAATTACAACGCTATTTTTGTATAGTGTAGGTTTATCTTAGTAATGTATTCGGTCGAAAGCTTCATTGGAGCCCAACATGCCAACATTCATCGGACCCATTCCAATTGGGCTAAAAACGATTACGGGCCGAAATTGGCATGTAGCCCACTAAAAATATCTGGGCCTAAATCAGCATAAGCTTTCATATTTTTCTGGTAGGCCTGTGCCCACTGTGGGCCTTTAAAAGGCCGAAACATAATTTGGGCCCTCAGTAAAAATAGGCCGTTTACAGGTGTAAATATGTCGAGCCCATAAAATACATGGGCCTTTAATAGACCAAAAGTGAGATTGGGCCCTGATTGTGCCAAATAACCGACTGGACTTTAACAGGCCAAAATTCGGACGGGCCGTAAATGCGCCGACCTAATACACGGGCCTTTAATAGGGCGGAGCTTCGGTCGGGCTAGATTATCGTCATTTTTATATTGGCTTTTAATGGGCCCGATATGACGTTGGGCCACATATGGCCCATGGTTTACGTCCGGCGTTAACAGGCCGAAAATGACAACAGGCCGAAAGTGGCCCAAAGCTATAGTGGGCCTCTAACAGGCCAAATGTCAGACATGCCCGAATATGACCCAAATCCTTGACGGTCGTTTATGGGCCGAAAGTTTTGATGGCCTGTAAATGGGCCCAAATGAAGCCGGACCTTTAACAGGCCGGAAATACACCGGGCCGTAATTCGGCCCAATTACTTAGCGGACTGTTAACGGGCCAGAAGTGACCATGGGCCGCGTTGATGACAAGTTTAGGACAGGCCATTGACGGGCCAATTTGATAGAGAATGTTGGGCCTTTAGCTTGGCCGGCCCATTATGGTCGGCAGAATCTTGTGGGCCTTTAGCTGGGCCAGCCCATTGTGGTCCGCAAAATCTTGTGGGCCTTTAGCTGGGCCGGCCCATTATGGTTTGCAAAATTTTGTGGGCCTTTAGCTGGGCTGGCCCATTATGGTCCGCTAAATTTTGTGGGCCTTTAGCTGGGCCGACCCATTATCGTCCGCTAAATCTTATGGGCCTTTGGTTGGGCCGACCCATTTAATCTTTGTGGGCCACTTTTGGGCCGGTCCACGTGTCAACATATCATAGGCCTATCTCGACCGTTGGATGAGTGACACCTGTGCCAACGCAGAGCTGACGCGTGGATCCATCAGCCAATGAAATTTTACACGTGGAAAATCGGCATTGGTCGTGGTTGTTAACGGGTTATCGGATCCAAAATCCAACCCGATAGCTTAATGGCGTTCCGTTACGGTGGATGCCACATGTCGGTCACCCTTGACGAAAGCACTTCTGTGACGCGCGATTTATCATCATGGAAGTGGACACTTCCGTGATGATAATTTTGGCAATGTCATGGAACACTTCTACGACGGCACGGGTATGACTATCTTGATTCTGTCATAAATTTGTCATGGATGTACATGCATGACAGAAAACACAACCTACTGTGACAAACACGTATCATCACGGAAGTGTATTTTTTTTGTAGTGAGCAAGAGAACCCATCTAATAAGTCTAGGTTTAGCATCTTTATTTTCCATAAGATATTTAATAGCAGCATGACTAGGGTGAATAGTTACTTTAGAATCAACCATATAAGGTCTGAACTTATCACAAGCAAATACAACTGCTAAGAATTCCTTTTCGGTTGTAGCATAATTTCTCTGGGCATTGTCTAGAGTTTTACTAGCATATTGAATAACATTTAATTTCTTATCAACTCTTTGCCCTAGAACATCACCTACATCATAATCACTAGCATCACACATAATTTCAGAAGGTAAATTCCAATCAGGTGGCTGAACAATAGGTGCAGAGATTAATGCTTTCTTAAGTATTTTAAAGGCTTCTACACAATCATTATCAAAGACGAACGGTATATCTTTTTGTAATAAATTAGTCAGATGCCAAGAGATTTTTCAGAAGTCCTTAATGAACCTCCTATAAAAACCGGCATGACCAAGGAAACTTCTTATACCTTTGATGTCCTTGGGACACGGCATCTTTTCAATAGCGTCAACTTTAGCTTTATCAACTTCAATGCCTCTTTCAGAAATTTTGTGCCCCAAGACAATACCTTCATTAACCATAAAGTGGCATTTCTCCCAATTCAAGACAAGGTTAGTTTCTTCACATCTCTGCAAAACTCGATCAAGGTTGCTTAAGCAATCATCAAAAGAGGATCCATAAACGGAGAATCATCCATGAATACCTCACATATCTTTTCACAAAACTCAGAAAATATAGCCATCATGGATCTTTGAAAGGTAGCAGGTGCATTACATAAACCAAAAGGCATACGTCTATAAGCAAAAGTACCGAAAGGCCAAGTAAAAGTGGTCTTAGATTGATCATCAGCTGACACAGGTATTTGGGAGAAACCAGAATAACCATCTAGAAAGCAAAAATGTGTATGTTTGGATAATCTTTCTAGCATTTGATCAATAAAAGGTAAGGGGTAATGATATTTTTTAGTAGCCTTATTTAATTTGCAGAAATCAATTACCATCCTATAACCTATAATAATTCTTTGCGGAATCAATTCATCTTTATCATTAGGAACGACAGTAATACCTCCCTTCTTAGGAACACAATGGACATGACTTACCCACTGACTATCAGCAACGGGATAAATTATACCTGCCTCAAGGAGATTTAGTATTTCTCTTCTTACCACTTCTTTCGTCTTAGGATTTAGTCGTCGTTGGTGATCAATAATTGCTTTGGCATCTCTTTCCAAATTTATTTTGTGTTGACATAGAGTGGGACTAATGCCCTTAAGATCATCAAGAGTATATCCAATAGTAGCACGGTGCTTCTTCAGATTTTTCAATAATCTTTCTTCCTCCTTCTCTGAAAGGTTAGCATTAATAATAACAGGATATATCTTCTTTTCATCAAGATAAGCATATTTAAGAGTATTAGGCAATGGTTTAAGCTCAAACATGGGATCACCCTTGGGTGGAGGAGGATCCCCTAAGATTTTAACAGGCAAGTTGTGTTTCAGAATAGGTCCCTATTTAAAGAACACTTCATCTATTTCCCTTCTTTCATTCATAAACATATCATTTTCATGGTCTAGCAAATATTGTTCTAAAGGATCACTAGGAGGTACGGCAATAGAAGCAAGACCAATGATTTCATCTTTACTAGGAAATTCTTCTTTACAGTGTTGTCTATGAAATTTAGAAAAGTTGAACTCATGAGACATATCACCTAAACCAATAGTAATAACATCCTTTTTGCAGTCTATCCTAGCATTAACAGTGTTTAAGAAGGGTCTACCAAATATAATGGGGCAAAAGCTATCTTGTGGGGAACCAAGAACAAGAAAATCAGCAGGATATTTAGTTTTCCCACACAAGACTTCAACATCTCTAACAATTCCCATTGGTGAAATAGTATCTCCATTGGCAAGTTTAATGGTGACATCAATATCTTCTAACTCAACAGGTGCAATATCATGCATAATTTCTCTGTATAAGTCAATAGGTATTGCACTAGCACTAGCACCCATATCACACAAGCCATGATAACAATGATCTCCTATTTTAACAGAAATAATAGGCATGCCTACCACAGGTCTATGTTTATCTTTAGCACAAGGTTTAGCAATTCTAGCAGTTTCATCACAGAAATAAATAACATGCCCATCAACATTATCAGCCAAGAGATCCTTAACAATAGCAATATTAGGTTCAACTTTAACTTGCTCAGGAGGTGTATATGTTCTAGTATTGCTTTTACGAAGAACAGTTGAAGCTTTAGCATGATCTTTTATGCTAACAGGAAAAGGTGGTTTCTCAACATAAGCAGTAGGAACAATAGGATCATTATAAGTGATAGTCTTTTCTTCAACTTTAATAGGTGCAGCTACTTTTACTTCTATGGGAGGATGATATTTAAACCACTTCTCTTTAGGGAGATCAATATGCGTAGCAAAATATTCACAGAAAGAAGCTACTATTTCACAGTCAAGTCCATATTTAGTGCTAAATTTACGAAAAACATCAGTATCCATAAAAGATTTAACACAATCAAACTTAGGTGTCATACCTGACTCCTTACCTTTGTTGATATCCCAATCTTCGGAGTTGCGTTTAATGATTTCCAATAAATCCCATTTGAATTCAATAGTCTTCATCATAAAAGAGCCAGCACAAGAAGTATCGAGCATGGTGCGGTTATTATCAGAAAGCCGAGCATAATTTTTTTGAATAATCATTTATCTTGAGTGCTCATGATTGGGGCATGAATATAACATTGACTTAAGCCTCCCCCAAGCTTGAGCGATGATTTCTCCTTCGCGAGGCCAAAAATTATATATATAATTACGATCACGATGAACAAGATGGATAGGATAAAACTTCTGATGAAATTCCAATTTCAATCGTTTGTAGTTCCATGATCCCATATCATCACATAGCCTATACCATGTCAATGCGTCTCCCTCCAAAGGTAAAGGGAAGACCTTCTTCTTGATAAAATCATCGGGCATACCTGCAAGCTTAAATAATCCACAAACTTCATCCATATATATTAGGTGCTCATCAGGATGTAATGTTCCATCTCCTGCAAAAGGATTAGCTAGCAGTTTTTCTATCATACCCGAAGGAATTTCAAAGTAGACATTTTCATTTTCAGTAGGTTCGGTAGGTTGAGGAGCAACTCTATGCTCTACTGGTCGGGGTGAATATACCCCGAACAAGCCCCTCAAAGGATTACTTTCCATAGTAACAAGTGAAAGTAAATTTCAGCACACTATATACATTTTTCCTTACCAAATTCCACCTACCAAAGGCGCTTCACTCCACAGCAACGGCGCAAGAAAAGAGTCTTGATGACCTACAAATATAGGGGATCTATCGTAGTCCTTTCGATAAGTAAGAGTGTCGAACCCAACAAGGAGCAGAAGGAAATGATAAGCGGTTTTTAGCAAGCTATTCTCTGCAAGCACTGAAATTATAGGTAATAGATAGTTTTGTGATAAGATAATTTGTAATGAGCAACAAGTAACAAAAGTAAATAAAGTGCAGCAAGGTGGCCCAATCCTTTTGGTAGCAAAGGACAAGCCTGGACAAATTCTTATATAGAGAAAAGCGCTCCCGAGGACACATGGGAATTATCATCAAGCTAGGTTTCATCACGATCATATGATTCCCGTTCGGTACTTTGATAATCTGATACGTGGGTGGACCGCTGCTTGGGTGCTGTCCATACTTGGACAAGCATCCCACTTATGATTAACCTCTATTGCAAGCATGTGCTGAGGGAGTTCTGGATTAGGGGGTCTCCGGACAGCCGGACTATATCCTTTGGCCGGACTGTTGAACTATGAAGATACAAGATTGAAGACTTCGTCTCGTGTCCGGATAGGATTCTCCTTGGCGTGGAAGGCAAGCTTGGCAATATGGATATGTAGATCCCCTCCCTTGTAACCGACTCTGTGTAACCCTAGCCCCCTCCGGTGTCTATATAAACCGGAGGGTTTAGTCTATAGGACAACAGACAATCATACCATAGGCTAGCTTCTAGGGTTTAGCCTCTACGATCTTGTGGTAGATCAACTCTTGTAATACTCATATCATCAAGATCAATCAAGCAGGACGTAGGGTATTACCTCCATCAAGAGGGCCCGAACTTGGGTAAACATCGTGTCCCCCGCCTCCTGTTACCATCCGCCTTAGACGCATAGTTCGGGACCCCCTACCCGAGATCCGCCGGTTTTGACACCGACATTGGTGCTTTCATTGATAGTTCCACTATGCCGTCATCGTAAAGCTTGATGGATCCTTCGATCATCGGTAACGATGCGGTCCAGGGTGAGGTTTTCCTCCCCGGACAGATCCTTGTATTTGGCGGCTTCGCAGTGCGGGCCAACTCCCTTGGTCATCTGGAGCAGATCGAGAGCTACGCCCCTGGCCATCAGGTCAGGTTCAGAAACCTAAACTACACTGCCGACATCCGCGGAGACTTGATCTTCGACGGATTCGAGCTCTTGCCAGGTGTGCCGCACAATCACGACGAGCATGACGTAACTCTGCCGTCGGATAGTGTTCGGGAGATCACACCTGCAACTACTCCGGCCCTTAATCCGGAGAAAATTGCGCCATCCGAGGATGGGTGGATAGACCCCGCCACGGAGGCCGCACTCTCAGTGGCGATAGAGCCAGATACTGACTTCACCCCTTATGAGAGCCGTGTTGCCGAACCACTGGATTCATCTCCGGCCACGGACTCCGAGCCGCCTGCGTCCGTGCCTATCGAATCCGATTGGGCGCCGATCATGGAGTTCACCTCCGCGGACATCTTTCAGCACTCACCTTTTGGCGACATGCTAAATTCATTAAGGTCTCTCTCCTTGTCAGGAGAACCTTGGTCGAACTATGTCCAGCTAGAATGGGATGCGGACAACGAAGAAATTCGCTCCCCACCCACCACCCACTTACTAGTCACTGTCGACGATTTAACCAACATGCTCGACTTTGACTCCGAAGACATTGACGGTATGGACGATGATGCAGGAGACGAGCAGGAACCACCGCCCATCATATGATATATACATGGTGAACACCCCCAAAGAAGGCAATGGCGACGAGACATCGGAGGATGACCCCTCCAAGAAGCAACCCAAGCGCCGACGTCAGCGGCGCCGCTCTAAGTCCCGCCATAGCAAAAGTAGTGATACCGGCACAAGAGATAATAACACTTCGGATAGTGCCGAAGACGACAACAATCCCCTCCAACACGATTTAGAGTGGGAGGGTGAACAAGCTAGCCCTCCAGAGCGGGCAGCAGATGGAGAATCGGAGGAGGACAATTACATGCCTCTCTCCGAAGACGAGGTGAGCCTTGGCGACGAAGAATTTATCGTGCTTGAGGATCCCGTCGAACAGGAGCGCTTCAAGCGCCGGCTTATGGCCACAACAAATAGCTTGAAGAAAAAGCAACAACAGCTTCGGGCTGATTAAGATTTGCTAGCAGACAGATGGACCGAAGTCCTTGCAGCCGAGGAATACGAACTCGAGCGCCCCTCCAAGAGTTACCCAAACTGCAGGTCGCTACCCCAACTCGAGGAGGAAGCACTGAAACCTACATCACCAGTGTATGGTGCGGCTGACCGGCCACCTCATGGCCGAGCCAGAGAGGCGTTTCAGCCTGAAGTTCAGCCTGCACCCCGCTGCCACTCAAATAAAAATACCAAGGCCTGGGGCAACACGCGGGACCTGCGAGACGTATTGGAAAGCAGGGCAAAACATGCAAGATCGATAGACGGGTCACGGGCACGTGCGCCAATGCGGGACGATGACTGTCACGCTAGATACACTAAAAGTAAATCCGAGCGGGCCGAATACAGCAGACAAGACTCATATGAACTGTGTCATGATATAGCCCGACACAGAGGCGCCGAACACCCCCTATGCTTCACTGATGAAGTTATGGATAACGAATCCCCGGAGGGTTTTAAACCCGTAAATATCGAATTGTATGATGGTACAACAGATTCCGCTGTATGGATCGAGGATTTCCTCCTCCACATCCACATGGCTCGCGGTGATGATCTACATGCCATCAAGTACCTCCCACTAAAACTCAAAGGACCAGCTCGTCATTGGTTGAATAGCTTGCCCGCAGACTCCGTCAGCAGTTGGGAGGATTTGGAAGATGCATTCCTTGACAACTTCCAGGGCACTTATGTGCAACCACCAGATGCCGATGACTTGAGCCATATAACTCAGCAGCTAGGGGAATCGGCCAGGCAATTCTAGACACGGTTCCTAACTAAGAAAAAACAAATTGTTGACTGTCCGGATGCAGAGGCCTTAGCGGCATTCAAGCACAACATCCGTGATGAGTGGCTCGCCCGGCACCTCGGCCAGGAGAAGCCTAAGTCTATGGAAGCCCTCACGACACTCATGACCCACTTTTGCGCGGGCGAGGATAGTTGGCTGGCTCACAGCAACAACACATCAATGAATCCGAGCGCTTCGGATACTAAAGATGCCTACGGCAGACCATGTCGTAACAGACACAAGCGCCACAACAACGGCGATAACACCGATGATACGGTAGTCAATGCCGGATTCAGAGGCTCTAGATCCGATCAGTGGAAAAAGCCATTCAAAAGAAGTACTCCAGACCCGTCCAGTTTGGATCACATACTTGATCACTCGTGTCAAATCCACGGCACCCCCGATAAGCCAGCCAATCACACCAACAGAGAATGCTGGGTGTTCAAGCAGGCCGGCAAGTTGAATGCCGAAAACAAGGACAAGGGGCTGCACAATGATGACGAGGAGGAGCCCCGGCCGCCGAACACGGGAGGACAGAAGAGGTTACCCCATAAGTGAAGACAATGAACATGATATATGCAACCCACATTCCCAAGAGGGAACGGAAGCGTGCACTAAGGGACGTCTATGCGATAGAGCCCGTCGCCCCAAAGTTTAACCCATGGTCCTCTGGTCCGATCACCTTCGATCGTAGGGACCACCCCACTAGTATCCGTCATGGAGGATTCGCCGCATTGTTCCTAGACCCCATCATCGACGGATTTCACGTCACTCGAGTCCTTATGGACGGCAGCAGCAGCCTGAACCTGCTCTATCAGGATACAGTGCGCAAAATGGGTATAGATCCCTTGAGGATCAAAGCCACCAAAACCACCTTTAAGGGCGTCATCCCATGTGTAGAGGCCCATTGCACGGGCTCAATCACACTGGAAGTGGTCTTTGGATCTCCGGACAACTTCCGAAGCGAGGAGTTAATCTTCGATATCGTCCCATTCCGCAGTGGCTATCACGCACTGCTCGGGCGAACCGCATTTGAAAAATTCAATGCGGTACCGCATTACGCATACCTCAAGCTCAAGATGCCAGGACCTAGGGGTCATAACAGTCAATGGAAACACAGAACGCTCACTCCACACGGAAGAGCACACTACAGCCCTCGCAGCAGAAGCACAAAGCAGCCTTTTAAGGCAAACCGCCAATTCGACGATACAGCCCCCGGACACCGTTAAGCGAGTCTGGAGTAACCTTCCACATGATCGCCTGGCACGTTCAGAGCTCGCCTAGCAATTTGGCCCCCATCCCAGTCCTAGTCAAGCGACGAAATCCGTGCCACGCGTACATAATTACGCACTGAAAATACCATGGGCATAGGCAGGGGCACGATCAGGGCACGTCCCGCAATGCGGCTTAACCGCCCTAGGGGCTACATACCTTTATCATTTTTTCTCTTTCAGGACCTTACTCTCTGGAAGCCCTTTCCGGCAGTATAACTGTCGGACACATTACAGGAAGAAACAACCAAGGAGGCAAGAAGCTAAGACGTACAAGGGAACCCCCAGGTGGTCTCTAATAACAATCGACATACCCACTTTTTATTACCCATACGCAGCTTGCCCTTGGATAGGACATGTCAAATAGTCCTATTTTTTGCTTATTGCGCTACTTGTATCAGTATGCTTCGACGTATTATTTAAATAACAATGCATAGCATTAGTCTATTATTGCATTATCCATCCTTTCTTTTTTACTTATATGTTCATTTACGACAACTTGCACCCGTACATTCTGGTACGGTCAGTACGCCAGGGGCTTTCGTTTACCCCATAACACGGCGTGAGAAGTCCGAACACTTTCGACAGTGCGACACCCCGAACTTATAGCATTATATGCATCAGCTCCGAATCATGTCTTGTGTCAATAGTTGGGTTTTCCCGGCTCCCATGTTTTGGTACCTTACGTTCCGCTATATCGGCTAAGGTAGCGCTGGGAGAACTACTGCGATTGTGTCCTGGTTCTTTCGGACGAGCACCTCAGTAGAGAAAGCCAAAAACTGACTTTCATGATAAGGCGAGAGTTGGTCGCTGTTCGAGAGGTCTCAAGTCCTTAAACACTTTTTCCCCTTCAGGCGAGGAGTCGGCCTTGCCCGACTTAGGCGTATATAGCGCCCCAAATATTCGGCCTTCCGAATACTAGGGGCTTCGGCAAAATTTAAAATTATAGACTTCTATGGCTAAGTGAGAGTGATAAAGCCTTATAGTCCGATTGTCTGGTTCGTTGTGCTGAACACCTCCCTCGAAGGACCCAAAATTGGGATAAAGAGTGCTCAGGTTTATCCCGAACACCCGAGTACTAGTTACATGGGGGCAGAAGCTGGTGACTGGCCAACTCTCAGATTTTATAAACGGCCGCACAGAAGGTAATATTTTAAATTCAAAATGCGTTGCATAGCGCAAGTGAACTCGTTTCACATTACAGGATCACATGAGCATGTTCATTCAAAAATTACATCTCTAGCACATTCCTCCACCACAAGGCGGGAACCCTTCAGGACACTGTCATAATACATTTCAGGGTAGCGATGCTCCTTGCCCTCCGGCGGCCCCTCCTTCACCAGCATTACGGCGTCCAGCTTCGCCCAATGCACCTTCGCCCGGGAAAAAGCCATGCACGCACCCTCGATGCAGACGGACCGCTTTATGACTTCATGTAACGACCAGACCTCAAACAGTCTGATCTCTGTGCTCAGGTGTCATCCCTGGATCAGTAATGCTGATACCACACAGTACTTGAAGGATTTATAAAAGAGTAGCAATCACGTACTTATTACAACGAGTGTCTCAATAGAGAACTTATTACAATAAATATGGCTTAAGGCCATCTAATAACGATAACAGCGGAAGGCTTGGAAGATAAGTGAGTCCATCAACTCCAACGGCATCACTGAGTATAGAACCACGACCTAAAAACTCCTTAATCGTCGTTTGAAAAGTCTGCAACATTAATGTTGCAGCCCGAAACGGGTCAGCACATGGAATATGCTGGCAAGGTAACACATAGAGAGTAACGGAATGAAACAGCTATTCCATATGCATATTTGGCTGGTGGAAAGCTCTATGGTTACAGTTTTGCGTAAAGCCAATTTTTCCCTACTGCAAAGGAATAAATTTTATTTAACTATCATGGTGGTTGTTAAACATTGAGAATGGTTGACAACATCCTCAATCCCAATTAAGCATCATCATTAAACAAAACCCAACAAAATTAAATTAGAGAGTAACATGTTGAGATTCACATGATAATCCAAGTACTAGATACTCAAGATGTCCATAACCGGGGACACGGCTAACCATGATTAGTTTATACACTCTGCAGAGGTTAGCGCACTTTTCCCCACAAGACTCGATCGCCTCCGTTTGGTTTCTCGCACTACATGGTGTTTGAGAAGACAGATGACCAAGACATAGTCTTTCAGAAGCGCTAGCACCTTACGATGGATAGACCGTTACACCTACTTTCCCCTACATCTACTAGTCTACCCTATAAGAGTTCGCATGACTTAATCAACTATGCTAGAGCCCATAATAGCTTGTGGCTGCACACAGAAGTTTCTAGTATGAAAAATCTCATGATCCCTTTGGGCCTGGGTGGCGGTCCATAAATAAACAGGCAATCCTGGAATACCCAGGTACCTCAATCCACCCAGATGTGTGTTTAAGTTGCCACCTTAGATAAACCATTAATTAACAAACTCACATCTGTCATGGATATCACTCACCCAATCCACGTCTACTAGCATAGCATGGCATAACGGCAAACATAGAAGTAACTCCCAAAGGTTTGAAAATAAAACGGTAATAGGTACTACCTCAACTACTTCCCAATCCCACAATTTAATTAGATCCTAGTCATGCAATGTTTGAGGAATGATCTAATGCAATAAAATTGGGTAGTAGGAGGTATGATCAAAGTGTTACTTGCCTTGTTGATGATCCACGAAACCTAGAGATTCGAAGTAACAGGCGGCGCACTCCGGGTATTCTATCGCGGACAAACAAACAAACATACAATAAGTATTCATCTAATGCACGGGTAAAACTCAAATAAGAGATCTAACCAAAAGGTTCAACTTAAGAACTCCGGTTTGCAAAAAGAATCAAATCCAACGAAGCAACGAAAGTCAAACGGCAAAAGAAATAGGCTTCGTCTACTATTCTAGATCTAGGGAAATTTTCACAGTGGCAAATGCTTGTTTAAGTTGGTTAAACGGATAGAGGGTTTCGAGACGAAACTCCGGGTGCTTGAATCGCCTGATTCCGATAATCGAGCGAAAAGTTATACTAAAACAAAAATCGGATCAGGAATCGCGATCAGAAAATCGCGGATTTAATCCGAGAAAAAGAAAAACGACGAACGTTCGCTAGAACGAACGAATGGACGAACGCTCGCTAATCAAATAAATCGGAAAAACTGATCTATTTAAAAAAACCGAAACTAAAAAAAACAACAAAACTGTCAGAAAAACTGAACGGTTTTCTAAAAAAACCGACGTCTAAAAAAAATCTACCGGCAACTCCGGCGAGACTCCGGTGGCGGCGGCGGGGCTCCGGCGGTCGGCGGCGGCGGCGGCGCGGGTGGCGGCGGCGGTGGCGGCGGCGGTGGCTCGGTGGGCTGTGGGGGTCGGGTGCCCCGGCTTATAAAGGTCGGCGCCGGAGGAGTCCGGGCCTAACACGGCCCGTAGGTCGATTTCGTTTTTTTAAATTATTCTGCGCAGAAAAACAAATAAAAGAAATACTAAACGGACTCCAAAAATCCCGAAATAAATTTTCCAGGGCTTCTAAAATCAAGCATCACAAGGTGAACATTTATTTGGGGCCTAAATGCAATTTTGAAAAATGCACATTTTTCCTAAATTCAAATAAAATACCGAAAAACTCCGAAATAAAATCTTATTTGACTTTATTATTAAATCCTCATTATTTCTTTATTCTGGTAAAGTCATTTTATTCCCTCTCTCATATTTTTGTAATAGAAATAATTGACGATAAAATAATTAAAATCAAATGATCCCATTCTCAAAATTTGAGAAAACTCAAATATGAAAATAACGAAATCCCCAGTTCTCTCCGTGGGTCCTTGAGTTGCGTAGAATTTCTAGTACCAAAACCAAAAGCAAAATAAAATATGATATGCAATGATGATCTAATGTATAACATTCCAAATTGAAAATTTGGGATGTTACACTTCAAGTCGTGGGCAGGCATCCACAAGCCGCCTCACCAGCCCGAAGTAGCTCCTAGGCAGGGGATCGCCAGGCCTCATCCAGACTATAAGACCCTTCATGGCCTGTTCGGACGCCTTGTGAAGCTTGACCAGTTGCTTTAGCTGGTCGCTCAAGGGCATTGGGTGTTTAGTCCCAGTATACTGAGAGCAGAACAACTTTTCCGTCGAGCTCCCCTCCTTAGCTCGGTAAAACTTCGCGGCATCCAGTACACTGCGGGCAAGATCTGCAAACGCTCCTGGAGAGCTCCGAACTCGGGTAAGTAAAAGGAAAGTTTCCTTCACATGCTTGCTTTGCATAATGAATGCCTTACCCGCTGCTATCTTCTTCACCGCATCAATCTCGTGGAGGGCCTTGTGGGCTTCAGCCTTGGCACTCCGTGCGCTTTCGAGCAACTTCGCAAGCTCGGACTCTCGCGTCTTAGAGTCAAGCTCCAAGGACTCGTGTTTTCTAGCGAGACCTCGAGCTCTTGATGCACCTCGCCTACCCGGGCTTCTTTCTTTTCCCGCTCAATGCGCTCCTTGGCCACTTTGTCTTCGGGCTCGGACAACGCCTTTTTCAGGGTCACCACCTCAGTCGTGGCCCCTGGCAAATTCATGATGATCATATTACTTTACAACTGAATTTGTTTTTAATATATAGAAAAGGTATTGCTTACCTTTGCTCTCCTCGAGCTGCCTCTTGGTAAGGCCGAGCTCCTCCTCGGACCGTTCAAGGTCCTGCTTCAGTGCAGTGACCTCTACAGTATGTGCGGCAGCGGCCAGCAGTGAAGCCAGCATATGCACATAGACATATTCCGATTAGACTCTTGAGTCATTATTTGATCCTCTATTCGAACTTTCTTCGCGAATGCCAAACAGAGCATCAGGGGCTACTGTCTATGCGGTAATATTTTCCTATATTTTGATTTCTTACCTGAAAGCCTGTTAGGAGGCTGGCACAAGCTTCGGTTAGTCCGTTTTTGGTGGACTGAACTTTCTCGATCACCGCACTCATGATAGTGCGCTGCTCTTCATCGATGGAAGCACCGCGAAGCGCTTCCAGCAAGTTGTCCGGTGCCTCTGGATGGACAGAGGCCACCGGCACGGGCAGCTTGCCCCTCTTAACGGGGGATCGCCTGCCAGAGTCCGGAAGCACCAAAGGTTCCGGCACAGTGTTCGGCTGGGGGCCTGACTCGGAGCCCGTGGGAGTCATGCTCCCTTGGCACCCAGGGTCTGGAAGGTCGCCTCGAGGCGCCCCCAGGACTATCTCCCCTCGGCTTGGTGCCTTTTGAGACAACACCTCGACGTTGTCCTTAGGGCAAGGGGTGGAGGCGGTCGGAAGTGAATCGCTATTCCTATTCGACGAGTCCAAAGAACCGTCCGACGAAGATACGTCGAGACGGGCTCGGGACGGACTTCATAATCATATTCGGCGTAAGGAGAAGCAGTGCAATAAAACATACCATGAATTACTATGGTATCCTGATACTTACGACTTTGCCAGGGGCTTGTCCCTGGGTAACCACTCGTCACCGCCGTAGGCGGCCGTGGTGGAGCAGTCCGGAAGGAGGGTCCTTCCCTTCTTGGACCCTTTGGCCTCCCCGGTTGGGGCGGCCTTCCATTTCTTGTCTCCCCCGGCTAGGGGAGGGGGGAGAACTTTCCTCTTCCTCCTCCTCGTTTTCGTGGGAGGAGTGCGCTTCGGAGTTACCGGACGATGAGTCCGATATAAACTTGCACCGGAGACCCTTTCGGGTCCCCGTGGCCTTCTTCTGGGCCTTCTTCACCGACACCTCGTAAGGCGCCGTAACCAGCATCTCTGTTAGGAGAGCATCTGCAGGATCTTCAGGCAGGGGTGCTGGGCAACTGATCTGCTCCGCTGTCTCTACCCAGTCCTGTTAATGGCATGGAAGCTTAGATCCCGCACATGATTAAACTGGGGCAAATAAATATCCTGTGAGGTATAAAAACTTACCAGATTGGCATGGCGCTTTGCGCTGAGTCCGCGGTCCTCGGTAAGGGGAGGAGGTACCTCGGCGCCCTTGAACATCACCTTCCAAACATCCTTGTGCGTTGTGTCGAAGAGCTCTCGCAGCGTCTGGTGCTTGGCCGGGTCGAACTCCCACAAATTGAATACCCGTCGTTGACACGGGAGGATCCGGCGGAAGAGCATGACCTGGACCACGTTGACGAGCTTGATTTTCTTGCTCATCATGTTCTTGATGCAGGTCTGGAGTCTGGTCAGCTCTATCGGGGAACCCCAGGACATGCCCTTCTCTTTCTAGGAAGTGAGCCGCGTGGGATTCCGGATCGAAATTCGGGGGCCGCCACCCAGTTGGTGTCGCGCGGCTCGGTGATGTAGAACCACTCCGATTGCCACCCCTTTATGGTCTCCACATAGGAGCCTTCGGGCCAGGTGACGTTAGGCATTTTGCCCACCATGGCGCCTCCGCACTCTGCTTGCTGGCCGACCACCACCTTCGGTTTAACATTGAAGGTCTTCAGCCACAGGCCGAAGTGGGGCCTGATGCGGAGGAAGGCCTCGCACACGACGATAAGCGCCGAGATGTTGAGGATGAAATTGGGGCCCAGATCATGAAAATCCCGCCCGTAGTAGAACCTGAGCCCGCAGACAAACGGGTGAAGGGGAAATCCCAGTCCGTGGACAAAGTGGGTAAGGAAAACTACCCTCTCATGGGGTTTGGGCGTAGGGATGATCTGCCCCGCATCTGGCAGCCGGTGCATGCTGTCCGCGGCCAGATATCCGGCTTCTCGTAGCTTGGTGATGTTCTCCTCCGTGATGGAGGAGACCATCCACTTGCCTCCCACTCCGGACATGCTTGGAGTGGTTTGAGGAGAAAGACGCGAACTTGGGCACTGGAGCTCGAGTGTGCGAGAATGAATAAGCAAGGAGGAAGAAGGCATGGGTAAAAAGGTTGAATCTTTGTCCCTTTATAAGGGCGGAAGAGGCGATGCGCCTCCCCACTTACCTGGTAAAATCGCTTATTCCCCGAACGCCGTAATTGATGGCGCAGTTGGGTTACCCATACCCGTATTGATGAGAATCCCGTCATAAGGGGACATGATTTCTGCTTCGACAAGACGTGTCAAGAAAACCGCCTCGCGATATGTGCAGTGCTAGTTGAGAAAAACGGTTTGAATAATGACTGGGCCGTGGTTTGATGTCATGTTGCTAAACGTGTTAGCAGATTAGATTTGTGGAAATATTATTCTCTCTACGGTGGTATGTGGAACTTGTTTTGCAGAGCCGGACACTATCCTTGTGTTCAAAATCTTCTATGGAGTATTTAGAGGAGGAACCCGCTTTGCACTGCCGAAGAGAAATCTACGCGCCAGACTCATTGTCATTGAAGCCTGGTTCATGGGCTACTGACAGAGTCCTGGATTAGGGGGTCTCCGGACAGCCGGACTATATCCTTTGGCCAGACTGTTGGACTATGAAGATACAAGATTGAAGAGTTTGTCCCGTGTCCGGATAGGACTCTGCTTGGAGTGGAAGGCAAGCTTGGCAATACATATATGTAGATCTTTTCCCCTGTAACCGACTCTGTGTAACCCTAGCCCCCTACGGTGCCTATATAAATCGGAGGGTTTAGTCCATAGGACAACAGACAATCATACCATAGGCTAGCTTCTAGGGTTTAGCCTCTACAATCTCGTGGTAGATCAACTCTTGTAATACTCATATCATCAAGATCAATCAAGCAGGACGTAGGGTATTACCTCCATCAAGAGGGCCCAAACCTGGGTAAACATCGTGTCCCCCGCATCCTTATACCATCCGCCTTAGACGCACAGTTCGGGACCCCCTACCCAAGATCCGCCAGTTTTGACACCGACATCCGCAACTACCACAAAAGTATTAAGGTAAACCTAACCATAGCATGAAACATGTGGATCCAAATCAGCCCCTTACGAAGCAACACATAAACTAGGGTTTAAGCTTCTGTCACTCTAGCAACCCATCATCTACTTATTACTTCCCAATGCTTTCCTCTAGGCCCTAATAATGGTGAAGTGTCATGTAGTCGACATTCACATAACACCACTAGAGGAGAGACAACATACATCTCATCAAAATATTGAACGAATACCAAATTCACATGACTACTAATAGCAAGACTTCTCCCATGTCCTCAGGAACAAACGTAACTACTCAGAAAGCATATTCATGTTCATAATCAGAGGGGTATTAATATGCATATAGGATCTGAACATATGATCTTCCACCAAATAAACCAACTAGAATCAACTACAAGGAGTAATCAACACTACTAGCAACCCACAGATACCAATCCCAGACTTAGAGACAAGAATTGGATACAAGAGATGAACTAGGGTCTGAGAGGAGATGATGCTGGTGAAGATGTTGATGGAGATTGACCCCCTCCCGATGAGAGGATCGTTGGTGATGACGATGGCGATGATTTCCCCCTCCAGGAGGGAAGTTTCCCTGGCAGAACAGCTCCGCCAGGGCCCTAGATTGTTTCCGCCAAGGTTCCGCCTCGTGGCAGTGGAGTCTCGTCCCGAAAGCTTTCTTATTATTTTTTTTCTCATCGAAAGACTACATATAGCAGAAGATGGGCATCGGAGGGCCACCAGGGGGCCCACGAGGCAGGAGGGCGCGCCCAGGGGGGTAGGGTGTGCCCCCCACCCTTGTGGGCATGGTGTGGCCTCCCCTCTGGAACTTCTTGTGCTCAGTATTTTTAATATATTCTAAAAATGACTTCCGTGAAGTTCCAAGACTTTTGGAGCTGTGCAGAATAGGTCTCTAATATTTGCTCCTTTTCCAGCCCAGAATCCCAGCTGCCGGCATTTTCCCTCTTTATGTAAACCTTGTAAAATAAGAGATAATAGGCATAAGTATTGTGACATAATGTGTAATAACAACCCATAATGCAATAAATATCGATATAAAAGCATGATGCAAAATGGACGTATCACGTAGCATGCAATTTCAAAACAATTCCTACAATCACGCAAGATCTATCTAGGAGATGCATATCAACGAGAGGGGGAGAGTGTGTCCACATACCCTCGTAGACTGAAAGCGGAAGCGTTAGGTTAACATGGTTGATGTAGTCGAACGTCTTCACGATCCAACCGATCCAAGTACCGAATGTACAACACCTCCGTGTTCAGCACATGTTCAGCTTGAGACGTCCCTCAAACTCTTGATCTAGCAGAAGGTCAAGGGAGAGTTCCGTCAGCACGACGACATGGTGATGGTGATGTGATCAGTACAGGGCTTCGCCTAAGAACTACGACGCTATGACCGAAGGAGTAAACTGTGGAGGGGGGCACCGCACATGGCTAAGAGAACAACTGTTGTGCCTTTGGGGTGCCCCCGCCCCCGTATATAAAGGAGGGGAGGTGGTGGTGGCCGGCCCAAGGGGTGGCATGCTATGGGGGGTGGAGTCCTACTAGGACTCCACTCCTAGTAGGATTCGCCCCCCCATCCTTCCAATAGAGAGGGGAAAGGGGAAAGAGGGGAGATGGAGAAGGAAAGGGGAGGCTGCGCCCCCACCCCTTGTCCAATTCAGATTGGGCAGAGGGAAGGCGCGCGCCTCCTCTTGTGGCCTTCCTCCCTCTCTCCAATATGGCCCATGAGGCCCACTAACTTTCCCGAGGGGTTCCGGTAACCTCCCGGTACTCCGAAAATTCCCCGAACTTCTTCGGAACCATTCTGGTTTCCCGTATATAACCTTCCAATATATGAATCTTTACCTCTCGGCCATTTTGAGACTCCTTGTCATGTCCGTGATCTCATCCGGGATGCCAAATTCGGTCACGAAAACACATAACTCATAATACAAATCGTCATCGAACGTTAAGCGTGCGGACCCTATGGGTTTGAGAACTATGTAGACATGACCGAGACATATCTCCGGTAAATAACCAATAACGGAACCTGGATGCTCATATTGGTTCCTACAGATTCTACGAAGATCTTTATCGGTCAAACCACATAACAACATACATCATTCCCTTTGTCATCGGTATGTTACTTGCCCGAGATTCGATCATCGGTTTCATCATACCTAGTTAAATCTCGTTACCGGCAAGTCTCTTTACTCGTTCCATAATGCATCATTCCGTAACTAACTCATTAGTCACATTGCTTGCAAGGCTTATAGTGATGTGCATTACCGAGAGTGCCCAGAGATACCTATCCGATACATGGAGTGACAAATCCTAATCTTGATCTATGCCAACCCAACAAACACCTTCGGAGACATCTGTAGAGCATCTTTATAATCACCCAGTTATGTTGTGACGTTTGATAGCACACAAAGTCTTCCTCCGGTATTCGGGAGTTGCATAATCTCATAGTCAGAGGAATATGTATAAGTCCTGAAGAAAGCAATAGGAATAAAACTAAACGATCAAAATGGTAAGCTAACAGATGGGTCTTGTCCATCACATCATTATCTAATGATGTGATGCCGTTCATCAAATGACAACACATGTCCATGGTCAGGAAACTTAGCAATCTTTGATTAATGATCTAGATAAGTAGAGGCATACTAGGGACACTCTGTTTGTCTATGTATTCACACATGTACTAAGTTTCTAGTTAATACAATTCTAGCATGAATAATAAACATTTATCATGATATAAGGAAATATAAATAACAACTTTATTATTGCCTCTAGGGCATATTTCTTTTAGTCTCCCACTTGCACTAGAGTCAATAATCTAGATTACATAGTAATGATTCTAACACCCATGGATTCTTGGTGCTGATCATGTTTTGCTCGTCGAAGAGGCTTAGTCAACGGGTCTGCAACATTTAGATCCGTATGTATCTTGCAAATCTCTATGTCTCCCTCCTTGACTTGATCGCAGATGGAATTGAAGCGTCTTTTGATGTGTTTGGTTCTCTTGTGAAATCTAGATTCCTTCGCCAAGGCAATTGCTCCAGTATTGTCACATAAGATTTTCATTGGACCCGATGCACTAGGTATTATACCTAGATCGGATATGAACTCCTTCATCCAGTCTCCTTCATATGCTACTTCCGAAGTAGCTATGTACTCCGCTTCACACGTAGATCCCGCCACGATGCTCTGCTTGGAACCGCACCAACTTATAGCTCCACCATTCAATATAAATATGTATCCGGTTCATGACTTTGAGTCATCCGGATCAGTGTCAAAGCTTGCATCGACGTAACCATTTACGACAAGCTCTTTGTCACCTCCATAAATGAGAAACATATCCTTAGTCCTTTTCAGGTATTTCAGGATGTTATTGACCACTCTCCAGTGATCCACTCCTGGATTACTTTGGTACCTCTCTGCTAAACTTATAGCAAGGCACACATCAGGTCTGGTACACAACATTGCATACATGATAGAAACTATGTCCGAGGCCTAGGGAATGACTTTCATTTTTCTCTCTATCTTCTGCAGTGGTCGGGCATTGAGTTTGACTCAACTTCACACCTTGTAACACAGGCAAGAACCCTTTCTTTGACTAATCCATTTTGAACTTCTTCAGAACTTTATCAAGGTATGTGCTTTGTGAAAGTCCGATAAAGTGTCTTGATCTATCTCTATAGATCTTGATGCCCAATATATAAGCAGCTTCACCGAGGTCTTTCCTTGAAAATTCTTATTCAAGTATCCTCTTATGCTATTCAGAAATTCAATATCATTTCCGATCAACCATATGTCATCCACATATAATATTAGAAATGCTACAGAGCTCCCACTCACTTTCTTGTAAATACAGGCCTCTCCAAAAGTTTGTATAAAACCATATGCTTTGATCACACTGTCAAAGCGTATATTCCAACTCCGAGAGGCTTGCACCAGTTCATAAGTGGATCGCTGGAGCTTGCACACTTTGTTAGCACCTTTAGGATCGACAAAACCTTCTAGTTGCATCATATACAACTCTTCTATAAGAAATCCATTAAGGAATGCAGTTTTGGCATCCATTTGCTGACTTTCATAATCATAAAATGCGGCAATTCCTAACATGATTCGGACAGACTTAAGCATCACTACGGGTGAGAAGGTCTCATCGTAGTCAACTCCTTGAACTTGTCGAAAACCTTTCGCAACAAGTCGACCTTTGTAGACAGTAACATTACCGTCAGCGTCAGTGTTCTTCTTGAAGATACATTTATTCTCTATGGCTTGCCAATCATCGGGCAAGTCAACCAAAGTCCGCACTTTGTTCTCATACATGGATCCCATCTCAGATTTCATGGCCTCAAGCCATTTCGCGAATCTGGGCTCATCATCGCTTCCTCATAGTTCGTAGGTTCATAATGGTCATGTAACATGACCTCCAAAACAGGATTACTGTACCACTCTGGTGCGGACCGTACTCTGGTTGACCTACGAGGTTCGGTAGTCACTTGATCTTAAGTTTCATGATCATCATCATTAACTTCCTCACTAATTGGTGTAGGCATCACTATAACTGATTTCTATGATGAACTACTTTACAATTCGGGAGAAGGTACTATTACCTTATCAAGTTCTACTTTCCTCCCACTCACTTCTTCTGAGAGAAACTCCTTCTCTAGAAAGGATCCATTCTTAGCAATGAATATCTTGCCTTCAGATCTGTGATAGAAAGTGTACCCAACAGTTTCCTTTGGGTATCCTATGAAGACGCATTTCTTCGATTTGGGTTTGAGCTTATGAGGTTGAAGCTTTTTCACATAAACATCGCAACCCTAAACTTTAAGAAATGTCAGCTTAGGTTTCTTGCCAATCCACAGTTCATATGGTGTCGTCTCAACGGATTTAGATGGTGCCCTATTTAACATGAATGCAGCCGTCTCTAATGCATAACCCCAAAATGATAGCAGTAAATCAGTAAGAGACATCATAGATTGCACCATATCTAGTAAAGTACGGTTACGACGTTCGGACACACCATTACGCTGTGGTGTTCCCGGTGGTGTGAGTTGCGAAACTATTCCACATTGTTTCAAATGAAGACTAAACTGGTAACTCAAATATTCTCCTCCATGACCAGATCATAGAAACTTTATTTTCTTGTTACGATGATTTTCACTTCACTCTGAAATTCTTTGTAAGACTTATGTTTCATTAAGTAGATATACCCATATCAGCTCAAATCATCTATGAAGGTCAGAAAATAATGATACCCGCCATGAGCCTCAACACTCATCGGACCGCATACATCAGTATGTATTATTTCCAATAAGTCAGTGGCTTGCTCCATTGTTCCGGAGAACAGAGTCTTAGTCATCATGCCTATGAGGCATGGTTCGCAAGCATCAAGTGATTCATAATCAAGTGATTCCAAAAGCCCATCAGCATGGAGTTTCTTCATGCGCTTTACACCAATATGACTTAAACGGCAGTGCCACAAATAAGTTGCACTATCATTACTAACTTTGCATCTTTTGGCTTCAATATTATGAATATGTGTATCACTACAATCAAGATTCAACAAAAATAGACCACTCATCAAGGGTGCATGACCATAAAAGATATTACTCGTATAAATAGAACAACCATTATTCTCTGATTTAAATGAATAACCATATCGCATGAAACAAGATCCAGATATAATGTTCATGCTCAATGCTGGCACCCAATAACAATTATTCAGGTCAAAAACTAATCCTGAAGGTAGATGTAGAGGTAGCGTGCCGATGGCGATCACATCAACCTTGGAACCATTTCCGACGTGCATCGTCACCTTGTCCTTAGCCAATCTTCATTTAATCTGTAGCCCCTATTTCGAGTTGCAAATATGAGCAACATAACTAGTATCAAGTATCGAGGCACTACTACGAGCATTAGTAAGGTACACATCAATAACATGTATATCAAATATACCTTTCACTTTGCCATCCTTCTTATGTGCCAAATACTTGGGCCAGTTCCGCTTCTAGTGACCAGTCCCTTTGCAGTAGAAGCACTCTGTTTTAGGCTTAGGTCCAGACTTGGGCTTCTTCCCATGAGCAGCAACTTGCTTGCTATTCTTCTTGAAGTTCCCCTTCTTCCCTTTGCCCTTTTTCTTTAAACTAGTGCTCTTGTTAACCATCAGCACTTGATGCTCCTTCTTGATTTCTACCTCCACAACCTTTAGCATCGCGAAGAGCTCGGGAATTGTCTTTTCCATCCCTTGCATATTATAGTTCATCACAAAGCCTTTATAGCTTGGTGGCAGCGATTGAAGAACTATGTCAATGACACTATCATCAGGAAGATTAACTCCCAGCTGAGTCAAGTGGTTATGATACCCAGACATTCTAAGTATGTGTTCACTGACAGAACTATTCTCCTCCATTTTGTAGATGTAGAACTTGTTGGAGACTTCATATCTCTCAACTTGGGCATTTTCTTGAAATATTAACTTCAACTCTTGGAACATCTCATATGCTCCATGACATTCAACACCTATTTGAAGTCTCGATTCTAAGCCGTAAAGCATGGCACACTGAACTATCGAGTAGTCATCAGCTTTGCTCTGCCAGACGTTCATAACGTCCAGAGTTGCTCTTACAGCGGGTCTTGCACCTAGCGGTGCTTCTAGGATGTAATTCTTCTATGTAGCAATGAGGATAATCCTCAAGTTACGATCCCAGTCCGTGTAGTTGCTATCATCATCTTTGAACTTAGCTTTCTCTAGGAACGCATTAAAATTGAAGGGAACGGTAACACGGGCCATTGATCTACAACAACATAAGATATGCAAAAATATCACGACTAAGTTCATGATAAATTAAGTTCAGTTAACCATATTTCTTAAGAACTCCCACTTAGATTGACATCCCTCTAGTCATCTAAATGATCATGTGATCCATATCAACTAAACCATGTCCGATAATCACATGAGATGGAGTAGTTTTCAATGGTGAACATCTCTATGTTGATCATCTACTATATGATTCACGTTCGACCTTTCGGTCTCAGTGTTCCGAGGCCATATCTGCATATGCTAGGCTCGTCAAGTTTAACCCGAGTATTCTGCATGTGCAAAACTGGCTTGCACCTGATGGATGTGAATGTAGATCTTATCACACCTGATTATCACGTGGTGTCTTGATAGGTCTCCGTCGTATCTACTTTTCCAAACACTTTTGCCCTTGTTTTGGACTCTAACTTGCATGATTTGAATGGAACTAACCCGGACTGACGCTGTTTTCAGCAGAATTGCCATGGTGTTATTTTTGTGCAGAAATAAAAGTTCTCGGAATGACCTAAAAATCAACGGACAATATTTTTGGAATATATAAGAAATACTGGAAGAAGAATCCACGTCAAGGAGCCCACACCCTGTCCACGAGGGTGGGGGCGCGCCTACCCCCCTGGGGGTGCCCCCCTGCCTCATGGGCCCCCTAACGCTCCACCGACCTCAACTCCAACTCCATATATTCGGGTTCGGGGAGAAAAAATCAGAGAGACGGATTCATCGCGTTTTATGATACGGAGCTGCCAAGCCCTAAACTCTCTCGGGAGGGCTGGTCTGGAGTCCGTTCAGGGCTTCGGAGAGGGGAATCCGTCGCCATCGTCATCATCAACCTTCCTCCATCACCAATTTCATGATGCTCACCACCGTGCATGAGTAAATCCATCGTAGGCTTGCTGGATGGTGATGGGTTGGATGAGATTTATCATGTAATCGAGTTAGTTTTGGTAGGGTTTGATCCCTAGTATCCACTATGTTCTGAGATTGATGTTGCTATGACTTTGCTATGCTTAATGCTTGTCATTAGGGCCCGAGTGCCATGATTTCAGATCTGAACCTATTATGTTTTCATGAATATATATGAGTTCTTGATCTTATCTTGCAAGTCTATAGTCACCTATTGTAACGCCCCGGACACACCCGCCAGTGGTCGTTACTCCTGGAGGGATCTAGACTGGCCCCACAGATCAATACTAGTCTTTTCTGTGCACTTTGTCCTCACTCATGCTCACCGCATTGAAAGCAATGTCGCAAGTGAGGTAATCTTCACACAACCCATGTAATACATAAGGGAAAAAGATACATAGTTGGCTTACAATCGCCACTTCACACAATTACATGAATAAAGCATTACATCATCCAGATACACTCAAGGTCCGACCACGGAACCAAAATAAAAGAAGACTACCCCAAATGCTACACAGATCCCCAATCGACCCCAACTGGGCTCCACTACTGATCAACTAGAACGAAACAACACGAAGGACAAGATCTTCATCGAGCTCCTCCTTGAGCTTGGTTGCGTCACCTGCACGGTCTCATCGGCACCTGCAAACTGGTTTTGGAAGTATCTGTGAGTCACGGGGACTCAGCAATCTCACACCCTCGTGATCAAAGACTATTTAAGCTTATAGGTAGGGTAAAAGGTATGAGGTGGAGCTGCAGCAAGCTACTAGCATACTTGGTGGCTAACATACGCAAATGAGAGCGAGAAGAGAAGGCAAAAGCACGGTTGAGAATCTATGATCAAGAAGTGATCCTAGAACAACCTACGACAAGCATAACTCCAACACCGTGTTCACTTCCAGGACTCCGCCGAGAGGAGACCATCACGGTTACACACGCGGTTGATGCATTTTAATTAAGATCAACTTCAGGTTTTCTACAACCGGACATTAACAAATTCCCATCTGCCATAACCGCTGGCACGACTTTCAAAAGTTCAAATCCCTGCAGGGGTGTCCCAACTTAGCCCATCACAAGCTCTCACGGTCAACGAAGGATATTCCTTATCCCAAGACAACCCGATCAGACTCGGAATCCCGGTTACAAGACATTTCGACAATGGAAAAACAAGACCAGCAAAGCCACCCAGATGTGCCGACAAATCCCGATAGGAGCTGCACATATCTCGTTCTCAGGGCACACCGAATGAGCCAAACATCGGGTGGGCTAGCCCAGAGTTTCCCCTGGTAGCTCCGGACATCGCTCGGTTTGGACCAACACTTAGACAAGCACTGGCCCCGGGGGGTTAAAATAAAGATGACCCTCGGGATGCGTGACTCCCAAGGGAAAAAGGATAGGTGGCGAATGGTAAAACCAATGTTGGGCCTTGCTGGAGGAATTTTATTCAAGGCGAACTGTCAACGGGTTCCCATTATAACCCAACCGCGTAAGGAACGCAAAATCCGGGAACATAACACCGATATGACGGAAACTAGGGCGGCAAGAGTGGAACAAAACACCAAGCATAAGGCCGAGCCTTCCACCCTTTACCAAGTATATAGATGCATTAATTAAATAAGAGATATTGTGATATCCCAACAAAATATCCATGTTGCAACATGGAACAAACTCCAATCTTCACCTGCAACTAACAACACTATAAGAGGTGCTGAGCAAAGCGGTAACATAGCCAAACAACGGTTTGCTAGGACAGGGTGGGTTAGAGGCTTGGCTTAACAATATGGGAGGCATGATAAGCAAGTGGTAGGTATCGCAGCATAGGCATAGCAAAAGAGTGAGCAACTAGCAAGCAAAGATAGAAGTGATTTCGAGGGTATGGTTATCTTGCTTGAAATCCCGCAAGGAAGAAGAACGAGTCCATGAAGAAGACAAACGGACGTAGATGAACGGATCCTCATAACTCCGGAATGAAACCGAAGCTAACGCGAGAAGTAACCCGGAGAGAAGCAAACAACAAAGTAAACAACCATCACATAAACATGGCATGATGCACAATTGAGTATGATGCATGTCCGGTTTAATGAAGCATGGCATGGCAAAGTGCACAAACAATCCTACAAATTAAGTGGAGCTCAATATGCAACTCCGTTGCATATTGACGAAACACCACGACAAGTTATTTAGTTCGATCTCGTTTATGTATCCAACAATATTAAATGTTGATTAACATGGCAAGGGGCGAAGCAAATGAAAACAACCTATCTAGGCAAGTTTAAATGAGTCCGGAACAACAAACAACAAGTCCGGAAAAATCCCCATGTGCATATTTTAAGGTTTGGTACCGATCTACCCTAAGCACAATTTTAGGTTTGTTAAACATGCAAAGTGATGCCACCATGTTAAACTAGACATTTTCCACCCCATTTACATATAAAGTTGTTAAATTAGGAGCTACGGTTATTTAGTTATGAATTAAAGCATTTTAGCATGACATAGGAGCAAATTTAAACAAACAACATTTTAAACATATTTAACATGGATGAAAGTTGCATATTATTAAACTAGATGAAATTCTAAGCAAGTTTCATATATAATTTATCTAGATCCGATGCATGATTAATTAGTTATTATATGCATGTTGTCTAGGGACTAAACTGCAAAACTGTTGTCTCAGGATTAATACGCAAATTCGCAGACGCTGGAAAAACATGATATGGGCCGAAACACGAACTGGGCCAATAGCAGGAAAGGAAGGTGGGGCGCTAGGGGTGAGCTCACATTGGGCCTAGGCCCAACTGGAGGAGGAGGACGGGCAGGTGGGCCTCGCGCATCAGTTAACGGGAGAAGGAGGACTCGACGCTTGTCGTCATCCTCGCGTGCTCGCACGCAGAAGCAAGGAAACGCCACGATGCAGAGGATGGCGAGGGAACTAGGGGCTCCGGGAAGACGGCGGTGGGACGTCAGAAGCAGCAGAAGAGGTCGAGGATAAGGAATCCATGGCGGAGGCGGCGAGATCTAGCGGTCCCCGGCCGGATCTGGTGTCCATTCGAGTCGGGGAGGCGAGGTGGCATCGGGCGAGCCCCTGCTCGTATCAGGGGATGCAGGGGCGGTAGGGACTTGGCGGGTGTCGCAGGAGGTCTCCTGTGGCCGGCGCAGCGCCCTGGAGGCGGGAACGAGGCCGAGGACACGGGCCGCGTCAGATCCGAGCAGAGGGACTCGTTCTCGGGGGTGACGAGCTGTGGACTTGGCGTTCATCGGGCTTGAAGGAGCAGGCGGGGCTCAGGCGAGAAGGAGGGTCGTGGAGGAGGCTGATCCGGCGCGGATCCGAAGGGTGGCGATGAGGACAAACGGCGGCCATGGCAGCTCGGTTCTCTGTGAAGAAGAAGAGAACAAGGGGAGAGCTGCACGTAAGAGAGAGAGAAAGAAGGAAGGGAAAAGAGCAGGGGAGGAAGGGCGCAGGGCACGGCCTGGTTCGGTGGTTGTTGGGGATATTACTATTAGCTGAGACCCGCCCAGGAGGGGCCGGGCCAGCTTCAATGGCGGGTTACGCAAGAAGTTCAGTAAACATCCAAGTTTGTAGTTTATTAAGTCTTATAGAAGGCCCAAAGGTCACGGGCCGGCTTAAGGACCGATATTGTAAAACGCCACATGTAAGGAAATACTTGTAAAGAAAGACACATAAAGAAAGTCACCGAGCCGTACACGATTATGTGCCGGCCGGGACTCTGTAGGCCACCTGGCGTCAACCCATGTATATAAGGGGACGACACGGTGGCGGTTTAGGGTAAGAAACAACAAGTCGATAACCAAGCCGACGAGTTAAGCCTCTTGGTGATCGAAACCCCAGCAATACCAAACCCAACTAGACGTAGGCTTTTACCTTCATCGTAAGGGGCCGAACTAGTATAAAACTCTCTTGTATCCTTTGTCCCGATTAACCCCTTTAAACTTCCTAGTGTGATGGCCCTACGACTAAGTCTTTGCTCTAGGACATCCGCCGTGACAATTCCATGACAGTTGGCGCCCACCATGGGGCCAGCGCATGGTGGATTTGAGTTCTTGAAGGGCAACTTCGAAGGGCTCAAGGGATATGTTATGGGCCGGATGACCAAGAGTCGTCGCGCAAGATCTACATCAACGACGAAGGCTGGGGCCCCGAGGCCAGCTCAATCGAGTACATGTACCGTGTCCCCTTCGGCAGAATCCACGTCTTCATCGGCCGGATCGGTGAGTCAGGCCTTGAGCCGGATGTTCACACCGACCTCATCGAAACAGCTCAGGGTGCTGGGTCCGCCCATGTTCAATCTGTTGTGAAGCATGCCTTCGTAGGCTGCGTCCATGGCAGTGAATACCCCGAAGGATCAACGGAAGGCGGGGAGACGGCCATCTGCTCTGATACTGCATCTTTAACGGGTGAGACGGACTCATTGTACCAACTGCAAGATGGCATGCTAGGGGGCTGTTCCGATGGCAGCAGTATTCTGGACCCCCTTGAGCCTCCAAATTGGGCCGGAGTCTTCATGGCAGGGACGCAGCCCGGGTAGAACTCCACCGTAGCGATAGCAGCCGCCACCGGGTCGGCAGCTGCCGGGTCAGGAGACCCCGTGCGCCCCCGGGCTCAGGTTCTCATGGACCTCATGGATAAACTGACGACTCTGTTAGCCGTTGCGGTAGAGCCGGCGGATAAAGCCCAGCATGACGCGGAAGTGGCACGCATGCGGGAGGAGATGGTGCAAGCTAAGGAAAATTTGGCTGTGGAAGAAACCCGGATGGCAGCAGAACGAGCAGCCTTGGATGCTCGCGCTCAGCAGCTTCAAGCAGAAACCTTCCGGCTCTCCGTGGATCTTAATGCGTCAAACGAAGTCATGAGGAGGAGGCGTCAGAAAACTCAGTCGCGTCTGCCTCTAACACTGGATCCGAGGAATCTGTTCCATACACCCGGAGCTGGAGGGAGCAACCCGCCGGAGGTAAACCGGGTCGGGATGCCCAGAGCACCAGTTCAACCATGCACCATGGAGCCGCCGCACATGAATACAGCTCCTCCCCGTTATATATAAACACCCCCGGGTCACTTCTCCAACCCCATGGAGAACCTCATTGCGGTGTCAGCTCATTTGGCAGCTCTCCCAATGGAAGGCTACTCGCCAGCAGCAATTGAAACCCGGAGGGTAAGAGAACTAATTCAGACAGCTTTGGCCTAGCAAGATGCATACTCCTACAGTCGAGACAGGATTCATTCAACTCCTCGCCCAAGCCGGAGCCCAAGTTACAGTAGGCACATGGAATCTGCAGAGATGTCAAGTAATGCTCAACGCCACAACCGGCCATATAGGCATGAGCCGGTGCGGGCTGGAGCCCTCAACTTGGCGGATCAGGAGAGAATTCGTCAAGAGGCAGAATGGGCGGCTCAAATAGCAGCGGAGTAGGTGGCTCACTAGACTTTTCCGGCTTACCCAGCGACTTCGGTGGAGGCAGGTGTAGTTACGAGAACCGGAGGCGTACCTTACCTGGTCCCAGCCATACGCAATGAACGGTTGCCCAAGGATTTCAAGGGGCCTCGTAAGGTACCGAACTACACGGCTGACTTACAGCCAGGGGCTTGGATTGAGAGTTATGAGATGGCTATGGAGCTGTTGGAGGTTAGTGATGCTGCAATGGCCAAGTACTCATGATGTTGGATGGAACGGCTCGGACCTGGCTGAAAGGATTGCCACCCAATTCCATCGGCTCATGGGCATATTTAAAGGCACAGTTCATCCAAAACTTTAAAGACACGTGTAAGCAGCCAATGTCAATTGTGGACCTGACCAATTGCAAGCAAGAGGATGGAGAATCTACGACTCATTGGGTGCGCCGGGTCAAGGAAATAATACATTCGTCTGATAAAATGGACGCCGGTTCATCAGTTTTGATGTTGGAGAAGAATTGCCGTTTTGAGCCCCTGAAGCAAAAGTTGGGGCGGCTTAAACGAGACTGTAATGACATGGGAACGTTGATGGCGGCTCTTGTCAAGTATGCCGATTCTGATACCACCAAAGACCTGGCGTCTGATGAGGAAAAAGCAACAAAGGGAAAGAAGAACGGCAATGGCAAGGGTCACCAGCATAACCCGGCAAATCAAGGAGGTAATAAGCGTAAGGCTGATGAGTTTGTTGCTAATACTAATGCACATGGCGGTAATCAATGGCGCAAGGGCAGACAGCCCCCTCGATCGGGCGGGTCAGGTCCCACCCTTGAGCAGCTGTTGAATGAACCTTGTCCTAGACACGGCACCAGGGAGAAGCCAGCTACCCACTTGTGGAAGGATTGTACGATCATGAAGGCATTTAAAAATTCCAACACATTTGATGGGGTTCATGGTCCGGGTGGCGGATCAGGCGGCTTTCAGGGCCCAGGCACCGGTTCAAATGGAGGAGGTTTTCATGGTCATCCTGGTCACCAGGGGGGATATAATCAGCAACACAACCAAGGGAATCAATAGCAGCAACAATCCGGCTATCAGAGCAACCCGAAGCAGTTGAGTAGCGGACATTATCATGTCTTTACTACCAGTTTATGTAAGAGACACCAGAAACTCCACAAGAGGGCCGTCAATGCCATTGAACCGGCAATCCCACATTATCTACGTTGGTCGGAGCAGCCTATTGTGTGGAGCAGAGAGGATCACCCACCCCGGATTGATAATCCGGGTCACTTGGCTTTGGTAGTGGCACCTTAGGTTGGTGGGTACAAGTTTACTAAGGTACTCATGGATGGAGGCAGCAGCATCAACATCCTTTACTATGAGACGTTCCGCCGGATGGGATTGGCGGATAAAAATCTTAAACAATCCAACACTGTTTTTCATTGTGTAGTACCCGGTAAGTCAGCATACCCCGTTGGTAAGATCGAGCTGGAAGTAGCCTTTGGGGATGAGTATGACTCAGGGCAGAAAAATTAACCTTTGAAGTGGTTAAGATCAAAAGCCCATATCATGCTCTGTTTGGGCGACCGGCGTATGCCAAGTTCATGGCTCGGCCGTGTTATGTGTATTTACAGCTCAAGATGCCGGGTCACAAGGGCACCATTACAGTCCGTGGGAGCCGGAAGATCACCTTGGAATGTGAAGAGGGGGATGATGCCTATGCTGAATCCGTTTGTGCGACAGAGGAGTTGAAATTCTATAAGGATCATGTTGACACGGCAGACATGACATCATTAAAGAAACCAACCACAGAGCATGAGCCGGAGTTGAAGTTCAAATCAGCTGAAGACACTAAGATGGTTGACTTTGTGCTTGGCGATTCATCCAAATAGTTCATCATCAGCGCAAACTTGGATCCGAAATAGGAAAGCGTGCTCATCGAGTTCATCCGTGAGAACCTGGCATCTTTGCATGGAAACCTTCAGACATGCCGAGTGTCCCGAGGGAACTCGCTGAGCACACTCTTAATATCGATCCAAAGTTCAAGCCTGTCAGACAGTTTCTTCGGCGGTTCAATGAAGAAAGGCGTAAGGCCATTGGAGAAGAGGTGGTCTGGCTCTTGGCGGCCGGGTTCATTGTGGAGGTCTTTCACCCAGAATGGTTAGCTAAGCCGCTGCTCGTGCTAAAAAAGAATGGCACCTGGCGTATGTGTGTGGATTACACAGATTTAAACAAGGCCTATCCGGCTGATCCTTTTGCTCTTCCCCGTATTGATCAGATTATTGATGCTACGGCGGGTTGTGCACGGTTGAGTTTTTTAGATGCTTACTCCGGGTATCATCGGATTAAGATGGCAGTCAAGGATCAAGAGAAAACAACGTTCATAACACCTTTTGGGGCTTTCTGCTATGTGTCTATGCCTTTCGGGCTCAAGAGTGCTCAGGCGACTTACCAACGGTGTGTGCAGAATTGTCTTCATGATCAAATTGGGCGCAATGTTCATGCCTATGTGGATGATATAGTAGTGAAATCCAGGGAAGAGGAAACCTTGGTCACAGACTTGAAAGAGACTTTTGATAATCTTTGGGTGTACAAGATGATGCTTAACCCGGCCAAATGTGTTTTTGGAGTGCCAGCTGGCAAGCTTTTGGGTTTTCTGGTGTCTAACCGGGGCATTGAAGCTAACACGGAGAAGATCAAAGCAATTACATCCCTGGCCAAACCAACCTGCGTCAATGATGTTCAACGACTGGCGGGTCGTGTGGCTGCTTTGAGCCGGTTCATAAGCCGGTTAGGGGAAAAGGCTATGCCTCTGTATCAGTTGATGAAGAAAACATATGTGTTTGTTTGGAGTGATGCTGCGAACGCCGCTTTTGAAGATCTGAAGGCACAACTAGCTAAGCCGCCGGTCCTAGCTGCTCCAATTGAGAAAGAGCCGCTATTGTTATATGTAGCTGCCAACTCACGGGCTGTTAGCATGGCTATGGTGGTAGAGCGCAAGGAGGCTGGCAAAGAGCATCTGGTTCAACAGCCGGTTTATTATGTCAGTGAAGTGCTAATTGAGTCTAAGCAACGATATCCACATTGGCAGAAGCTTGTTTATGGGGTGTTCATGGCAAGCCGGAAGCTTAAGCATTACTTTCAGGGACATCCAATCACTGTGGTTAGCTCTGCTCCTTTGGGAGACATTATTCAAAACAGAGAAGCTACAGGGCGAGTTGCCAAGTGGGTAATTGATCTTGGGTCTCATGGGCTGAAGTATGTTCCACGCACTGCAATTAAGTCTCAAGCCCTGGTTGACTTCATCAATGACTGGACAGAGATGCGGATGCCAGAAGAAAAGCCGGACATCACATATTGGACTATTCATTTTGATGGGTCCAAGCAATTGGAGGGCTCGGGGGCTGGAGTTGTATTAACTTCCCCACGAGGTGATAAATTTTGTTATGTGTTACGATTGATGTTTCCGTGCACTAACAACGCAGCAGAGTATGAAGCATTGCTCCATGGTCTTCGAGTGGCAAAGGAGATGAGCTTGAGCCGGGTCAGATGTCTTGGTGATTCAGATCTAGTGGTTCAGCAGGTGTCTGGCAAGTGGGATTCCAAAGACCCTCTCATGGCGGCTTATAGCCGAGAGGTCAATGTTGTTGCAGGATATTTTAAAGGCTATCAGGTGGAACACATTGACCGTCGAAAAAAAAGCAGCTGATGCTTTGAGCTGGCTGGGGTCTCAACGTAAGCCGGTACCACCCAAGACCTTTTTAGATGTTTTGCATAACCCCTCTGTCAAATTGCCCACAGAAGAAAATTTAACTGTTCCTGACCCGGAGGCGCAATTGGTGGCGGCTCTTCATGTCATCCCAGATTGGACGGTGCCGTTCTTGGCTTCCATGACCTGGGGAGAATTGCCAGCGGATGAGACCCTGGCTCGACAGATAACCCGGCAGTCTAAGTCCATGACGATTTCGGTTCGAGAGTTATTTCATCGCAGTGTTTCTGGAGCGTTTCAACGGTGTGTTTCCCTCGAAGAAGGTCAAGAAATCCTTCGTGAGATCCATGAAGGTGATTGTGGTCATCACGCCGGGTCAAAATCTTTGGTGGCCAAGGCGTTTCGTCACGGTTTTTACTGGCTGACGGCTCATGTTGATGCGGAGGATCTAGTTAGTAGATGTGACGGATGTCGGAAATTCGCACGACGGGCGCATGTGCCGGCTCAAGAGCTCCGGATGGTTCCAATCACTTGGCCATTTGCAGTCTGGGGGCTTGACATGGTGGGACCTTTCAAAAGGTCTAGGGACAAGAAGACACATCTCCTGGTGGCTGCTGATAAGTTCACTAAATGGGTTGAGGCAGAGCCTGTGAGTAAGTGTGATGCAGCCACGGCGGTTCAGTTCATGAAGAAAATAATCTTCCGTTTCGGTTTTCCACACAGTATTATCACGGACAATGGCACCAATCTATCCCAAGGGGGTATGGCAGAGTTTTGTCAGTGAGAGCACATCCGGCTTGATGTTTCTTCTGTAGCTCATCCTCAATCCAATGGTCAAGCTGAGAGAGCCAATCAGGAAATTCTGAAAGGGCTAAAAACCCTGGCTTATGGTTCCTTTACAGCGAACGTCGGGTTGTTGGGTAGAGGAGTTGCCTTCAGTATTGTGGAGCATCAATACTACACCCAATAGGTCTACGGGTTACACACCCTTCTTCATGGTTTATGGGGCAGAAGCGGTATTGCCCAGTGACATCCGTCATGACTTGCCCCGTGCGGCGGCTTATGTTAAAGCTACCAATGAAAAAGCCAGACAAGATTCGCTTGACTTGTTGGATATAGAAAGAGACTTAGCAGCAGCACGATCAGCAATCTATCAACAGGACCTGCATCGTTATCACAGCCGCTGAGTTAAGACCAGGACTTTTTAGGAGGGCGACTTGGTGCTCTGGCTCATCCAAGATCTTTCAGATGCACACAAGTTATCCCCACCTTGGGAAGGACCCTTTGTGGTCAGTAAAAATTTAAACAACGAGTCTTACTACCTCATTGACATTCGAGAGCATGCAGACTCACGTAAGTCGGAAGAGGAGACCCGCCGACCGTGGAACATTGCTCAACTTCGGCCGTACTATACCTGAGCCACCGGCTCTCATCCTATACATACGTTCATCCTGTATATACGATGATAAGCAATAAAGTAAGACTATCGGTCTCTTTTCTTTTCAAAGATTATGCATCTTTATTACTTTTTCACAAATGACTATTAAGGAGTTGATCATATTTGAATCAAGTTTAACCTTTTTCTAGTCCGGCTTATGATCGTATTCGAATCTAGCTATAAACATCATGGTCGCTTGGGGGCTTCCTGTTCAAACATAGGTCTTATTCGAACCAAAGAGAACATAGCTGTCATAACCCTTTTGATCGGCTCAAGGCCAAACTCACTTGGGGGCTTCTTGATCATATCCGAATCATAGCTTAACCCCTTTTGAGCCGACTTGGATCGTATTCGAATCAGGGTCGTTAAAAACCTCTCAAGGTCATTTGGGGGCTTCCTATTCACACATAGGTCGTATTCGAACCAAAGAGAACATAGCTATCGGTACCCTCTTGATCGGTGCAATGCCAAAGCCACTGGGGGCTATATGGTCATATTCGAACCTTAGTTTAACCCCTTTGGTCCGGTTTACTGATCGTATTCGAATCAGAAACCCCCAATCTTTTAAATACAGAGTTAAAATTAGGATTGTTATCTGTTGCTTGCCTTTGAGTTTTTGTTGCTTCAATATTAAAAATGAGATGGCCTGATTCTCTTTGCCGACTCAATTATTGGACAACACAGCCGCCCGGGTTATCCAAGTGGGTGGTCTAAGGATCCGAAGGTACGAGCTACTGAGGTATGATGATTATTGAATGTTCAAGGAGTCTCAACTTTTATATTGAATTCTCAAATTCATCACCCGGTTTATTTAAACCGGCGATCTAAGGATCACCAAGGACAAGGTATGGTTTTTACTTACACGCACTTATCAGCTGCATTAACTTCAGAGTTGGTATTAAACCTTATCCTTTATTTATATTTGTCTCTATTTTTTGAGGTGGAAATATGGGCTGTAAAAGAGGTGTTTAAACCCAGTAGTTTCTAAACCGCCTTGCCAGGTCTTTCCTTTTTCCATGTGTTCACAGTAACAGAGTTTAAACATTGCAGAGACAAGTGTTAAACAAGGCAGAAAAGCATTAAAACACTGGCACCCGGAAGCACAGATTCACATAGAAGCGTTTTATGCGCGCTGGCATAAGCAAACATGCGGTGTTTTTAACAGCTAAAGCTATTACAAGGCTTTCTAAAGCCCATGAAGATGATCATTGTCCTTCCCTCACCGGCTCAACATCTTGAATCTGCTGGAAGTTGGGTTTTAACCAGTCATGGCCGTTCATGGCGACAAATTCAGCTTCATCATCAATCAGGCCGACCGGATCAACCTCCGGGGCAAATGTGTTTTCTCTCACCAGTGGGATCAAGTCGGTTACTTTATAGGAAGGAGGGGCCATCTTCTTATTCTCACTGTCAAAACCCGGTTGATACTTGTCCACATTGGTGTCATCTCCAAGGCTAGTCGCCTGAGGCCGGACTTCACGGACGCAGGCTATAAAGTCATCCTGATCAAAAGGAGACCCATCCTCCTTCACGGTAGGATAACCCCTTGCCATGTCTGACGGGTCTAGATCTGGTACCCAAGCCTTGGAGTAGCTTAGGGCAGTCAAGGCTCCGGCTCGCGCGTAGGAGTGTTTCACCTCTTGGAATCTGGCAGGGAGAATGGACAGCCTCTTCAGGACGTCACTGATCTGGTTAGACCCTTGATTAGTAGGAGAGATGGCTGCCAGAGCTCGTTGTGCGCCAATATACAATTGTGCAGTTAAAGTGTATACGGCTTTCATCTTAATCAACGGGTCTTGGTCTAGATTCTTACTTCACGGACCTACACGCATTTTTTCACAGAGTCAGTTAATAGATTATATTCTGGCTTGACAGGAAACACATATGAAAGATCAAATCAGGAAGCTTACCAAAGATAGCAGCGACCATCTGAGACACCCGGCCTTTTAAACTGTTCAGTTCGGTTGAAATTTCCTTCAGAGCTATTTCGGCTGTTTCAGCTCGCCGGGTCAGAAGTATCTTGTCATCTGCCCATGTTTTCTCTTTGACAGCAAAGTCAGTCTTCAACTTCTCCGTTTCAGAAAGACTTATTTGCAGTTCGGAGGTGGAAGATTAAATTTCTGATTCCTGGTTCGCTAGCCGGGTCTTTGTATCAGTCAGTTGGGAGTTCAGTTCAGACAATGCATTCTGTGAACACATTCAGATAAATCAAGACTTGGCCTCAAATTCTAGTATCCAATTTCAAAGATTCAAGTCTCAAATACTTTATGAATAAACCACTTGACACTTGGGGGCTAATGTATGTCAAATCAAATTTTTATGACTCTACCAATATATTTGAAGTCCCAAGTCCTTTACAAAGTAACAACACTTGGCACTTGGGGGCTAATGCACGCAGTTCAGCAAGTTTTTCAAGCTTAAACCAAAATATTAAGTATTTTATAGATGGCATTCAATTCTGAAGTACTGATTCATTAATGATTAAATAAACCGGTCCTTGGGGACTACGGGTGAAGTCTTGTTCTACTAATATCAAGCAAAGATTCAGAGGTAAAAGTATCAGTCTATATTGTAAGTCTATAGGTTATTCTGTTTCTCTCATAATCTACAGACTTGGGGGCTTAAGGAATGTTGATAAACCAGAAATTACATACCTCATACTTCAATTGAAGCTGCTTGACCATCTCAATCTCAGAATGACGATTGGAGTGTACATGACTGAGATAGCCGGATAAGATATCACTGGCGTTAAGACGGTCATAATTGGCAACATCAAGACGAACTTTTCGCCTCTCCAAAGCTTCTTGCTTAGCGGTGCACCATGCCAAAACCGTCTGGTTCCCTGGCTCAACATAGCGGCTCCCAGTAATTTGAACATCTTGAACACGGGGAGACGGTGGGCCGGTTAAGCTCGATGGACCAGCTGCAGAAGAGTTAATAGTGTTCTTGCCAAGGGATGGCTCTGGAGGATTTGCTTCATGAACAATAGGCGGGTCTTCCGAGACGACAATCAATGGAGAAGGTGGCCTAGCCGGCTTAGATGCCAGTACTGGCGGATCTTCCATTGGTTTTGTTGCCTTCGCTTTTTTGGACTTAGCTTGACCACTGAAGAAAAATATTTCAGAATAATCAGCATTAAGGTAACAATTGATCAAACTCGGAAGAAAAGAGGGTTTTTAATTACCCAGGAGCAGTCTTGAAAGACGGAAATTGTGTTTGTGATGAGTCTCCCAAAGAACGAGACACCTCCTGAAAAGGTAAATGAAAGGAGTTAAAGAAAATACAAGGAGCAGGATTCATCAAAACGGGTTAAAGACAGTAATAATTAAACCTCGTTCGGGCGTTTCCGAGGAGTCTGTTGAAGGACAACAACCAGTTCATCCTCAATTCCAACTTCACGGCGGCTTTCATGTTGCTGTTTTTTCAAATGAAAGTTGGGATCCAAGTGAGCTAAAGGGTTAGAAAACCTTACTTTACGGATCACTCGACGAACTTTGTGTCTTGGTAAGGGCCCTGAGTCGGAGGAAATAATAGTTAGCTATACTTCCTCAGCCTGATTGGCCCCAATGTCATCCCGGTAAGGATCAGTGTCAATAAGAGTGTTAAAAAATTGGCCAAGGGAGTCAAGGGCTACCTCCGAGTCAGACGAGTCATCAAGCTTCATTAAATCTTCAGCAGTGGTTTTCTTCTTCTTCTTGGATTTCCGGGCTGTTTTCTTGGCGTTCATGGCGGCGAGTTTTGCCTTCTTGGCAGCTTCGTGATCATATTTCACCTTCCAGAAGTCAGAATTGGCGTGTAAAGACAAGAAGAAAGATCAGTATTAAGTACTAATAGCCGGGCAAAACACAAAGAAAAAAAGAGATCAGAATGTACTTACTTCTGGCATCGGATTAATCTTGCAGAAGGGACTTAACCCGACAATACTGCAATCTTCATACTTCCCGTTTACCAAAAGGGTCGACATCGAAACAATGTCTTCTTCGGTGAGTTCAACTTCGTTGTGACGAAGAGGGTGGTCCGGGCTACCATCATATTCATACATCAGTTGAGACCGACGACTTAATGGGATAACCCTCCATGAGATCCAGCAACGGGTCAGATCTACTCCGGTTAGACCATTAACCAATAAGTTGTTCATTCTTCTAATGTAGGGAAGAAGCTTCCTACGTTCAGCAACGGTAAGCTTATCCGGAAGGGTGAACTTGGAGTCAAGGCGGTTAGGGCGATAACCCGGCAAAGGCTTCTCGTTTGCTGGAGAAGTATCCTGACAATAAAACCAAGTTTGGTTCCAATCTTTTGGGTGGCTCGGTAAGACAATGAGAGGAAAAACAGCACCCTGACGGTGCTGAATTGAAATGCCTCCAAGTTCTAAGCTAGAACCGTTGGTGCATTCATTCTGGCGATTCAGATAAAAGTACTCTCTAAACAATTCTACAGTGGGCTCTTGCTGAAGATACGCCTCACAGAGCACTTGGAAGTTACAAATATTGGAAATATAGTTGGGTCCAAGGTCTTGAGGATGGAGTTTGAAAAAATGAAGGACCTCTCTAAAGAATTTTGAACCGGGTGGTGAAAATCCCCGGTTCATGTGGTCAGTAAAGATAATCACTTCTCCATCTTTTGGATTGGGACGTTCTTCCTCCGGGTCAGGAGCACGATAAGACATGGCATTCTTTGAAGGCAGAAACCCAACGATGAAGAATTCTTTTAACCATTCCTCAGTTATAGAAGGGACCCAGTTACAGACGGTCGGTGACTTCGACGGCATGATGAGTAATGAACTGAAAAATAAATAACAATATGGCGGTTCAGTCTATGGTCAATTATAAAGCAAGTAATGGCGGATTAACTAAGGGCTAATGGTATATAAGGAAAAGAAAGCCAGAGTGGTAACCCGCCATGACTACAGATTTTCTCAGAAGGCAAAATTCAGTTAAGTGTTGGCATAAACAAGTTTCACCAAGTTCTTATTATCATTTTGGATCAAAGGGCTGTTTCAAAAAGGGAAATATTCTAGACCTAAAAAATATAGTATAGAGGAGTTCGTCAACTATAAAGAAGCATCTGTATAGGTAAAAGGGATCTACTGATATAAAAAACGAATGCCAAACAGCTACCGCGCGAGTTATATCTCTTTTCTGGATCAAAATAAGTTGCGGAGAAGATCTACAAGATGGCCCGTGATGAAGAGATGAAGAACATTGAAGAACTCGTTAGACCAAGAAACAGATCTAGGTATGAGAGAGAGAGGAAAGCTTACAGGAAGCAGGCCTACCGCGAAAAGTCGTCGCGTTCTCTGGATGAGCTCAGGGTGATGCAGTGGCCAAGCTTGATGATGATGATGAGAGTCGCGGCGGCGGCGGAGCTCGAGCAGCGACGGAGGTTGCGAGAGGAAGAAGATGAGGAAGAAAGAAGAATGGGAAGGACCGGCCGCGTGCCTATTTATAAGGGCAGATGCGAACAGGTGGGCACGAAAATCAAGGAGACCCAATAATAATTGTCCAACTGAACCGACACCTCGATTCTCGGAAGGCATTAAAAAATGAAAGATCCGTTGTAAGATGACGTCATGAAGGTTTTTTGTGTTTTCAAAAGATGACATCACAGCTGGTTACAGAAGTTTTTAGACAGAGGATGGATTCTGACTAAGTGTTGAAGATTGACAAAGAATTCATATCATGTGTCTGTTGGAAAGAATTCGTATGAGCTACTTGAATTCCCACTTATAAACTCCCAAAATTTCCGGTTATGCAATCAGGTGTTGGGGATACAGGGGAAGCATAATATCTCACCCAAAACTAGCAAATCCTTCATCCAGCTGTATCCATCCTTCAACACATAACCAAGAAACCTTCGGAAATCGTTTACCTCAACCTTCGAAAAGCATCCGTTATACGAGTTATGGCAATACTCCCGAACTCCCGCCCCAGTACTTGGTGGCGTCGAGGTTATCTCACCAACAACTGCATAAAAGAGATTTTCGATGTCGGCGAAACTCAGGTATTCCAGAATCTCAACGATAAAATTGTGACGACAACACCTCGGAGCTCAACTCCTCGGGACACTGCCACAACCCCTAAATGTCAGGAGGCACCAAGAACAATGTTCTCGTCACAAAACCATCGGAATGATTCCAAGATACCCGCGTGATCCTAAAAAAATTTAGTGAAATTTGAGAAGAGAAGAGTCAAAACTCTACGTCAGGATACCTCACCAGAGCAACGAAGGGACTGAGGAGTAAAAGGAATTCCTAACTCTCCGATATATATAATCCTAATTGACTCAAAAAAAATTTCTAGACTCAACAACGCCAGCGATTCGATCAAGCAGGGGCTCCTAAGTCAGGGAAGGCTCTGATTACCAACTTGTAATGCCCCGGACACACCCGTCGGTGGTCGTTACACCTGGCGGGATCTAGACTGGCCCCACAGATCAATACTAGTCTTTTCTGTGCACTTTGTCCTCACTCATGCACACCCGGGAGCAACTTCCCGGTCGGTCACCCATTCTGAAACTACTCCAAGCTGGGCACACTTAACTTTGGAGTTCTTTCCGAATGGGCTCCCGGAAAAAAAGGAATTCCTTATTGATATGAGTAGTCTATCATCCCTAATAAGCCAAGCTATCACATACACCCCCACTCAAAGGAACCAACGTCCTCGTTGGGCCACAGGAACGTTCCCTCTTGGCATATACGTCTGTGCATCCAGTCTGATACACGTGTCATGCCGTGTGCCACGACGGGTCACAAACGTCATGAACAACATGACCGCGCGCCTGTCCGCAAACATCCGTGTAACTGCGAGGGTCGGCTCTGATACCAACTTGTAACGCCCTCGATGCGGCTATATCTCGTACGTGTCGAAGCACGACTTAGAGGCGTAACCGCATTGAAAGCAATGTCGCAAGTGAGGTAATCTTCACACAACCCATGTAATACATAAGGGAAAAAGATACATAGTTGGATTACAATCGCCACTTCACACAATTACATGAATAAAGCATTACATCATCCAGATACACTCAAGGTCCGACTACGGAACCAAAATAAAAGAAGACTACCCCAAATGCTACACAGATCCCCGATCGACCCCAACTGGGCTCCACTACTGATCAACTAGAACGAAACAACACAAAGGACAAGATCTTCATCGAGCTCCTCCTTGAGCTTGGTTGCGTCACCTGCACGGTCTCATCGGCACCTGCAAACTAGTTTTGGAAGTATCTGTGAGTCACGGGGACTCAGCAATCTCACACCCTCGCGATCAAGACTATTTAAGCTTATAGGTAGGGTAAAAGGTATGAGGTGGAGCTGCAGCAAGCTACTAGCATATTTGGTGGCTAACATACGCAAATGAGAGCGAGAAGAGAAGGCAAAAGCACGGTCGAGAATCTATGATCAAGAAGTGATCCTAGAGCAACCTATGACAAGCATAACTCCAACACCGTGTTCACTTCCCGGACTCCGCCGAGAAGAGACCATCACGGGTACACGCGCGGTTGATGCATTTTAATTAAGATCAACTTCAGGTTTTCTACAACCGGACATTAACAAATTCCCATCTGCCCATAACCGTGGGCACGGCTTTCGAAAGTTTAAATCCCTGCAGGGGTGTCCCAACTTAGCCCATCACAAGCTCTCACAGTCAACGAAGGATATTCCTTCTCGCAAGACAACCCGATCAGACTCGGAATCCCGGTTACAAGACATTTCGACAATGGTAAAACAAGACCAGCAAAGCCACCCAGATGTGCCGACAAATCCCGATAGGAGCTGCACATATCTCGTTCTCAGGGCACACCGGATGAGCCAGACGTCGGGTGGGCCAACCCAGAGTTGCCCCTGGTAGCTCCGGACATCGCTCGGTTTGGACCAACACTTAGACAAGCACTGGCCCCGGGGGGTTAAAATAAAGATGACCCTCGGGATGCGCGAATCCCAAGGGAAAAAGGCTAGGTGGCGAATGGTAAAACCAATGTTGGGCCTTGCTGGAGGAGTTTTATTCAAGGCGAACTGTCAACGGGTTCCCATTATAACCCAACCGCGTAAGGAACGCAAAATCCAGGAACATAACACCGATATGACGGAAACTAGGGCGGCAAGAGTGGAACAAAATACCAAGCATAAGGCCGAGCCTTCCACCCTTTACCAAGTATATAGATGCATTAATTAAATAAGAGATATTGTGATATCCCAACAAAATATCCATGTTGCAACATGGAACAAACTCCAATCTTAAACTGCAACTAACAACACTATAAGAGGTGCTGAGCAAAGCGGTAACATAGCCAAACAACAGTTTGCTAGGACAAGGTGGGTTAGAGGCTTGGCTTAACAATATGGGAGGCATGATAAGCAAGTGGTAGGTATCGCAGCATAGACATAGCAAAAGAGCAAGCAACTAGCAAGCAAAGATAGAAGTGATTTCGAGGGTATGGTCATCTTGCCTGAAATCCCACAAGGAAGAAGAACGAGTCCATGAAGAAGACAAACAGACGTAGATGAACGGATCCTCACAACTCTGGAACGAAACCGAAGCTAACGCGAGAAGTAACCCAGAAAGAAGCAAACAACAAAGTAAACAACCATCACATAAACATGGAATGATGCACAATCGAGTATGATGCATGTCCGGTTTAATGAAGCATGGCATGGCAAAGTGCACAAACAATCCTACAAATTAAGTGGAGCTCAGTATGCAACTCCATTGCATATTGACGAAACACCATGACAAGTTATTTAGTTCGATCTCATTTATGTACCCTACAATATTAAATGTTGATTAACATGGCAAGGGGTGAAGCAAATTAAAACTACCTATCTAGGCAAGTTTAAATGAGGCCAGAACAACAAACAACAAGTCCGGAAAAATCCCCATGTGCATATTTTAAGGTTTGGTACTGATCTGCCCTAAACACAATTTTAGGGTTGTTAAACATGCAAAGTGATGCCACCATGTTAAACTAGACATTTTTCCACCCCATTTACATATAAAGTTTGTTAAATTTGGAGCTACGGTTATTTAGTTATGAATTAAAGCATTTTAGCATGACATAGGAGCAAATTGAAACAAACAACATTTTAAACATTTTTAACATGGATGAAAGTTGCATATTATTAAACTAGATGAAATTCTAAGCAAGTTTCATATATAATTTATCTAGATCCGATGCATGGTTAATTAGTTATTATATGCATGTTGTCTAGGGACTAAACTGCAAAACTGTTCTCTCAGGATTAATACACAAATTCGCAGACACTGGAAAAACATGATATGGGCCGAAACACGAACTGGGCCAACAGCAGGAAAGGAAGTTGGGGCGCTGGGGGTGAGCTCACATTGGGCCCAGGCCCAACTGGAGGAGGAGGCCGGGCAGCTGGGCCTCGCGCAGCGGTCAATGGGAGAAGGAGGACTCATCGCTTGTCGTCATCCTCGCGTGCTCGCAGCAGAAGCAGGGAAACACCGTGATGCAGAGGACGGCGAGGGAACTTGGGGCTCCGGGAAGACGGCAGTGGGACGTCAGAAGCAGCAGAAGAGGTCGGGGATGAGGAATCCATGGCGGAGGGGGCGAGATCCAGCGGTCCCCGGCCGGATCTGGTGTCCATTCGGGTCGGGGAGGCGAGGTGGCATCGGGTGAGCCCCTACTCGTATCAGGGGATGCAGGGGCGGCAGGGACTTGGCGGGCGTCGCAGGAGGTCTCCTGTGGGTGGCGCGGCGCCCTGGAGGCGGGAACGAGGCCGAGGACACGGGTCGCATCAGATCCGGGCGGAGGGACTCGTTCCCGGGGGCGACGAGCTATGGACTTTGTGTTCACCGGGCTTGAAGGAGAAGGCAGGGCTCGGGTGAGAAGGGGGGTCATGGAGGAGGCTGATCCGGCACGGATCCAAAGGGTGGCGACGAGGACAAACGGCGGCCATGGCAGCTCGGTTCCCTGTGAAGAAGAAGGAGAGAACAAGGGGAGAGCTATGCGTAAGAGAGAGAGAAAGAAGGAAGGGAAAAGAGCAGGGGAGGAAGGGCGCAGGGCACGGCCTGGTTCGGTCGTGGTAGTCGCCGTTGGCATCTGGTACTCGGGCAAGGCGGCGCTGGTGGATCGAGGTGCTCGGGGACGAGTGAGCAGAGGAGGGGATCGATGGATCTGATAGGCTTGGCACGAAATGCAAGGAGGAGGAGGGCATCAGGTGGCGGCGCGGATGGACTGATGGGACAAACAGGCTAAAATCTAGGGATTAGTCTAGGGTTGCCACTTTATATAGCAAGCCGGATATGTTTAGGGGGGGTATAAGGTCCCTCCGATTTAGATCGGGCGGTCGAGAAAAATAGGTTAGGAAGTCTAATAAACAAAACTGCGATGTTTTGTAGACGTTTGGGGATGATCCGGATCCAACGGTGCCGACTGCCCGGGTCGGGTCCGGTACAACTTTCGGACGCGCGTGAGGAGGGCTGCGGGCTGACAAGAGAGTTTAGGTAGGGCCTGACAGTGAGTAGTGGACTGTGTAGACGGTCTCAAGCTTCCCTCTGCGAAGGGCCTATCTATTTACTTTTATGTTGAGTCATCACCCTCTTATTAAAAGCACCAGTTGGAGAGCATCGCTGTCATTTCCATCCATTACTTTTAGTTTACATTGAGTACGACTTGACTGGATCTCTTTTACCATGAATTACAATGTCTAGTCAGTCCTTGATCTTTAAAGGTGCTCTGCATTTATGTTTTGCGTTCTCAGTAAGGGCTAGCGTGATACCATCTTGTTATATCATATTATGATTGTTTTGATAAAGTGTTGTCATCCGAGATTTATTATTATTGCCCGCTAGTTGATTATGTCATTGATATGGGCAAACATGAGACCTAAATGTTATTGTGAATATGGTTAATTCATAATCTTTGCTCGAAACTTGAATGCTGGCTTTACATATTTACAACAACAAGAGCAAACAGAGTTTGTAAATGTTTTTCTTTATCACTTTCAGTTTATCAACTGAATTGCTTGAGGACAAGCAAAGGTTTAAGGTTGGGGGAGTTGATATGTCTCCGCTGTATCTACTTTCCTGAACAGTTTTGCCCTTCTTTTGGACTCTAACTTGCATGATTTGAATGGAACTAACCCGAACTGACGCTGTTTTCAGCAGAATTTCCATGGTGTTATTTTTGTGCAGAAATAGAAGTTCTCGGAATAACCTGAAAATCAACGGAGAATATTTTTGGAATATATAAAAAATACTGGAAGAAGAATCCATGTCAGGGGGGCCACACCCAGTCCACGAGGGTGGCGGGCACGCCTACCCCCCTGGGCACGCCCCTACCTCATGGGCTCCCTAACGCTCGACCGACCTCAACTCCAACTCCATATATTCATGTTCGGGGAGAAAAAATCAGAGAGAAGGATTCATCGCATTTTATGATACGGAGCCACCGCCAAGCCCTAAACTCTCTCGGGAGGGCTAATCTGGAGTCCGTTCGGGGCTCTGGAGAGGGGAATCTGTCGCCATCGTCATCATCAACCTTCCTCCATCACCAATTTCATGATGCTCACTGCCGTGCATGAGTAAATCCATCGTAGGCTTGCTGGACGGTGATGGGTTGGATGAGATTTATCATGTAATCGAGTTAGTTTTGTTAGGGTTTGATCCCTAGTATCCACTATGTTCTGAGATTGATGTTGCTATGACTTTGCTATGCTTAATGCTTGTCACTAGGGCCCGAGTGCCATGATTTCAGATCTGAACCTATTAAGTTTTCATGAATATATATGAGTTCTTGATCCTATCTTGCAAGTCTATAGTCACCTATTATGTGTTATGATCCGTTAACCCCAAAGTGACAATAATCGGGACCATTGCCGGTGATGACCGTAGTTTGAGGAGTTCATGCATTCACTATGTGTTAATGTTTTGGTCCGGTACTGTATTAAAAGGAGGCCTTAATATCCCTTAGTTTCCAATAGGACCCCACCACCACGGGAGGGTAGGACAAAAGATGTCATGCAAGTTCTTTTCCATAAGCATGTATGACTATATTCGGAATACATGCCTACATTACATTGATGAACTGGAGCTAGTTCTGTGTCACCCTATGTTATAACTGTTGCATGATTGATCGCATCCGACATAATTCTCCATCATCGATCCAATGCCTATGAGCTTTTCATATATTGTTCTTCGCTTATTTACTTTTTCGTTGCTACTGTTACAATCACTATAAAACCCAAAAATATTAGTTTTGCTACCGTTACCATTATTATCATATTACTTTGCTACCAAATACCTTGCTGTAGATATTAAGTTTCTAGGTGTTGTTGAATTGACAATGAGGGAGTCCTGGATTAGGGGGTCTCCGGACAGCTGGACTATATCCTTTGGCCGGACTGTTGGACTATGAAGATGCAGGATTGAAGACTTCGGCCCGTGTCCGGATGGGACTCTCCTTGGCGTGGAAGGCAAGCTAGGCAATATGGATATGTAGATCTCCTCCCTTGTAACCAACCTTGTGTAACCCTAGCCCCCTCCGTGTCTATATATATCAGAGGGTTTAGTCCGTAGGACAACAGACAATCATACCATAGGCTAGCTTCTAGGGTTTAGCCTCTACGATCTCGTGGTAGATCAACTCTTGTAATACTCATATCATCAAGAACAATCAAGCAGGACATACAGTATTACCTCCATCAAGAGGGCCTGAACCTGGGTAAACATCATGTCCCCTGCCTCCTGTTACCATCCGCCTTAGACGCACAGTTCGGGACCCCCTACCCGAGATCCGTTGGTTTTGACACCGACATTGGTGCCTTCATTGAGAGTTCCACTGTGTCGTCATCGTAAGGTGGGATGGCTCGTCTTGTTGTTAAGGACAACATCACTTTTGGGGGATCCCTGGCTTTAGGCCAAACTCTCCAACTAGGCGGCTTTGTCATGACCGCCCGCTCGGCCGCTGCGCCGATGATGACTTCTCGGGTCATTGAAAATAGCCTCCACATCAGCTCAAAATTTGCTGAGCAGATGGATCCAATGGAGCTCTCCTCTTTGAACGAGCTCTTGGATCGCATCACCGCTCTGGGAGTCGCTACGGACTATGATCGGATCAGGCTTAAACCCGAACAAAGGGAGATTAACTCTCCGCTGGTCACCCATCAAATAGCAGTGGCAGAAGAGCAATGCGGCAGCTCTCCCTCTATCCTGAGGACGAACTATGTCCGGATTCCCGAGCTCTCCGAGCCGCATACCCGCTCACGGGAGGACATCGCCCTAACCCTGAACCTAGAATCAGGTCGCATACCGAACCCGCGGAGCAACATCCCGGAGCCCAAACTTCCAAGATCGGAAACTCCCCTGCCCCGGGATCTTAGATTGGGTCAAGGTCTGGACTTAAATCCACCCACCCACCCAGATACAAACGATCTTTCCCACATTAGGCAAGCGCCCCAAGAGACAGTACATCACTATTGCGCCAGATTCCTCCTTGTTATGAACAAGGTCAAGGACTGTCGCGAGGAAGACGCAATTTCGTTCCTTTGCAACAATTGCACGGACAAGGGAATCCTCAACGCCATAAGTCGCCGTGACATACCACACTTCGCGGACTTGGCGGCCATATGTAACACCCCGAATGTAACTTTCCCTATTTGTACTCCAACTCTTGCCGTTTCCGGCGTTAAGTTATTTTATTTCCTCGGGTTCGGGTCTTTGTCTCCGTGTGTTGTTATCATTGTCATGCATCTCATATCATGTCATCATGTGCATTGCATCTGCATACGTGTTCTTCTCATGCATTCGAGCATTTTCCCCGTTGTCTGTTTTGCATTCCGGCGCTTCATTCTCCTCCGGTGATCATTTCTAGATTTCTTTCGTGTGTGGGGATTAAACATTTCCGGATTGGACCGAGACTTGCCAAGCGGCCTTGGTTTACTACCGGTAGATCGCCTGTCAAGTTTCGTATCATTTGGACTTCGTTTGATACTCCAATGGTTAACTGAGGGACCGAAAAGGCCTCGTGTGTGTTGCAGCCCAACACCCCTCCATTTTGTCCCAAAACCCACCTAACGCTGCTCCATCATCTAGATCGTTCGATCACGATCGCGTGGCCGAAAACCGCACCTCATTTGGACTCTCCTAGCTCCCTCTATGCCTATAAATAGACCCCTCTGTTTTCGGATCTCTTCCTCTCCCCGAAACCCTAGATCCATCCACCGCCGCCGCCGGACGTGTCCGGAGCGGGCCGGACAACGTCCGCCGCCGCCCGCGCCCTCTCAGCACGCGCCACGTGGCGTCTCCGCCGCCAGCCGCCGCCGCGGCCCGGCGAGCCCGCAGCCGGCCCTTCGGGCCCAGCCGCCCCGCGCGCCGCCTCCTCCCACCCCCCACACCTCGCGCCGCCGCCGCCATCCACCGTGCCGCCCGCGCGCGCCCTTGCCGGCCGGCACCCGAAGCTCCTCGCTGGCCCCGCCGCCTCCGCCCGCCGGCGCCACCACCAGCCGCCGCCACTGTGCCGCGCCCCCCCCTTGCTCTGGCCTCCTCCTCCCTCCTCGGCCACCGCGGCCCCCAACTCCGGCGAGCTCCGAGCAAGCGAGCACTGTTCCGGTCGTGCCTCGGTTTCTGTGCAAACCCTAGATCTGTCCCGGAGAGGTTGATTTTTTTTCACTAAGTCCCAGAAATTTGCATCCGTAGCTCCGATTCATGCATATAGCATATCAAAATGTTCATCTCAGAGAGTACATCATTTAATTACATCACATCATTTTCATTTGAGCTCATCTTGATGCCCGAAATGCTGTTAGAAGAGGGCTACTTGAGTTAATTGTCAGATCTGCTACTCCGCTTAGCACTTTTGTCATTTTTGCCATGATTATTGTGTGCATGATATGCCCGTGAGTTCTACATGTGTTTTGCTAAGGGTTTTGTCATCTTTCCAGAGGTGCAACCCATGTATTTTTAGGATGTGTGTGGTGACTTGTGCAAGCTTGCAAAGTGGCGCACTTGCTAAGTCTGTTTTCAGGGACTTAGTAATTTCACTAAGTCCTGGAGCTGTTTATCTCATGATACCATATGTTCTTGTTGTTTCCTAGTGATCCGTGCCCCTTTTGAGGATGATCAGTAAGGGAGTTTTGTTAATATTGTAGTGCTCTATCTATCCATGTCTTTGTTTGCAATTATGGAGCACCCTAGCTTGAGTCAATCGAGCTCTACTTTTTCTACTTTGTGAAGCTGGGTAGATTGTCAACTTGTTTGCAATTTTGCCGGTGATGTTGTAGTTGATCAGTGCATGCTATGCTATTGTTCTTGCCATTTATAGCTTGCATTTTGTGCCTTCTTGATGGATGTATGCTTGCCTTGCCATGCCTACTTGAGTTATATTTCAGCATGTGTCAGTTTTTCACTAAGTCTGAAACTGATTATGTTTTTGCTATGTTCACATGCTTGCAATTGTATTTTCTGATCCCTTTTGGCTCAAGGTCACTAAGGGACTTTTGTTAAGCTCTTTGAGTAGCTCCATGCCATGCTTTACTTTGCCATGATCAGGTCCTGTAGCATGTAGTTTTGTTGCTCCGAAGAGGGCTACCTGATCTGAAATTCCAGACAAGTGTTAATTTCACTAAGTCTGAGATCTGTTTGCCATATGCGTTTTTGCCATGCTTGTTTGAACCTATTAATGGATGATTTGGCCGTAGCTCAGTGCTAGACTTTTGTTAAACATATTGTGTGCATCCCTGCCATGTATTCTGTTGTCATGTTTGGGTGCTGTAGCATGTTCATTTCATTGCATTTAGATGCCTACTTGTTGTAAATCGCAGACCGGTGTCATTTTTGAATCGCTTGCCATTTCCAAACCGTAACTCCGATTCCGGCGTTCTTTATATCGTTTTCAAGCGATTTCATCTCATCTTTCCAGTGGCACACTTGTATTTCCAAGTTGAGGCCAGGTTCATGCATTTCCTGTCATATCTTGCATTTTTGCATCCCGCATCGCATCCCGCATAGCATATCATCATTTCATCATATTGCTTGGTCTTGCACGTGGTTGGTTGTATCCTTGTTGCTTGTTTGTCTTGTTTGGGTAGAGCCGGGAGACGAGTTTGCTAACGAGGAGCCCGTTGAGTTTGCTTTCGAGGATCCATTCAACTCTGACAACTGTGCAGGCAAGATGATCATACCCTCGAAATCACTACTATCTTTGCTATGCTAGTTTGCTCGCTCTTTTGTTATGCCAATGCTATGATGCCTACCACTTGCTTGCAAGCCTCCCAAATTGCCATGTCAAACCTCTAACCCACCATGTCCTAGCAAACCGTTGATTGGCTATGTTACCGCTTTGCTCGGCCCCTCTTATAGCGTTGCTAGTTGCAGGTGAAGTTTGGAGGCCGTTCCTTGTTGGAACATTTATTTACTTGTCGGGCCATGAGTGTTTGGATGATGTAATGTTATTTATGTACTTGATTGGCATGGCGAGTGTAAGCCAACTATGTTATCTCCCATTTCATTATTATATTACATGGGATGTTGTGAAGATTGCCTAACTTGCGACATATGCCTTCAATGCGATTATGCGTCTAAGTCGTGCCTCAACACATGCGAGCTATAGTCGCATCGATGGTGTTACAAGTTGGTATCAGAGCCTTCCCCGACCTTAGGAACCCCATTGCTTGATCGTTTTTAGCGGCCGAGTTGTGTCTAGAAAAATGTTTGAGTCTTTTAGGAATTATATATCGGAGAGATTAGGAATTCTTTTTACTTCCCAGTATCCTCATCGCTCTGGTAAGGCATCCTGACATCGAGTTTTGACTCTTCTCTTCTCAAATTTCACTAAAAAATTTTAGGATCACGCGGGTATCTTGGAATCATTCTGATGGTTTTATGATGAGAACATTGACTTGGTGCCTCCTGTCAGGGGTTTAGTGGAAGTGTCCCGGGGAGTTGAGCTCTGAGGTGTTGTCATCATAATTTTATCGTTGCAGTTCTGGAATACCTGAGTTTAGTACGCCGACATCGAAAATCTCTTCTATGCAGTTTGTTGGTGAGATAACCTCGACGCCACCCAGTACTGGGGCGGGAGTTCGGGAGTATCGCCATAACTTGTATAACGGATGCTTTTCAAAGGTTGAGGTAGATGGTTTCCGAAGGTTTCTTGGTTATGTGTTGAAGGATGGATACAGCTGGATGTAGGATCTGCTAGTTTGGGTGAGATATTATGCTTCCCCTGTATCCTCAACACCTGATTGCATAACCGGAAAGGTTCGAGAGTTTCATAGGTGGGAATTCTAGTAGCTCTAGTTTTTCTTCCACAGATATTGGTTTGAGATTGGGGTTTCTCACCGATTATTCGTTCTTGATCCGTACCTTGTTGATTTATTTCTCTACCTTAATTCTACGTGGCTTCTCAATTTATGGATATGTGACCATTTCAAGAGGAATGCATTCGTTCATTTTGTTCGGATGTGAAGACTATATGTTGCAATTTTCATTCCGTTGGATTTAGCTTCAATATTTGTCTGTCAATGTGCTAATGGTGGTCAACCTCTTCAGGATGGCTCCTCCAACACGCACGACTCCGAATCCTGATCCACCACCACCTCCACCTCCTCCGGAGGCATGGCAAGTTGTGATGGCCGCAACCGATGCAAACACACAGTTGATCATGCAAATTCTCCAAGAGCGTAATCAAGGCAACCAAGGGAATCAAGGCAGCAATCAGAGTCACTTTGCTACACTCAACCAGTTCCTTGCTAACGGGCCAAAGACTTTCAGCAATTGTGTTGAGGCAACCGATGCTGACGATTGGCTTGTGGATCTGTGTAAGAATTTCGAGTGCAGTAACGTCAGGCCTGAGGACTTTGTTAAGTTCGCTTCATTCCAACTCAAAGATCAAGCTGCAGAATGGTTCCAGCAGTACAAGGATTCCAGAGGTGGACGTGTTATCACTTGGGATGATTTCCGTCGAGATTTCCGAGCTCATCATATTCCGCAGAGCGTGGTTGAAAGCAAGCGTGAGGAATTCTGCAATCTGAAGCAAGGCTCTTTGTCTGTCTATGACTACAACAAGTTGTTCCAGAAGCTCGCCCGCTTTGCCAAGTAGGACGTCCCTGATGAGAAGAGCATGATATACCAGTTCAGGGGTGGTCTCAAAGAAGATATCCAGCTCGCTCTTGTTCTCTTTGAGCCCTTGAGGTACGATGAGTTCTACAACATGGCACTGAAGCAAGAGGCTGCTCAGTTGAGGTGTGATGCTTCCAAGAAGCGAGTCAGAGATGTTACTCCTTCTTCCTCTACTCAAGTGGCCAAGAAGCCGAAGTATTGGCTTCCTCCTCCTCCGTTCCGTCAGCCGTATCAGCAGAAGAGTAAAGGTGGCAGTGGTTCTTCCCACCCACCCAACCCTGGCTTTCAGAACAAGACTTCGTCTCAAGCTCCAAGATCGAGTGCTCTGTATCACCATCCGCTTTCAGAGGTCACGTGCAACGAGTGCCAACAGAAGGGTCACTATGCCAACAAGTGTTTCAACCAGAGGCGTCTTCCTCCTCCTCCTCCTGTCAAATCGGCAAGTACAGCTGTGGTCAAGCATAACCCCAAGCATGCCAAGGTCAATTTGATGAATGCAGCTCAGGCAGAGGACTCGTTAGATGTGATCATGGGTAACCTTCCTGTTAATGATATTCCCGCAAAAGTACTTTTTGACTCTAGTGCATCACATTCCTTCATGTCATTCCCATTTGCATCGGAGAACAATTTTAGTACTAAGGCTTTACCCAGAGCTATGCAAGTCGTCTCTCCGGCTAAGCATCTGAGTTTTAGTTTGATGGTTCCGGATATTTCTATCTTGATGGGTGATTTCAAGTTTCTGGCTTCTCCAATGGTTCTTGGTAACTCAGATATTGATCTTATTCTCGGGATGGATTGGCTATCTAAGCACAAGGCTCAGCTTGATTGTACAGCCAGGCAAATTCAATTGACTCATTCGTCTGAGGATGTAATCGTCTTTGCCGCTTGGGATAATATCATCCGTCTGTTTTCTCTCAATGAGAGGGGTGAACTCGATGCCATCTCGCAAATTCCAGTCGTTTGCGAATATCAAGACGTTTTTCCAGAAGAGCTTCCAGGAATGCCTCCGCACCGGCCAGTTGAATTCATTATTGATCTTGAGCCTGGTACGGAACCTGTGTGCAAGCATCCTTACAAGCTCGGACCTGAAGAGTTGAAGGAGCTGAAGAAGCAACTCGATATTCAAGAGAAAATGGGTCTCATCCGGCCTAGTTCTTCTCCGTGGGGTTGTGGTGTTCTTTTTGTGAAGAAGAAGGATGGAACGGACCGACTTTGTGTTGATTACCGTCCAGTGAACAAGAAGACCATCAAGAACAAATGCCCACTTCCCAACATCAATGAGCTGTTCGAACAACTCAAAGGTGCCCAAGTATTCTCCAAGCTTGATCTCCGTATCGGTTATCACCAGATTCGCATTCGTGAAGAAGATATTCCCAAGACAGCATTCAGAACAAGCTTTGGTTCATATGAATACACTGTCATGTCTTTTGGCCTCGCCAACACTCCTCCGACGTTCTCTCGCATGATGAATTTCATCTTCAACGCCTACACCAATGACTTCATTTTGGTATATCTCGACGATATTCTGGTTTTCTCGAAGAACAAGGAAGATCATGCCAAGCACTTGCGTTTGGTTCTTGATAAGCTCAAAGAACACAAGTTCTACGCCAAGTTCTCCAAGTGTGAATTTTGGCTTGATGAGGTTTTTTATCTTGGTCATATCATCTCTGCCAAGGGCATTGCCGTGAATCCTGAGAAGGTGTCTGCAATTGTGAATTGGGAACCTCCTCAAAACGTGAAGCAACTCCGCAGTTTTCTCGGTCTCGCAAGATATTGCCGAAGATTCATTGAAAACTTTTCTAAGATCGCGAAGCCTCTCTCAAATCTTCTCCAGAAGCACGTCAAGTACGTTTGGTCTCCGGAGTGTGATATTGCTTTCAACACTTTGAAAGAGAAATTGATCACTGCTCCAGTTCTGACTCCGCCTGATGAATCCAAGCCGTACGAGGTCTTTTGTGATGCCTCTCTCCAAGGTCTTGGCGCAGTATTGATGCAAGAAAAGAAAGTTGTTGCTTATACATCTCGCCAGTTGAAGCCTAATGAGAAGAACTACCCACTCATGATCTCGAGTTGGCGGCAGTTGTGCATGCTCTTTTGACTTGGAGACATCTTCTATTGGGAAGAAAAGTGGATATTTTCACTGATCACAAGAGTCTCAAGTACATCTTCAGTCAGCCTAATCTCAACCTCAGACAAACTCGATGGGTCGAAATGATTCAAGACTATAATCCGAATTTTGAGTATACTCCAGGCAAGGCCAATGTGATTGCTGACGCATTGAGCAGAAAGGCTTACTGCAACAGTCTGATTCTTAAGCCTTATCAACCCAAGCTTCGTGAAGCTTTCCGCAAACTTAACCTGCAAGTTGTTCCTCAAGGTTTCCTTGCCAACCTTCAAGTCTCTCCTACCTTGGAAGACCAGATTCGCCAAGCCCAGTTTCTTGATGCTATGGTGAAAAAGGTGAAGATTGGGATTGCCAAGAGTCAGTCCAAGTACAAGTGCTACCGCCTTGATGACATGGACACTCTCTTCTTCGAGGATCGTATTGTTGTACCCAAAGGTGACCTCCGTAAAGTGATCTTGAACGAGGCTCACAATTCTCTCGTCTCCATCCACCCTGGGAGCATGAAGATGTATCAGGACCTCAAGCAAGTGTATTGGTGGACTCGAATGAAGCGCGAGATCGCTCAATTCGTGAATGAATGTGATGTCTGCAGAAGAGTGAAGGCAGAACACCAAAGGCCAGCAGGTCTCCTCCAACCTCTTGCCATTCCAGAATGGAAGTTTGACCACATTGAAATGGACTTCGTGACTGGGTTTCCAAAGTACAAGCGTGGCAATGATGCTATATTCGTTGTCATCAAAAACTCACCAAAGTGGCTCACTTTCTGCCTATCAAAGAGTCGATCACTGCAGCTCAATTGGCGGAACTCTATACCTCTCGTATTGTCTCTCTGCACGGTATTCCTCAAGTGATCTCTTCAGACCGTGGCAGCATCTTTACCTCGAAGTTTTGGGATTCTTTTCAGAAGGCCATGGGCACCAACATCCGCTTCAGCACAGCTTTCCATCCTCAAACAAGCGGTCAAGTCGAGCATGTCAACCAGATTCTTGAAGATATGCTCAGGGCTTGTGTGATCTCCTTCGGCATGAAGTGGGAGGATTGTCTTCCTTATGCTGAATTCTCCTACAACAACAGTTTTCAAGCAAGTTCGGGCAAGGCCCCTTTTGAAATTCTGTATGGCAGGAAGTGCCGTACCCCTCTCAATTGGTTTGAAACCGGTGAACGTCAGCTTTTGGGTAATGACTTAATCACAGAGGCAGAAGAAATGTGCGAAGTCATTCATGATAACCTCAAAGCAGCCCAATCCCGCCAGAAGAGCTACTATGTTAGTAAGCACCGTGATTTGGCTTTCGAGATCGGAGATCATGTTTACCTCCGCGTCTCTCCAATGAAAGGTACTCGTCACTTCGGTATCAAAGGGAAGCTTGCCCCTAGATACGTGGGACCTTTCAAGATTGTCAGCAAGAGAGGCGACCTCGCCTATCAACTCGAGCTTCCTTCAAACTTTGCAAATGTTCATGACGTGTTCCATGTCTCTCAGCTTCGAAAGTGCTTCAAGACTCCTGACCGCACTGTCAACTTCAAGGACATTGAGCTCCAAGAAGATCTCTCTTATCGTGAGCACCTAGTTGCTATTCTTGAAGAGACTGAATGCAAGACTCGCAACAAGTCAATCAAATTTCTCAAAGTCAAGTGGTCACACCATTCCGACCGTGAAGCTACCTAGGAACGCGAGGATCACCTCCATTCTGATTACACGGCGTTCTTTCAGTCCTAGATCTCGGGACGAGATCCTTTCATAGTGGTGGAGTGTTGTAACACCCCGGATGTAACTTTCCCTATTTGTACTCCCACTCTTGCCGTTTCCGGCGTTAAGTTATTTTATTTCCTCGGGTTCGGGTCTTTGTCTCCGTGTGTTGTTATCGTTGTCATTTATCTCATATCATGTCATCATGTGCATTGCATCTGCAAACGTGTTCGTCTCATGCATTCGAGCATTTTCCCCGTTGTCCGTTTTGCATTCTGGCGCTTCGTTCTTCTCCCATGGTCATTTCTAGCTTTCTTTCGTGTGTGGGGATTAAACATTTCCGGATTGGACCGAGACTTGGCAAGCAGCCTTGGTTTACTACCGGTAGACCGCCTGTCAAGTTTCGTATCATTTGGACTTCGTTTGATACTCCAACGGTTAACCGAGGGACCGAAAAGGCCTCGTGTGTGTTGCAGCCCAAAAACCCTCCATTTTGGCCCAAAACCCACCTAACTCTGCTCCATCATCTAGATCGTTCGATCACGATCGCGTGGCCGAAAACCGCACCTCATTTGGACTCTCCTAGCTCCCTCTATGCCTATAAATAGACCCCTCCGTTTCCGGATCTCTTCCTCTCCCCGAAACCCTAGATCCATCCACCGCCGCCGCCGGATGTGTCCGGAGCGGGCCGGACAACGTCCACCGCCGCCCGCGCCCTCTCAGCACGTGCCACGTGGCGTCTCTGCCGCCAGCCGCCGCCGCGGCCCGGCGAGCCCGCAGCCGGCCCTCCGGGCCCAGCCACCCCGCGCGCCGCCTCCTCCCTCCTCCCGCACCGCGCACCGCCGCCGCCATCCACCGCGCCGCCCGCGCGCGCCCTTGCCGGCCGGCGCCCGAAGCTCCTCGCCGGCCCCGTCGCCTCCGCCTGCCGGCGCCACCACCAGCCGCCGCCACCACGCCGCGCCCCCCGGCTCCGGCCTCCTCTTCCCTCCTCGGCCACCGCGGCCCCCAACTCCGGCGAGCTCCGAGCCGGCGAGCACTGTTCCAGCGAGATCCGGCCGCGCCTCGGTTTCCGTGCAAACCCTAGATCTATCCCGGAGAGGTTGATTTTTTTTCACTATGTCCCAGAAATTTCAGTCCATGTGCACATGTTCGCGGCTCCGTAACTTTGCATCCGTAGCTCCGATTCATGCATATAGCATATCAAAATGTTCATCTCAGAGAGTACATCATTTAATTACACTGCATCATTTTCATTTGAGCTCATTGTGATGCCTGAAATGCTGTTAGAAGAGGGCTACTTGAGTTAATTGTCAGATCTGCTACTCCGTTTAGCACTTTTGTCATTTTTGCCATGATTACTGTGTGCATGATATGCCCGTGAGTTCTACATGTGTTTTGTTAAGGGTTTTGTCATCTTTCCAGAGGTGCAACCCATGTATTTTTAGGATGTGTGTGGTGACTTGTGCAAGATTGCAAAGTGGTGCACTTGCTAAGTCTGTTTTCAGGGACTTTGTAATTTCACTAAGTCCTGGAGCTGTTTATCTCATGATGCCATATGTTCTTGTTGTTTCCTAGTGATCCGTGCCCCTTTTGAGGATGATCAGTAAGGGAGTTTTGTTAATATTGTAGTGCTCTATCCATCCATGTCTTTGTTTGCAATTATGGAGCACCCTAGCTTGAGTCAATCGAGCTCTACTTTTGCTACTTTGTGAAGCTGGGCAGATTGTCAACTTGTTTGCAATTTTGCCGGTGATGTTGTAGTTGATCCGTGCATGCTATGCTATTGTTCTTGCCATTTATAGATTGCATTTTGTGCCTTCTTGATGGATGTATGCTTGCCTTGCCATGCCTACTTGAGTTATATTTCAGCATGTGTCAGTTTTTCACTAAGTCTGAAACTGATTATGTTTTTGCTATGTTCACATGCTTGCAATTGTATTTTCTGATATCTTTTGGCTCAAGGTCACTAAGGGACTTTTGTTAAGCTCTTTGAGTAGCTCCATGCCATGCTTTACTTTGCCTTGATCAGGTCCTGTAGAATGTAGTTTTGTTGCTCCGAAGAGGGCTACCTGATCTGAAATTCCAGACAAGTGTTAATTTCACTAAGTCTGAGATCTGTTTGCCATATGCGTTTTTGCCATGCTTGTTTGAACCTGTTAATGGATGATTTGGCCATAGCTCAGTGCTAGACTTTTGTTAAACATCTTGTGTGCATCCCTGCCATGTATTCTGTTGTCATGTTTGGGTGCTGTAGCATGTTCATTTCATTGCATTTAGATGCCTACTTGCTGTAAATCGCAGACCGGTGTCATTTTTGAATCGCTTGCCATTTCCAAACCGTAACTCCGATTCCGGCGTTCTTTATATCGTTTTCAAGCAATTTCATCTCATCTTTCCAGTGGAACACATGGATTTCCAAGTTGAGGCCAGGTTCATGCATTTCCTGTCATATCTTGCATTTTTGCATCCCGCATCACATCCCGCATAGCATATCATCATTTCATCATATTCCTTGGTCTTGCACGTGGTTGATTGTATCCTTGTTGCTTGTTTGTCTTGTTTGGGTAGAGCCGGGAGACGAGTTTTCTAACGAGGAGCCCGTTGAGTTTGCTTTCGAGGATCCAGTCAACTCTGACAACTGTGCAGGCAAGATGATCATACCCTCGAAATCACTACTATCTTTGCTATGCTAGTTTGCTCGCTCTTTTGCTATGCCAATGCTATGATGCCTACCACTTGCTTGCAAGCCTCCCAAATTGCCATGTCAAACCTCTAACCCACCATGTCCTAGCAAACCGTTGATTGGCTATGTTACCGCTTTGCTCGGCCCCTCTTATAGTGTTGCTAGTTGCAGGTGAAGTTTGGAGGCCGTTCCTTGTTGGAACATTTATTTACTTGTTGGGATATCATTATATTGCTATGTTATCTTATTGCATCTATATACTTGGTAAAGGGTGGAAGGCTCGGCCTCTCGCCTAGTGTTTTGTTCCACTCTTGCCGTCCTAGTTTCCGTCATATCGGTGTTGTGTTCCCGGATTTTGCGTTCCTTACGCGGTTGGGTTATAATGGGAACCCCTTGATAGTTTGCCTTGATTAAAGCTTTTCCAGCAATGCCCAACCTTGGTTTTACCATTCGCCACCTAGCCTCTTTTTCCCTTGGGTTACCGGAGCCCAAAGGTCATCTTATTTTAACCCCCCCGGGCCAGTGCTCCCTCTGAGTGTTGGTCTGAACTGAGCTGCCTGCGGGGCCACCTCGGGGAAACTTGAGGGTTGGTTTTACTCGTAGCTAGTCTCATCTGAGTGTGCCCTGAGAACGAGATATGTGCAGCTCCTATCAGGATTTGTTGGCACATTCGGGCGGTGTTGCTGGTCTTGTTTTAACCTGTCGAAGTGTCTTGAATTACCGAGATACCGAGTCTGATCGGAACGTCTTGGGAGGAGGTCTATTCCTTCGTTGACCGTGAGAGCTTGTCATGGGCTAAGTTGGGACTCCCCTGCAGGGATTGAACTTTCGAAAGCCGTGCCCGCGGTTATGGGCAGATGGGAATTTGTTAATGTCCGGTTGTAGATAACTTGAACCTTAACTTAATTAAAATGAATCAACTGAGTGTGTTATCGTGATGGCCTCTTCTCGGCGGAGTCCAGGAAGTGGACACGGTGTTGGAGTAATGTTTGCGCAGGTTGCTCTCTAGTTTCTCGCTCGCGCTTTGCCTCCTCTTCTCGCCCTCTTTTGCGAATAAGTTAGCCACCATACTTGCTAGTCGCTTGCTGCAGCTCCACTTATATTTACCTTGCCATACCTATAAGCTTAAATAGTCTTGATCGCGAGGGTGCGAGATTGCTGAGTCCCTGTGGCTCACAGATTACTATTATACCAGATGCAGGGCCTGATGATTCCGCTCCAGGAGACGCGTATGAGCTCAAGTGGGAGTTCGACAAAGACTCTCAACGTTACTACGTTTCCTTTCCCAATGATCAGTAGTGGTGCCCAGTTGGGGGTGATTGGGACCGTGTCGCATGTTGGGTCCTCTTTTATTTTGGCGCCGTAGTCGGTCCATGAGTGTTTGGATGATGTAATGTTATTTATGTACTTGATTGACGTGGCGAGTGTAAGCCAACTATGTTATCTCCCATTTCATTATTATATTACATGGGATGTTGTGAAGATTGCCTAACTTGCGACATATGCCTTCAATGCGATTATGTCTCTAAGTCATGCCTCGACACGTGCGAGCTATAGTCGCATCGAGGGTGTTACACCATAGTATGGAAATACTGTGCGATGGAAAGCGCCTGGAAAACCCAAACACAATTTTGGGACAATCCGACCCTGACAAAACCCCCAGTCCGAACCAAAAGGGTGCACTCTCATAAGTCGCCCGACTCAATTACAAAGAAGCAAAAGCCCACTACAGGGCATGGAACCGTATTGGAGGGATGGCTTAACGGGCCCTGCAACATTCATAGTACAGCGGATACCATACCAACACATAGCCTTAGAGCATGTTGGGTACTCCGGCAGGTGGCCAAGAGCGGCGAGGATCTCCTCATCCAAAACACCCCAGAGCACCTTCCCGTGGATAACAATACAGTATTGACAGTCTTCGAGACCTTCGCCTCAAATAATAGGCGTAAGCGAATGCTCCGCAGCCTGACCGAAGTATGCCACGTGGCAGCAATAAATCCATGGAGTGACACGGCTATCACTTTCAATGCCAGTGATGAACCTAAATTCTGAACAGCCCGAGCACCAGCCTCTTTGGTCCTCAGTCCAATTGTGGATGGCTTTCGGCTCACTAAAGTACTCATGGACGGCGGCAGCGGATTAAACTGGAAATAGACAGCAACCATATTGAGCAAAGCAGCACGACCTTCCGAGGAATCTTCCCCAGTTGGGAGGCACGTTGCGCTGGGAAAATCAAACTAGATGTGGTATTCGGCACTCCGGAGAATTACAGGTCCGAAGAAATCACATTCCAAGTGGCCCCGTTTAGTAGCGGATACCACACCCTTCTAGGGCGGGAGGCATTCACAAATTTTCAAGCCATACCCCATTACGGGTACATGAAGCTCAAAATGCCCGAACCCAATGGAATCATCACTCTAGCTAGTGATCCGGACATAGCACTCCTCGCCGAGAACAAAACTGCTGCACTAGCCCTCGAGGCATTACCCGAAGCCCTTGTGGTGGAGGAATTAACCACGCTGTGCTCCATAGTGGACAGGGACGACGTGATACTACACAAAAGATCCAAGTCCACCTCCTTTAAACCAGCGTATGAAATAGTCAAATTCCAAGTCCATCCAACGGACCCCACAAAAACATTATCTATTGGGGCACAGCTAAACCCCATCGTAGACGCCGCACTACGGGAGTTCCTGCGTGAGAATTGGGACATATTCACCTGACATCCGTCAGACATGCCAGGAATCCCACGCAGGTTGGTCGAGCATAGCCTTAACATTCTAAAAGGATTCAAGCCGGTCAAGTAGACTCTCCGGTGTTTCTCCGAACCTAAGAGACAAGCCATGTGAGAGGAGCTATCCAAATTACTGGAGGCCGGATTCATTAGAGAGATAAAGCATCCGGACTGGCTAGCAAACCTGGTGATGGTGCCAAAGAAGGACAAATACTGGCGCCTATGCGTCGACTTCAAGGACCTTAATAAGGCTTGCCCAAAGGATCCCTTCCCCCTCCCTCACATCGATCAAATTATCGATGCTACTGTAGGACACGACTCATTGTGCTTCCTCGACGCATACTCCAGTTACCACCAAATTAAGATGGCGGAGTCCGACCAAGCCGCAACGGCATTTATCACTCCATATGGCCCCTTCTGTTTTTACACAATGCCCTTCGGGCTCAAAAACGCCGGCGCAACGTATCAGCGCATGATTCAGACATGTCTGGAAAAGCAGATCGGCAAAACAATGGAGGCATACGTCAACGTTGTGGTCATTAAAACCAGACACATCGACTCCTTAATAGACGACTTGAGGCTCATGTTCAACAATCTCCGAACATACGACATTAAGCTCAATCCGGAAAAATGCGTTTTTGGCATACCCGCCGGAAAGCTCCTAGGCTTTATTGTCTCCAGCAGAGGAATTGAAGCAAATCCGGCCAAAATCCGGGCTGTGTCGTAGCTGGCTATCCCAACTGACCTCAAGCAAATCCAGAAGATAACTGGATGTGGGGCGGCTTTAAGCCGCTTTATCTCCTGACTAGGAGAAAAGGCACCCCCCCTTTATCGCCTTCTTCGGCGCACCGAACACTTCAAGTGGACGGACACAGCCACGGCCGGACTGGAAGAAATAAAAGACATCCTGGCCACCAACCCAATCTTGGCCGCGCCAAATGTTGGCGAACCAATGCTATTATATATAGCGGAAACTCACCAAGTTGTAAGCGCAATGCTCGTCGTCGAACGAGAGTTGGACGGACATAAATTCCCACTTCAAAAGCCGGTATATTATGTATCCACCGTCCTCACTCCATGCAAATCACGGTACCCACATTATCAAAATATAGCATATGCGGTATTCATGGCGTCCCGAAAATTACGACACTACTTTCAAGAGTGTTCAATTATGGTGGCCTCCGAAGTACCACTCAATGACATAATAAACAACCGCGATGCCATGGGCCGGATTGCCAAATGGGCTATCGAGCTCCTCTCGTTCGACATAACATATAAACCATGGCGAGCCATTAAGTCGCAAGTACTGGCTGACTTCGTAACCGAATGGACAGAAGCCGAACTCCCTAAAGAGTACGATGCATACTCCAAATGGATCATGCACTTCGTTGGCTCTAAAATGCTGGCTGGTCTGGGGGCTGGCGTTGTCCTGACATCCCCCACCGGAGATACAGTGCAATACGTACTCCAAATACTATATATAGACTCCAACAATGCAGCCGATTACGAGGCCCTGTTACATGGTCTCCGGATGGCAGTTTCCATGGGCATTCAATGCCTGGAGGTGCGTGGGGACTCGAACCTCGCAATATCCCAAATAAATGGAGACTTCGATGCTAAGGATCCAAAAATGGCGGCATATGCAACGCCGTCCTCAAAATGTTAGCTCGGTTCGAGGGGCTTGAATTCCACCATGTGGCTCGGGAAAACAACCAGGCGGCGGACATCCTCGCCCGTATCGGTGCTAAACGCGACCTTGTCCCACGTAACATCTTCCTGGAAAAACGGTTTAAACCATCCGTGGTATGGGAAGGGGACACCGGCAACAATGGTCCGGACCCGGCCACAACCCTAGATACCGAACACTCTGACACAATCGGAGGCTCTGCCTTCCAAATAACACCTTCAGCCCACGTAATAATGGCCGTCATCGCCCCGTGGACAGAACCATTCCTGGCCTACCTAACCAGGCAGGAGCTACCCGAGGACCAAAATGAGGCATGCTGCATAGTGCGGCGATCTAAAGCCTACAAGGTCCACGAGGGAGAGCTTTACAAGAAAAGCACTACCGGAGTCCTTCAAAGGTGCATCTCCAAAGAGGAAGGGCGGAAGCTTTTGGCAGAAATCCATGCCGGACTCGGCGGTCATCACGCCGTAGCCCGGGCCCTTGTAAGCAAGGCCTTCCGTACAGGTTTCTATTGGCCGACGGCCTGGGCAGATGCGCAGCACCTGGTCCAGCATTGCATTGATTGCCAACTCTTTGCAAACCAAAGCCATATGCCACCTGCCGCTCTCCAAAAAATCCCCATTACTTGGCCCTTTGCGGTCTGGGGGCTTGATATGGTCGGACCCCTTAAAGGGGGAACCCATAAGAAAAAATACTTACTGGTCATGGTGGATAAATTCACCAAATGGATAGAAGCGAAACCTGTCAAAACGGTTGAATCCGAACCAGTGATAGACTTCATATCTAGGGTCATACACCGTTATATATGGCGTCCCCCAAAGAATCGTCACTGACAACGGCACGAACTTTACAACCGACGAAGTGAAACTTTGGTGCAGCAACATGGGCATCAAGCTCGATTATGCTTCTGTCTATCACCCGCAAACTAACGGCCAAGTCGAGAGAGAGAATGGTCTTATCATCAGCGGCATTAAACCCAGATTAGTGCGGTCCTTAAAGGAATCAAACACGCACTGGGTAGAGGAGCTTGACTCCGTACTATGGGGGCTGCGGACCATGCCGAATCGCACTACCGGATACACACCGTTTTTTATGGTGTACGGTGCTGAGGCGGTTTGGCCCTGCGAGATAATTTATTACTCACCTCAAGTGCGCATGTACGAAGAAAAAGAGGCTGAGCTCGATCAGCAGGACAGTTTGGACGCCCTGGAGGAGGAGCGTGACGTGGCAAAAGCCCGTTCCGCATTCTATCAACAACAGGCTCGAAGGTATCAAAGCAGAGAAGTACGGGCCAACACCTATAACATTGGCGAACTAGTTCTACGCCTGCCGGAGAAGAAAAAGAACAAGCTCAAGCCCAAATGGGAAGGTCCCTTCATTATTGACCAGGTTCTAACCGGTAGAGCGTACCGTCTGCGGGATGCATCGGATAATCGACTCGAGCCAAACCCATGGAACGCATCCAGACTCCAAAGATTCTATGCCTAGCGCCGGATTCTATGTTCGTATCCTCACCTCCGTCCATTTTTTGCATATCTGTGTTTTCTCTCTCTCTCTCTCTCTCTCTCTCTCTCTCTCTCTCTCTCTTTTTATTCTCTTCAAGGCCCTAAAGGGCTAAACTTGTGTCTTGGTTACACAATCTTGACACGCTATCCGCGCTCATTATACCTGGGGGCTTCTTATACAGAAGCTTAATCTAATTATTTTTTGGGATTTATTTCCCTCACATGTGTTATTCTTCCGCATGTACCTTTTTTCGCCATTATATGCATCGATATGACTTATGTTTTGGCCAAGCTGGGTTGCCTGGCTCTTGTATTTATGCCCTACGTTCCCGTTAATTCGGCTAGGGCATAAGGGGACCACTTCTGTGATTGTTACTGCCGGGTCAGCCAGATGTGTACCTCAGACTGGGTGAAGCCAAAAGCTAGCATTCTTAAGAGAATATTCGGTTGGTGAATAAAAGATGACTTTTATCTAAATTTGACACATGCCCCCAGAGGTTTATAGCCTGCGTCTCTTCTGGCAGTCAGGACATGCACATTAGGGCATGCGTAACCAGGGAAAGGAACCCTTAACGGAACTATTCTCCCTGGAAGATGTATCTTACTACCCATGTAATATAACATAGCTAGTTGGGTACTTGTATGTTCAAGCACTTATGACCCCTACGCCTAGTTTCCATGCATACCCCGGTTTTTACATAACCAAGAGGGTATTCGGATACACTCCGGACTATCGGGTCCAGAGGTCAAAGCGAAAAGGTTTGCCATGACAAATGATTTACAATCTGGCTAGGGACATTACATATGTCACTTGAAGTACACAGTCACTAAGATTGATTGAATTCTTCTTCTATACCATCCAACAGGTTGTCTAGCCTACAATCCTGTTGGGAATACTTTGCGGCTAATTCTACTTGATCGTACACTAAACTGACAGGGATCTCTCTCCCATCAGGCCCCACAGGTCCGACCTCGGCCATGTGGTTTGGGTCCACTTTGGTATATCGCGTCTTCACCATAGCCCAGGCTTCCCTTGCACCTTGTCGGCAGGCTGATATCTTCCACAATCGGAAGCGCCGCCGCGCTCCCTTGAGCTTCTCTATAAGATCCCCCATGCCTCTTGGCGGGGACGCGGATGGCCACAAGGCTTGGGCAATACCCTGCATCACCTGCTGAACTTGCTCGTGCAGTTGTGAGAGCTCTGGTAGAAGATCACCCAAAGAACCGGGCATCTCTTCTGCGGGACGACCCGTCAGCATACCTGCAGACATAACTCTGTTAGCCGGCTTCTTCGCCGAACTCCTTTAAAAGTTCGTTCAAGCACTTACTACAAATGCTGTGCTGAAGCCGCTTATTCTCCTTCACGGAGTCCGCAAGCTAGGCTCGGACACCTTTCAGTTCCACGCCCAGCCGAATATTGGCGCCTTGGAGATTATTTTTCTCCTACATGACTCGCGTAAGCACGCGCTCGCCAGCATTTTGCTATCGATCATCACATGCCGCATTCACCGCCACGGCCTCTGGATTCACTCTGGGGCCACCTGCAACATCTATTGTTAGATTTGCATACATGCCGCATACTACCTGGTACCCGCACTACTAGGAAAAGGCCTACTAGTGCCGCACCAGTTTTGCCTACTAATGGCGAACTACTGGTGCGCCACTAGTACCACGCCACTAGTATTTTTTACTAATGGCGCACCACTGGTGCGCCATTAGTATCCGGTATACTAATGGTGCACCACGCCATGCACCATTAGTATAGGCCACCATGCGCCATTAGTATCTAGCATACTAATGGCGCACTATAGGGTGATGCGCCATTAGTATGAATATTAGGTTTTTTTACTTTTTTGAATTTTGCACAGGTTACAAAATATAGACAACACCCCACAGCAAGAGCAGATTCATCGAATACAATAGAAGATTAGTCTCCGAATCTGATTCATCATATTAGTCTCTGAATTCAAAAGACCGAACAAAGATAGAACATTACAAGTCTCGAGACCGCGAGTAGCGAGTTTGTCGGAAGTAATACTAAGACAGAACATTACAAGTCTCGAACCAACCCTACTTAATTGTTCTTAGCACATGATCATCAGTATTAGGCAGGACCTAAATACCCTATTTAAGGTAAAATAGCATAAAACAATATAGACACTGACTCTCCATTATGGAGAATGGAGATCATCCTGTCTCCAATTCTAGCGCTTCGCTTCCTTTTGCTTCCAAGAACCTCCTTACGACTGTCCATACATTTTTTCCATCCTTTGATTTTCATGTCTCCGCTTGTTTTAGAAATCTGGTATGGACAGTTGAGATTCGTAGGATGACCTGGCTGTATGTTCAAAACATTAAGGCTACCGTTCTGATACATCAAATGAGGCACACAATTCTCTGGGATTATCTGTTGAAAAACATAGTAATAACTTCATAGTTAGCAATGATGTACTAGTTTTAGAAGTATGCAAAAGATGCACGGATGTCGTAATAGTAAAAATCTTACCAGGGTATCTCCATGGTAGTTACCGTAGTTGAACACATGCACTAGTGGCACGTATTTACCATAATGTTAAGGAGTTTGATTGTGGATATTGTAATTGTCAATGTCAGTACAAAATCCGACCAGATGATTTTTCTCCTTGTAAGTTGTTAATTCGAAGCCATCGGTGTAGTGGGTTTTGTCTACCATCTCCCGCACATTCTTTGAACAATAAAAATAAGCTGTCAATGGAAATAAGCTGTCAACTATTTTGAAATAAACAATATAAATTAGCTAATAACTATGTTTGAGAAACTCACATAGCGGTAGAACTGGAGGCGTATCAACAAGGACCCAAATGTCCATATTGTCTTTGTCGATGTTAGGATTACCAAGATCCATGGTGATAAGCATACCCTCATCAAAACCATACATCTTGCAAAATGCTTCCCACTTTTTGCAACCAAAATGGGTTACGCTCTCAGAATTATACAGATTTACTTCAAAGTCCACATGGTGATGAGTCCTTACGTGAATTTTCTTTGTTTCAGAAATTTCATGGTCTTTAAAATCCATCCTCTCCAAGACATAGCGTCTTGAATGGCACATTGAAAAAGATGAAAATTACACATTGAAATAGTTGAAGTCATGCTTAATTATGAAAATAACACTTGTCGTCGTTGTGTACCGTTTCAACTTCGAAGGTCTCCTCGAGCTTAATGCTGAAGCGCCAATCATCGTCCAGGTGAGGCATGTCGCACAGACCTCGATCATCGTGGCACCAGTCGCACTCCCCCGGGAGACTTTCGTCGTTCGATGACGATGACGACATATCCTACGTTCATAATTCAAAACTACATCATTTAGGGTTTGTCGACACCGAGGCATCCTAAAAGCTAAGCTTTTATCATTTAGGGTTTGTTGACGCCAAGGCACCCTAAAAGCCTAAGCTTTCATCATTTAGGTTCTTATCGACACCGTGGCACCCTAAAAGCCAAGGTTTTATCATTTAGGGTTTGTCGACGCTGAGGCACCCTAAAAGCCTAAGGTTTCATCATTTAGGTTCTTATCGACACCGAGGCACCCTAAAACCTATGGTTTAATGCAGCAAGAATAAAGGGGTAGTTGATCCTACTTAATTAAGTACTAAGATACCCCGGCCCATGCATTAGTCGCAAGTACCCATATGTCCTATTTTTAGCAAAGTCATGCTAAAATTCACGGAAAATTTCAGCATGACCTTTGCTGAAAATAGGACATATGGAGTACCCGAATTTGCCGGAACGGAAGTTAATCTACATTCCGGTAAACTCAAGGGCCTCTCGGGGTACCTGCAAAATAATTATCCCCGCGTAATGAAGTCGCCAATGGGTCATTTCAGAAGATCACAAGTAGCATCATCACAAGTACAACATCATCACAAGTAGCATCATCAGAAGATCACAAGTAACACACTTTGGTCTTCTAGTTACAAAACAAAATTGACATAATTCTAGATGTCATAATCAGATCAAAATTTCAAACCACACACTTACTTTCAACTATAAACAAAACTGACTTGTTGTTAATGAACAATGGCTAAAGATATATAAAACTCCATTGCAAATGTGCCATGTCAATAAAACAACTCATGGAAGTAACTACGAGCAGCATGTCATTATCATGGCAGTCCACTATATATTTTTATGACAAAATACATCATTATCAGGGCACATTATGGCCATTTTCTTACATGATGCTAATTGTACCTAACATAATTTTTTGACAGTAGGGCACATTATGGCCATTAGAAGGTTATCCACCTTTGCGAAATTCTGAAGATGCCAAACTACAGTCACCTCAAATCTGTCCTTTGTATGGTTGACAAGGCAGAATGGCATTACCTCAAACATCATTCGGGAAGCTTGAGGAGGGGTGGTAGTCGAGAGGAGGAACTAATCTTGGACGGCAGTGGAGAGGGCGGCGAGGAGGAGGGGTGGTGACCTTCACGGAGGATCTCTCAACCTCTTTGGAGGAGGGGACCTGCTTCCAAAAGCAAGAAAAACACAATTAATGTGGCTGGCGATCTTACTGCCCAAAATCCACAGATGGAGGCTGCTGAGTTGAAGATAAAATACAGTTAACGGGAGGCAGACGAGGAGGAGGACTTACCCTTGTCGTTGCCGATGAGCGGCGCCTTCGGGTCACGCCGCCGTCGGGGCGGGGGGCGCAGGGTGTGGGGACGTGAGCGGCGGAGGGGGGAAGGTCCGTAGCCCAGCGTCAGCGGCGGCGCTGCCGCCGTCGTTCACCAAGACGGAGGGGGTAGCGGGGCAGGACCCGACCGAGATGCCGACGAGGGAGTCGGAGGGGGAGGAGAGCAGGTCGGAGTGCAGCGTCGGCGGCCAAAAGGGGGAGGGCAGGCGGCGTCGGCGGCCAAAACCCTAACGTCGGCAGCGAAATGGAGGAGGGCGGCGGTGGGCGGGGCACGAGGCTGAAGGCGACGGACGAGCGGAGGAGGAGGGGGGCCTATGGGCAGAGGAGATCGGGCGACGGCGCAGTGGGTAGGGCGGCGGCGCAGTGGGTCAGCGGCGAGGCCCGAGACGGCAAGGCGGGGCGCGGGGGTCGTCGGAGCGGCCGGGTGTGGAGCGAGGGGGGAAGTGGAGGGAGGGACGAAGGGATCAGGCGAATTAGGGGGAAGATTACTAATGGCGCACCCACTGGCGGTGCGCCATTAGCTAGGGGGGAAAAACTTAGTAATTGTGCACCTGTGGACAGTGCGCCATTAGTATGTTTGGAAAAATGAAAAAAAAATTGTTACTAGTGGCGCACCATGTATCTGGTGCGCCATTAGTGTATTCCACACTAATGGCGCACCTGCACATGGTGCGCCACTGCTATATTGTAGTGGCACACCACATGTCAGGTGCACCATTAGTGTCAATTCCATCTACAACCCTTTTCCTAGTAGTGTCGTATTCTTTGCAATGGAAACAAGTGTTACCAGAGGGATCCTTCTCAGATTCCTTCAACGCGGCAACAGCGGCCCCTAGCTGGGCCTTGCACTCTTCCTGCTCTTGAGACAATTAGGAATTCTTCTCTGTCAGAACCTGCACAAACAATGAGCCTTAAATCAGTTGCGTCAACTGTTTCAAGTCTCAGGGGCTACTGATACATATAATCGTCAGATTTGCTTACCCGTATATCCCTTACATACTGGTCCGTGGCTCTGGCTAGACCATTTTGAGCAGCACGGATGTACGCTTCTCCGGAATTGAAGGCATCAAATGCCTCTGGTGAGAAACAAGTGTCACGGATACGGCCCGGCGATGCCTGTGATTCATGGCGCTCTCCACTTGAGAATTTGTAGCGGATAGTCTGTCTGCATCCTCTATAGGAGGAACATCCGGCGTCTACCCCACGTTAGCTTCCGGCTCTATGTCCGGCCCTGGAGCCCGACTAGTCGAGGCGTGATCGGCAACCTCTCCGGATATAGTCCGGCGAGCGTTTTTTCTGCTAGGAAACACAGACGTCATTATATTTTAAGAAAAACGACAACCATGGAATGAGGTTTTGTGTCATACCTCTGTGCCGGCGTCTCCGTCCTGACCGCCTTCCTTTTTGGCCTACCCGGCTTGGGTGCCTCTTGTTGGCAAGTTGCTGCGGGTTCGGCACGGCGTCCCGAAGGCCTTCCCTGTAAAACACCATATGTGTACGGTAGGTGAAGTGCATAAAAGGGGATCCTTTCTGGGAGTTGGGACTTTTGGTTTTTCTTACGTGTGACGCAGGGAGTAGTCCAGGATAGTCGGCCGTTATGGCCACCATGGCATCGTCGCAGCTCAATTGATAGAATTGCCTGTCTATTAGCTCCACGAATATGTCCGGATCCTCTTCGAGTCCGGGATCGAGGGTCCGGCCAGGGTCCTCTGGTTGTGGAGGTGGGCTGTTAACCTCCCTTACAGCTTTTCGCAGTTCCTGCCGTGAAATGGCAAGGCGAGTACCTACGACGAAGAATGCGGGAAGGTTGGGAGTAAAGAGGTACAACTCACCCAGCTTGGAGGGTTGTACATGGAGAATCCATCCCGTGGCTTAATATGGATGAACTCCTCTTCCTCTCCCTTGAACAACTCGGACAGAATTTTTGCTAAAGCAGCAATGGAGTCCAGTCCCTTGTGCCCGCAATGGGTGGCATCATCTTTCCCGTTATAACACCACAGGGGGTGCCCTCGATATTGAAGTGGATGCAGCCCCCGTATTATGCATATTGACATAACCTCGATTATTGTCAATCCTGATTGAGCCATCGCTTTAATCTGGTTCATCAGGTAAAGGACTTCTCCGTTGTCTTCCTCCTGGGGGCTCCGTGGGTGCCAACTTCGGCGTTTCTTCAGAGGAGCATTGTCGAACTCAGGAAGACCCTGCCGAACAGGGCCTGGAAGGGGGACGTCCTCCGTGTAAAACCACTCCGAAGGCCAGTCTTCGGACGTCTTCTTCAGAGTACCGGGCAGGTATCCGGTCTTGGCGATGCACCATATTTCGGCTCTGCCCACTTGATAAAGTGACCCCTTCTGTGTATGGGGCATGAGGCAGAATAGCCTTTTCCACAGCTGGAAATGAGCCTCACAGCCCAGAAACAGCTCACAAAGGGCAACATAACCGGTGATGTGTAATATGGAAGCGGGGGTGAAATTATGCAACTTAAGGCCGTAAAACTCCAGGAGCCCACAGAGGAATGGATGAATTGGAAATCCGAGTCCCCATAGTAAGTAAGGGACGAGGCATACCCGCTCCCCCTTGGAGGGATTGGGGAAGCTCTCCGTTTGCTCCCCGCCATTATAAGTGGCGAGCCCGGCTCGGACGGGGACCATATACGTTGGAGGGAGAAATCCCTGGGTCTGCAACTCTACTAATCGGCTGTGCGGGATGGAACACTTCTCCCAATCACTGGGGTTAGGGCTACGGGATCGAGAGGAGGAGCTGCGGTGGCCGGCCATGATGGAATGGATTTTTCGGAACGCGCTCTAATGGATTCTCGCCGTGGGAGAATGGTGTGGATTGGATCTAATAATCCCCATCCCTTTAATAGACGATATATTTACCTGGCTAGGGGGGCAAATGTAAAAATGCCCTGGCTTCTCGCATTCGCTCAACGCGTGGAAGATAGCCCTTATTGGGCACAGAAGCCGAGAAGTCCGACATTTATGGGAGCCAGACACTACTTAGTAGATATTCATGATTTGGAGAGGAACCCGCCTTGCAATGCCGAAGACAATACTGTGCGCCGAACTCATCTTCATTGAAGCCTGGTTCAGGGGCTACGAAGGGAGTCTTGGATTAGGGGGTCTTCGGACAGCCGGACTATATCCTTTGGCCGGACTGTTGGACTATGAAGATGCAGGATTGAAGACTTCCTCCCGTGTCCGGATGGGACTCTCCTTGGCATGGAAGGCAAGCTAGGCAATACGGATATGTAGATCTACTCCCTTGTAACCGACCTTGTGTAACCCTAGCCCCCTCCGTTGTCTATATAAACCGGAGGGTTTAGTCCGTAGGACAACAGACAATCATACCATAGGCTAGCTTCTAGGGTTTAGCCTCTATGATCTCGTGGTAGATCAACTCTTGTAATACTCATATAATCAAGAACAATCATGTAGGACGTAGGGTATTACCTCCATCAAGAGGGCCCGAAACTGGGTAAACATCGTGTCCCCTGCCTCCTGTTACCATCCGCCTTAGACACACAGTTCGGGACCCCCTACCCGAGATCCGCTGGTTTTCACACCGACAGACAACTCAGGTGCTAATACTTGAGAATATTCTTTGGCTCCCCTTGTGTCGAATCAATAAATTTGGGTTGAATACTCTACCCTCGAAAACTGTTGTGATCCCCTATACTTGTGGGTTATCATGTCTCGGCACGACGAACTGTAGCAACAGTGCATACTCAAGGAGAGCACTTATACCTTGAAATTTAGTGAGGGATCATCTTATAATGCTACCGCCGTACTAAGCAAAATAAGATGCATAAAGGATAAACATCACATGCAATCAAAATATGTGACATGATATGGCCATCATTATCTTGTGCCTTTGATCTCCATCTCCAAAGCACTGTCATGATCTCCATCATCACCGACTTTCCACCTTGATCTCCATCGTAGAGTCGTTGTCGTCTCGCCAACTATTGCCTCTACGACTATCGTTACCGCTTAGAGATAAAGTAAAGCAATTACATGGTGATTGCATTTCATACAATAAAGCCACAACCATAAGGTTCCTGCCAGTTGCCAATAACTTTTACAAAACATGATTATCTCATACGACAATTTATATCTCATCACATCTTGACCATATCACATCACACCATGCCCTGCAAAAACAAGTTAGACATCCTCTACTTTGTTGTTGCAAGTTTTACGTGGCTGCTATGGGCTTCTAGCAAGAACCATTCTTACCTACGCATCAAAACCACAACAATTTTTCGTCAAGTGTTCTGTTTTAACCTTCAACAAGGACCGGCCGCAATCGATTCAACTAAAGTTGAGGAAATGGACACCCACCAGCCACCTGTGTGCAAAGCACGTCGGTAGAACCGGCACTACTGTAGGATACTGCTAACGCGACACTATGATCAGAGACCCTTTGCCGAAACTATGTATGATGCAATAATCACAAATGATGGTGTAAAGAACCTGTCAAAAAAGTGCAAAACGTTTGCGATGGTGGAGCCATCAAACACGATTCAGATTTTAGTTGCGTGTGCGATGCAGGGCACACAGTTAATCCATTCAAACTGTCTATGATGAGGCAAAACAACAAAAATGGGCAGCCATAACAATGTGTATGAGATGCAGGACACACGGTTAATCCATTCGAACTGTTTGCAGTGAGGTAGAACAACAGAAATGGGTATCCATATAAATGTGTGCAATATACGGCATACGATTAACTCGAACGAACTGTTTTTGTTTAGGGAACACAACAGAAACGGTTCAACTTAACAAGATGTGTGTGATATGCGGCATATAGTTCACATGAATGAACTGTTTGTGATGAGCCAAAAGAACACAAACGAGTCATGTAAACAAGATGTGTGTGATACGTGGCAAACAGCCGACTCGGATGCACTGTCTGCGATGAGAAGTTACAACACAGACGGTCAATACAGTTATTTCGTGTGCGATACTGTGTGTACAAAAAACTTTGAAAAATGCAAACTAGTTGCTTGCGGTGGCTAGGAGTATCGCACATGATGCGTCTGCGAGTACTCGTGTGTGATGATTAGTATTCTACACATACGTTTCCTTATGTTAACATGTGTGTGAATTTACAATATGGACAGTTAATATGCAAATGCCTTCTGGACATTGGGAACATGCTTAAACTCAATGAACTGTGTACGATACTAATACTTTCCATGAAAATTTATGAGCTTGGGTAACAATATTTGAGTAACATATATATAGCGGTTACACTATTCGACAAAAGGAGGATCTTCGTAACATGGTTTTGACAACCATATGGTCCATATCTACATACTTAATATAGTAACAACTATCACATTTTAAGAGGCTAAGGGCCAACAACCATATGGTCCATATCTACATACTTAACATATATAGTAACAACTAGCACATTTTAAGAGGCTGAGGGCCAACAACCACAACTATGCACTGGAAGCAGCTTGATCACGGCGACTCGACGTCTCGTCAATGAAAAGGAAGAGCCCTCCTGTGCCTTGGTAGAGCATGAGTAGAAAAATGTCTCCAATTTTCCAATATGGATGCATTGCCACGAGAAGCGAGAACTTGTTAATTTGAATGGTTCCATTTCTGCGAGAAATGCAGTACCTTGCAATCACTTTGGCGTTATTAGCAGGCACAAGTGTAATTCGACCATGCCGGGAAATCGATCCAGGAACTGCTATAGGGGACAATTTCTGTTGACATGTAGAATAAAAAAAATTGTAACATATCGTTGAAGGTATATATAGTTTATGAGCATCAACATTAAAATAAGACTTTTTACCAGCATTTTGTGCACACAATTGGTCTTGTTCAGTATGTGTACCATAGGTCTAATTAATCCCATCGAAAATCCAGCGTTCATACGCTATGCTATCTCTGTCAGATTATCAACAAAGTTTATGACATGCTTCAAGTGCATCAAGTGAAGTACGCTTAGTAACATACAGATCATTCACTATGCATCCAACATATCCTGCTTAAAAGGTGGAAAGGTATTATTTATTCAGAACATGGCAAAAGAATATATAGTGCGCATAAATGGGTAAATAGAATTTGTTACTACCTAGGAACAGAGTCAGAATATGATATCACAATTGGTTGCTTAAATAGTGATCAATTGGTTGCTCAAATAGTAATATGACAGCATGGAGAAAGTTGAAAGGACACTAACCTCGATCAGACTTTGATCGGCTGATGACGTTGGGGAAGTAAACATCCATGTTAATTAGACCAGGTTGTGGTGCACGCACTAGAATTTTATTGCCGGCTTTTAGTTCATAACACTTAGACATTTTTCTCCAAAGGTCCGCATTAAAATAGGAGTGACCATCTTTATCAAGTTTACGCTAACCTTCATTGTAAATCCATGCTGCGTTGTCAATATGACATCCTGGGAGTCATCAGCAAAGTAAAGCCCAAGATTTCTTTCTAATCCTGTTCTTGCAAAGCAAGGGATGTACTGCTTGAAATGAAAATTAAGACCGTAAATTAGATATATTGAAATAACAAAGCAAGATGCAAATATGGGAGTAACTAATAGAACAGATCAATATATGGATGGAAGCAAAGTACAAAAATATAGAATTAAAAATAGATAATGTAACAAAGATTTGATGCAATATATAGATAATGTAGTGCTCCCTCTTGAGAACTTCGTTGGTTTCCCTTGAAGAGGAAAGGGTGATGCAGTAAAGTAGCGTAAGTATTTCCCTCAGTTTTTGAGAACCAAGGTATCAATCCAGTAGGAGATCATGCTCGAGTCCCACTCACCTACACAACCAAATAAGAACCTCGCAACCAACACGATAAAGGTGTTGTCAATCCCTTCACGGTCCCATACGAGAGTGAGATCTGATAGATATGATAAGATAATATTTTTGGTATTTTTATGATAAAGAGAAATAAAGATGCAAACTAAAATAAACGGAAATAGAAATAGCTAAGTGTTGGAAGATTAATATGATGGAAGATAGAACCGGGGGCCTTAGGTTTCACTAGTGGCTTCTCTCAAGAGCATAAGTATTACGGTGGGTAAACGAATTACTGTCGAGCAATTGATAGAATTGAGCATAGTTATGAGAATATCTAGGTATGATCATGTATATAGGCATCACGTCCGTGACAAGTAGACCGAAACGATTCTGCATCTACTACTATTACTCCACACATCGACCGCTATCCAATATGCATCTAGAGTATTAAGTTCATAAGAACAGAGTAATGCTTTAAGTAAGACGACGTGATATAAACCCCATCTTTTTATCCCCGATGGCAACAATACAATACGTGCCTTGCTGCCCCTGCTGTCACTGGAAAGGACACCACAAGATTGAACCCAAAGCTAAGCACTTCTCCCATTGCAAGAAAGATCAATCTAGTAGGCCAAACCAAACTGATAATTCGAAGAGACTTGCAAAGATAACCAATCATACATAAAAGAATTCAGAGGAGATTAAATATTGTTCATAGATAAACTTGATCATAAACCCACAATTCATCGGATCTCGACAAACACACCGCAAAAGAAGATTACATCGAATAGATCTCCAAGAAGATCGAGTAGAACTTTGTATTGAGATCCAAAGAGAGAGAACACGCCATCTAGCTAATAACTATGGACCCGAAGGTCTGAAGTAAACTACTCACACATCACCGGAGAGGCCATGGAGTTGATGTAGAGGCCCTCCGTGATCAATGCCCCCTCCGGTGGAGCTCCGGAAAAGGCCCCAAGATGAGATCTCTTAGGTACAGAAGATTGCAGCAGTGGAATTAGGTTTTTGTGGTGCTCCTGGATGTTTGGGGGTACGTGGATATATATAGGAGGAAGAAGTACGTGGGTGGAGCAACAAGGGGCCCACGAGGGTGGAGGGCGCGCCCAGGGGGGTAGGCGCGCCCCCTGCCTCGTGGCCTCCTCGATTGTTTCTTAACGCCCACTCCAAGTCTCTTGGATCACGTTTGTTGAGAAAATCACTTTCCCGAAGGTTTCATTCCGTTAGGACTCCGTTTGATATTCCTTTTCGGCGAAACTCTAAAATAGGCAAAAACAACAATTTGGGCTGGGCCTCCGGTTAATAGGTTAGTCCCAAAAATGATATAAAAGTGTAAAATAAAGCCCATTAACATCCAAAATAGATAATATAATAGCATGGAGCAATAAAAAATTATAGATACGTTGGAGACCTATCATATAGCAATAGACGGTATATGTTCACAAATTTAGGCCATGCTGACTATGGTAGGTTGAGATAGAACATACCGAGCGCTCCCTAAAGTCATCCCGAATGGTGAGATAGAACTTCGTTTCCGACTGGCCACGACCACACTTGCCCGATTTGTGCTCGCACTATGGACACATGAATGAATGATACATGTCCAAGGTATCTATAATTTTTTATTGTTCCATGCTATTATATTATCTGTTTTCCATGTTAATGGGCTTATTTATACACTTTTATATTATTTTTGGGACTAACCTACTAACCCAAGGCCCAGTGCAAATTGCTGTTTTTTTGCCTATTTCAGTGTTTCACAGAAAAGGAATATCAAACGGAATCCAAATGGATTAAAACCTTCGGGAGAGTTATTTTTGGAACAAACGTGATCCAGGGGAGTTGGAGTGGATGTCAAGAAATCGACGAGGAGGCCATGAGGCAGGGGGCGCGCCCTCCACCCTCGTAGGCCCCTCATGGCTCCACCGACCTACTTCTTCCTCCTGTATATATGTCCATATACCCCGAAAACATCCAGGAGCACGATGAAACCTTATTTACACTGCCGCAACCTTCTGTACCCAAGAGATCCCATCTCATCTTGGGGCCTTTTCCGGAGCTCCGTCGGAGGGGGAATCAATCACAGAGGGCTTCTCCATCAACAACATAGCCTCTCCGATGATGTGTGATTAGTTTACTTCAGATCTTCGGGTCCATAGTTATTAGCTAGATGGCTTCTTCTCTCTCTTTGGATCTCAATACAATGTTCTTCTCGATCTTCTTGGAGATCTATTTTATGTAACTCTTTTTGCGGTGTGTTTGTCGAGATCTGATGAATTGTGGGTTTATGATCAAGTTTATCTATGAACAATATTTGATTCTTCTCTGAAATATTTTATGTATGATTGGTTATCTTTAAAAGTCTCTTCGAATTATCAGTTTGGTTTGGCCTACTAGATTGATCTTTCTTGCAATGGGAGAAGCGCTTAGCTTTGGGTTCAATCTTGCGGTGTCCTTTCCCAGTGACAGTAGGGGCAGCAAGGCATGTATTGTATTGCTGCCATCGAGGATAAAAAGATGGGGTTTATATCATATTGCTTGAGTTTATCCCTCTACATGATGTCATCTTGCCTAATGGATTACTCTGTTCTTCTGAACTTAATACTCTAGATGCATGATGGATAGTGGTCAATGTGTGGAGTAATAGTTGTAGATGCAGAATCGTTTCGGTCTATTTGTCTCGGACGTGATGCCTATATACATGATCATGCCTAGATATTCTCATAATTATGCACTTTTCTATCAATTGCTCGACAGTAATTTGTTCACCCACCGTAATACTTATGCTATCTTGAGAGAAGCCACTGGTGAAACCTATGGCCCTCGGGTCTATTCTCCATTATATTAATCTCCTGTCAACAAACTATTTCTATTACCTTTTATTTTGAAATCTTTATTTTCCAATCTATATCATAAAAATACCAAAAATATTTATCTTATTATTATTATCTCTATTAGATCTCAGTCTCGTAAGTGAACATGAAGGGATTGACAACCCCTTTATCGCGTTGGTTGCGAGGTTCTTATTTGTTTGTGTAGGTACAAGGGACTTGTGTGTAGTCTCCTACTGAATTGATACCTTGGTTCTCAAAAACTGAGGGAAATAATTACGCTACTTTGCTGCATCACCCTTTCCTCTTCAAGGGAAAACCAACGCAGTGCTCAAGAGGTAGCAAGAAGGATTTCTGGCGCCGTTGCCGGGGAGATCTACGCACAAGTCAAGACATACCAAGTACCCATCACAAACTCTTATCCCTCGCATTACATTATTTTCCATTTTCCTCTCGTTTTCCTCTCCCCCACTTCACCCTTGCCATTTTATTCGCCCTCTTTTCCGTTCGTCTCTTTTCTCTTGCTTCTTGTGTCGCCGTGAGTCGTCATGGCTAGTCCCTTATCTGCCCCTTTGTCTCCTGAGTTTGAAGTTCTTCACTTCAAACAAAGACAAGTAGAAAATTTAAAAGATGCTTGGTTTAGGATGATGGAATCTTATTGTAATTTCACGCTAGAGGTGAATTTTAGAATTTTACTTCGCAATTTTTATGTTGGGTTGAATATGTCGCATAGACAACTCTTGGATTGCGTTTCCAAAGGGAATTTTATCGAAATTGTTCCTAGTATTGCTCATGAAATCATAGAGGGAATAGTAGGAACACTACCTCAACAAAAGGGGTCACATCATACCTAGGAAGAGACACAAGTTTTTGAAAAGATTTGCGAAGTTACGAAAATTTTACAAATGTCTCTTGAACCTCTTATGAGTGTTAGCGGAAATCTTCACCACATGAATATGTTGATTACCCTTTACAATAAGCGGTTGGATTCTTTAGATCTAAAAATTTCTGAATATGAAGGAACGTAAAGAACCTCCCAGAGCATGACTCCGCTAAAAAAATCAAAACCAAAGATGATAACACCTAGATCTATTCTTGCTTTTATGCCTAGCTAGGGGCGTTAAACGATAGCGCTTGTTCGAAGGCGACCCAATTTTATTTTTGTTATTTGCTTTTTTGGTTCTGTTTCTTAATAAATAATTCATCTAGCCTTTGTTTAGATGTGGTTTTATGCTTTTAATTAGTGTTTGTGCCAATTAGATCCATTGGGAAGACTTGGGGAAAGTCTTTGCGATCTTGCTGTAAAAAACAGAAACTTTAGCGCTTGCGAGATTTACTGCCATTTTCTACTGGAGAGTGAGATTAGGTTGAATCTTTTTGCAGATGATTAATAGGTAAATTCCTCACATCCAGAAATTTATTTTAGAATTTTTGTGGTTACATAAGTATTCAAAACCTACAGATTACTACACTATTCTGTTTTTGACAGATTCTGTTTTTCGTGTGTTGTTTGCTTATTTTGATGAATCTATGGCTAGTATCGGAGGCTACGAACCATACAGAAGTTGGAATACAGTAGGTTTAACACAAATATAAATAAAGAATGAGTTCATTACAGTACCTTAAGTGGTGGTTTGTTTTCTTATACTATGGGAGCTCATGAGATTTTCTGTTTAAGTTTTGTGTTGTGAAGTTTTCAAGTTTTTTGGGCAAAGATCTGATGGATTATGGAATAAGGATTGGCAAGAGCCTAAGCTTGGGGATGCCCAATGCACCCAAGGTAAAATTCAAGTACAACCAAAAGCCTAAGCTTGGGGATGCCCCGGAAGGCATCCCCTCTTTCGTCTTCTTCTATCGGTAACTTTACTTGAGGCTATATTTTTATTCACCACATGATATGTGTTTTTCTTGGAGCGCATTGTATGATTTGAGTCTTTGCTTTTTAGTTTACCACAATCATCCTTGTTGTACACACATTTTGGGAGAGACACACGTGAATTGAAATTTATTAGAATACTCTATGTGCTTAACTTATATCTTTTGAGCTAGATAATTTTGCTCTAGTGCTTCACTTATATCTTTAGAGCACGATGGTGGTTTTATTTTATATAAATTATTGATCTCTCATGCTTCACTTATATTATTTTGAGAGTCCTTTAGAACAGCATGGTAATTTTCTTTGGTTATGAAATTAGTCCTAATATGATAGGCATCCAACATGGGTATAATAAAAAAATATCGTAGAAAGTGCATTGAATACTATGAGAAGTTTGATACTTGATAATTGTTTTGAGATATAAAGATGGTGATATTAGAGTGTGCTAGTTGATTAGTTGTGAATTTGAGAAATACTTGTGTTGAAGAATGCAAGTCCCGTAGCATGCACGTATGGTAATCGTTGTGTGACAAATTTGAAGCATGAGGTGTTCTTTGGTTATTCTTCCTTATGAGTGGCGGTCGAGGATGAGCGATGGTCTTTTCCTACCAATCTATACCCCTAGGAGCATGAGCGTAGTGCTTGCTTTTGATGACTTGTAGATTTTGGCAATAAGTATGTTAGTTCTTTATGACTAATGTTGAGTCCACGGATTATACGCACTCTCACCCTTCCATCATTGCTAGCCTCTTCGGTACCGTGCATTGCCCTTTCTCACCTTGAGAATTGGTGCAAACTTTGCCGGTGCATCCGAACCCCATGATATGATACGCTCTATCACACATAGACCTCCTTATATCTTCCTCAAAACAGCCACCATACCTACCTATTTTGGCATTTCCATAGCCATTCCGAGATATATTGCAATGCAACTTTTCACCATTTCATTCATGACACGCTTCATCATTGTCATATTGCTTTGCATGATCATGTAGTTTACATCGTATTTGTGGCAAAGCCACCATGCATAATTTATCATACATGTCACTCTTGACTCATTTCCCTTCTCGGTACACCGCCGGAGGCATTCATATAGTCATATTTTGTCCTAGTATTGAGTTGTAATCATTGAGTTGTAAATAAATAGAAGTGTGATGATCATCATTAATAGAGAATTGTCCTAAATAAAAAAAGAGAAAGGACAAAAAAAGAAAGGCCCCCAAAAAAACAAAAAGAAAAAAGAAAAGAAATAAAAGGGGCAATGCTACTATCCTTTTTTCCACACTTGTGCTTCAAAGTAGCACCATGATCTTTCTGATAGAGAGTCTCTTGTTTTGTCACTTTCATATACTAGTGGGAATTTTTCATTATAGAACTTGGCTTGTATATTCCAACAATGGGCTTCCTCAAATGCCCTAGGTCTTCATGAACAAGAAAGTTGGATGCACACCCACTTAGTTTCTTTCGTTCAGCTTTCATACATTTATAGCTCTAGTGCATCCGTTGCATGGAAATCCCTACTCCTTGCATTGACATCAATTGATGGGCATCTCCCTAGCCCATTGATTAGCCGCGTCGATGTGAGACTTTCTCCTTTTTTGTCTTCTCCACATAACCCCCTATCATTCTTCTATTCCATCCATAGTGCTATATCCATGGCTCACGCTCATGTATTGCATGAAAGTTGAAAAAAGTTTGAGATTACTAAAGTATGAAATAATTGCTTGGCTTGTCATTGGGGTTGTGCAAGATGAGAGCATTCTTGTGTGACGAAAATGATGCATGACCGAACTATATCATTTTGTAGGGATGAACTTTCTTTTGCCATGTTATTTTGAGAAGACATAATTGCTTAGTCAGTATGCTTGAAGTATTATTATTTTATGTCAATATTAAACTTTTGTTTTTGAATATTTCGGATCTGAAAATTCATGCCACAATAAAGAAAATTACATTGAGAATTATGCTAGGTAGAATTCCACATCAAAAATTTTGTTTTTATCATTTACCTACTCGAGGACGAGCAGGAATTAAGCTTGGGGATGCTTGATACGTCTCCAATGTATCTATAATTTTATATTGTTCCATGCTATTATATTATCTGTTTTGGATGTTAATGGGCTTATTTATACACTTTTATATTATTTTTGGGACTAACCTACTAACCCAAGGCCCGGTGCAAATTGATGTTTTTTTGCCTATTTCAGTGTTTCGTAGAAAAGGAATATCAAACGGAATCCGAACGGAATAAAACCTTCGGGGGAGTTATTTTTGGAACAAACGTGATCTAGGGGACTTGGAGTGGATGTCAAGAAATCATCGAGGAGACCATGAGGCAGGGGCACGCTTATCCCCCCTGGGTGCACCCTCCACCCTCGTGGGCCCCTCGTGGCTCCACCGACCTACTTCTTCCTCCTATATATATATCCATATACCCCGAAAACATCCAGGAGCACGACGAAACCCTATTTCCATCGCCGCAACCTTCTATACCCAAGAGATCCCGTCTTGGGGCCTTTTTCGGAGCTCCGCCGAAGGGGGAATCAATCATGGAGGGCTTCTACATCAACACCATAGCCTCTCCGATGATGTGTGAGTAGTTTACTTCAGACCTTCGGGTCCATAGTTATTAGCTAGATGGCTTCTTCTCTCTCTTTGGATCTCAATACTATGTTCTCCTTGATCTTCTTCGAGATCTATTTGATGTAACTCTTTTTGCAGTGTGTTTGTCGAGATCTGCTGAATTTTGGGTTTACGATCAAGTTTATCTATGAACAATATTTGATTCTTCTCTAAAATCTTATATGTATGATTGGTTATCTTTGCAAGTCTCTTTGAATTATCAGTTTGGTTTGGCCTACTAGATTGATGTTTCTTGCAATGGGAGAAGTGCTTAGCTTTGGGTTCAATTTTGTGGTGTACTTTCCCAGTGATAGTAGGGGCAGCAAGGCACGTATTGTATTGATGCCATCGAGGATAAGAAGATGGGGTTTATATCATATTGCTTGAGTTTATCCCTCGACATCATGTCATCTTGCCTAATGCATTACTCTATTCTTTTGAACTTAATACTCTAGATGCATACTGGATAGTTGTCGATGTGTGGAGTAATAGTAGTGAAACCTATGCCCCCGGGTCTATTCTCCATTATATTAATCTCCTGTCAACCAGCTATTTCTATTACCTTTTATTTTGCAATATTTATTTTCCAATATATATCATAAAAATACCAAAAATATTTATCTTATTATTATTATCTCTATCAGATCTCACTCTCGTAGGTGACCATGAAGGGATTGACAACCCCTTTATTGCGTTGGTTGCGAGGTTCTTATTTTTTGTGTAGGTACGAGGGACTTGCGTGTAGTCTCCTACTGGATTGATACCTCTTGAGCACTGCGTCGGTTTTCCCTTGAAGAGGAAAGGGTGATGCAGCAAAGTAGCGTAAGTATTTCCCTCAGTTTTTGAGAACCAAGGTATCAATCCAGTAGGTGATCATGCTCAAGTCCCACACACCGACACAAACAAATAGGAACCTCGCAACCAACGTGATAAAGGGGTTGTCAAGCCCTTCACGGTAACTTACGAGAGTGAGATCTGATAGATATGATAAGATAATATTTTTTGGTATTTTTATGATCAAGAGAAATAAATATTCAAAGTAAAATAAACGGCAAAGGAAATAACTAAATGTTGGAAGATTAATATGATGAAACATAGACCCGGGGGCCATAGGTTTCACTAGTGGCTTCTCTCAAGAGCATAAGTATTATGGTGGGTGAACGAATTACTATCGAGCAATTGATAGAATTGAGCATAGTTATGAGAATATCTAGGTATGATAATGTATATAGGCATCACGTCCGAGACAAGTAGACCGACTCCTGCCTGCATCTACTACTATTAATACACACATCGACCGCTATCCAGCATGCATCTACAGTATTAAGTTCATAAGAACAGACTAATGCTTTAAGGAAGATGACATGATGTAGAGGGATAAAATCATGAAATATGATATAACCCCCACCTTTTTATCCTCGACGGCAACAATACAATACATGTCGGTTCCCTATCTGTCACTGGGATCGAGCACCGCAAGATTGAACCCAAAGCTAAGCACTTCTCCCATTGCAAGAAAGATCAATCTAGTAGGCCAAACCAAACAAATAATTCAAAGAGACTTGCAAAGATAAACCAATCACACATAAAAGAATTCAGAGGAGAATCAAATATTGTTCATAGATAATCTAGATCATAAACCGACAATTCATCGGATCTCGACAAACACACCGCAAAAGAAGATTACATCGAATAGATCTCCAAGAAGATCGAGGAGAACTTTGTATAGAGATCCAAAGAGAGAGAAGAAGCCATCTAGCTACTAGCTATGGACCCATAGGTTTGAGGTAAACTACTCACACATCACCGGAGAGGCCATGGAGTTGATGTAGAGGCCCTCCGTGATCAATTCCCCCTCCGGCAGAGCTCCGGAAAAGGCCCCAAGATGGGATCTCTTGGGTATAGAAGGTTGCGTTGGTGGAATTAGGTTTTCGTGGTGATCCTGGATGTTTGGGGAGTACATGGATATATATAGGAGGAAGAAGTACGTCGGTGGAGCAACGGAGGGCCCACGAGGGTGGAGGGCGCGCCCAGGGGTGTAGGCGCTCTCCCCTGCCTCGTGCCTTCCTCCCTTGTTTCTTGACACCCACTCCAAGTCTCCTGGATCACATTTGTTGAGAAAATCACGTTCCCGAAGGTTTCATTCCGTTTGGACTCCGTTTGACATCCCTTTTCTTCGAAACCCTAAAATAGGGAAAAAACGACAATTTGGGCTGGGCCTCCGGTTAGTAGGTTAGTCCCAAAAATGACATAAAAGTGTAAAATAAAGCCCATTAACATCCAAAATAGATAATATAATAGCATGGGGCAATCCAAAATTATAGATACGTTGGAGACGTATAAAGCAACCCCAAGCTTAATTCCTGCTCGTCCTGAGTATGTAAATGATAAAAGAAGAATTTTTGATGTGGAATGCTTTCTAACATATTTCTCAATGTAATTTTTATTTATTGTGTCATGAATATTCAGATCCGAAAGATTCAAGATAAAATTTTAATATTGACATAGAAATAATAATACTTCAAGCATACTAACTAAGCAATTATGTCTTCTCAAAATAACATGGCCAAAGAAAGTTGTCCCTACAAAATCATATAGTCTGGCTATGCTCTATCTTCACCACACAAAATATTTAAATCATGGACAACCCCGATCAAAAACCAAGCAATTGTTTCATACTTTTGATGTTCTCAAACTTTTTCAATATTCACGCAATATATGAGCGTGACACTACTAGGGAAAACCCTATACACAGAATCTTAGCAGCAGTGCGGCTCAAAAAGGAGCGCTGCTGCTAATTAGCAGTAGCGCGGGTGTGGAAAACCCGCTACTGAAAAGTGCTTAGCAGTAGCGCGCTCGGCGTAACCCGCGCTGCTACAAATATCGACCGACAGTGCCCACCCAACTCCATTTAGCAGCAGCGCGGTGCCGCGAGCCGCGCTACTGCTATAGCTGTAGCAGTAGCGAGGTTTTTCTAAGGTCGCTGCTGCTGATTTTCAAATCGGGCACACTTTTGGTCCCGGTTAGCAGTAGCGCTTGTACCGAAAGCGCGCTGCTGCTACTTTCTTAGCAGCAACGCATTTTACGTACCGCGCTACTGCTAATCCGCACCCACCACCTTTTCCCCACCCGTCCTCCCCCTCCCCCAAATCCCTACTCTCTTCCGCCACTCCCTCCTCTCTGTCTCCATACGTTCTCACATTGACCTCTTGCCCATGCGCCCCGCCTCCTCCATGGCACCGAAAGAGGGCTCCGCCTCGCGCCACCGTCATCTAGGAGCTCGCCGGTCTTCCACCGGCGTCTATGAGGCCGCCGCCTCGCGCCACCACGCCGGAGACCTAACCACCGGTGACCAGCCCAGCTACTGCCTCCATCTCCTTCCTCTCTCCCTCAGTTTTCTTTCTCTTTCTCTCTCTCTCCCTCTGATTTGACTCACAATCCCATGTCCATGCCCGTGCAGGTAGTCGCCATGGACGACCATATCTGGCATGGTCGAGAAGAGGAGCCCCACGCCGCTGCCTTGCTCTTCCATGGAAACAGGCCCTCCTCCAATAGCCACCGCTGGATCTGGTCTGCCACTGCTTGTTCATGCCTCCGGCGACCCCAACCATCACTGGATCGAACAACTGCTGCCATTGACAACACGCACGGGATCGAGATATTTTTTTGCTTTTGAAAGTAATAGTAGTAGCGCGGGGTATAAGACCCGCTACAGATAATTAGCAGTAGCGTTGTACTGCAACGCACGCTACAGCTAACCATGTATAGCAGTAGCGCGTGTCAACACGCACTACTGCTACAAGTTAGCTGTGGCGCCGTATTAGTAGCGCGGGCGCCCACGCTGCTGATACACCCAAAACCCGCGCTACTGCTAGGCTTTTCCCTAGTAGTGTGAGCCATGGATATAGCACTATGGTGGAATAGAATGGTGATTGTGGAGAAGATAAAAAGGAGAAGATAGTCTCACATCAACTAGGCGTATCAACGGGCTATGGAGATGCCCATCAATAGATATCAATGTGAGTGAGTAGGAATTGCCATGCAATGGATGCACTAGAGCTATAAGCATATGAAAGCTCAATAAAAGAAACTAAGTGGGTGTGCATCCAACTTGCTTGCTCATGAAGACCAAGGGCATTTTGAGGAAGCCCATCATTGCAATATACAAGCCAAGTTCTATAACAAAAGTTTCCCACTAGTATATGAAAGTGATATCATAGGAGACACTCTATATGAAGAACATGGTGCTACTTTAAAGCACAAGTGTGGAAAAAGGGTAGTAACATTGTCCCTTCTCTCTTTTTCTCTCATTTTTTTATTTGGGCCTTTTTCTTTTCTTTTTGGCCACTTTTCCCTTTTTTTCCGGAGTCTCATCCCGACTTGTGGGGGAATGATAGTCTCCATCATCCTTTCCTCACTTGGGACAATTCTCTAATTATGATGATCATCACACTTTATTTACTTACAACTCAAGAATTACAACTCAATACTTAGAACAAAATATGTCTCTATGTGAATGTCTCCAGCGGTGTACCGGGATGTGCAATGATGCATGTGTGACATGTATGAAGAATTATGAACGGTGGCTTTGCCACAAATACGATGTCAACTACATGATCATGCAAGCAATATGACAATGATGAAGCGTGTCATAATAACGGAATGGTGGAAAGTTGCATGGCAATATATCTCGGAATGGCTATGGAAATGCCGTGATAGGTAGGTATGGTGGCTGTTTTGAGGAAGGTATATGGTGGATTTAAGGTACCGGCGCAAGTTGCGCGATACTAGAGAGGCTAGCAATGGTGGAAGAGTGAGAGTGCGTATAATCCATGGACTCAACATTAGTCATAAAGAACTCACATACTTATTGCAAAAATCTATTAGTTATCAAAACAAAGTATTACGCGCATGCTCCTAGGGGGATAGATTGGTAGGAAAAGACCATTGCTCGTCCCCGACCGCCACTCATAAGGAAGACAATCAATAAATAAATCATGCTCTGACTTCATCACATAACGGTTCACCATACATGCATGCTACGGGAATCACAAACTTCAACACAAGTATTTTTCAAATTCACAACTACTCAACTATGATGACTCTAATATCACCATCTCCATATCTCAAAACAATTATCAAGTATCAAACTTCTCATAGTATTCAATGCACTTGTATGGAAGTTTTTATTATTGCCATGTTGTTCTAAAGGACTCTCAAAATAATATAAGTGAAGAATTAGAGAACAATTATTTCTAGAAAATAAATCACCACCGTGCTCTAAATGATATAAGTGAAGTACTAGAGCAAAAACTATATAGCTCAAAAGATATAAGTGAAGCACATAGAGTATTCTAATAAATTTCAAATCATGTGAGTCTCTCTCAAAAGGTGTGTACAGCAAGGATGATTGTGGTAAACTAAAAATCAAAGTTCAAATCATACAAGACGCTCCAAGCAAAATAGATATCATGTCGTGAATAAAAATATAGCTCCAAGTAAAGTTACCGATAGACAAAGACGAAAGAGGGGATGCCTTCCGGGGCATCCCCAAGCTTAGACTTTTTGGTGTCCTTGAATTTTACCTTGGGGTGCCATGGGAATCCCCACGCTTAGGATCTTGCCACTCTTTGTTCCATAATCCATCAAATCTTTACCCAAAACTTGAAAACTTCACAACACAAAACTCAAAACAGAAAATCTCTTGAGCTCCGTTAGCGAAAGAAAACAAAACACCACTTCAAGGTACTGTAATGAACTCATTCTTTATTTATATTGGTGTTAAATGTACTATATTCCAACTTCTCTATGGTTTATAAACTCTTTTACTAGCTATAGATTCATCAAAATAAGCAATCAACACAAGAAAAAACAGAATCTGTCAAAAACAGAACAGTCTATAGTCATCTGTAGGTAACACAAGTTCTGTGACCTCAAAAATTCTAAAATAAATTTCTGGTCGTGAGGAATTTATCTATTAATCATCTGCAAAAATAATTAACTAAATATCGCCTTCCAAATAAAAATGTCAGCGATTCTCGTGAGCGCTAAAGTTTCTATTTTCTATAGCAAGATCAAAAAGACTTTCCCCAAGTCTTCCCAACGGTTCTACTAGTCACAAACACTAATTAAACACAAAAACACAACCAAAACAGAGGCTAGATAAATTATTCATTACTAAGCATGAGCAAAAAGCAAGTAATAAAAATAAAATTGGGTTGCCTCGCAACAAGCGCTATCGTTTAACACCCCCAGCTAGCCATAAAAGCGAAGATAGATCTAGGTATTGCCATATTTGGTAGGTAATTATTCAATGAGACACCTATAATTCTTAGGAGTTTCTTCCTTTTTATTAATTATCAAACTCCTAGGCACAAAATCAAGAAAATCATTTGTAGCAAACGGTTCCTTAATGATAGGAAAAAGATTAGGATGAACACTTATTGATTTTAAATCCGCAGTTTCCTTACTAGAGGATTCACCCTTATTTTTAGGAACATAAACAAGCTTGGCAATTTTAGTAGGAGGATTTGGAGTATTTTTAACGAAAGAAAAAGTGGATCCCAAGTTGGTGATAATTCCCTCAAGTTTATCGATTCTAGTAGAATCTTGATCTATTCTTTCATTAACTATGGGTTCTTTTTCCTTAAAAAATTTCAGAGTAACTCCCACCTTAGATCCATATTGGGTAAGTTGCTTGTGGATCTTTTTATCCAAATTCTCAATCAACTCTACAGTAGCAACTTTATTATCAATAATTTCAAGCCTTTGCATCACATGTTCCAAAGTTAACATAGTTCCATTAACTGAAAGAGGTGGTGGGCCAAACAAATCTATCATAGCATTATAAGAATCAAAAGTATGGCTACCCAAGAAGTTTCCTCCGGTAATGGTATCAAGAATATATATATATATTCCAAGGCGTGATGCCTACATAAAAATTGTGGAGAAGAACGGAAGTAGATTGCTTCCTGATAGATCTATTTTGAGCATTGCAAATTCTATACCAAGCATCTTTCAGATTTTCTCCCTCCCTTTGTTTAAAATTAAGAACTTCATTCTCAGGAGACAACAGAGAAGATAGAGGACTAGCCATAAAGACAAGGTAAGCAATCCAACACACAAGCAAACAAGAAATGAGCAAAAGAGGCAAACATGGAAAGAGAAGGGGAAAGGAGACAGAGAGGGCGAATAAAACAACATGGGTGAAGTGGGGGAGAGGAAAATGAGAGGCAAATGGCAAATAATGTAATGCGAGGGATAAGAGTTTGTGATGGGTACTTGGTAATGGCGCCAACAATGACTCGTTGTTGGAGTCAAATCTTGACTTGACTTGGCGCGAATCTCCCCGGCAATGGCGCCAGAAATCCTTCTTGCTACCTCTTGAGCATTGCGTTGGTTTTCCCTTGAAGAGGAAAGGGTGATGCAGCAAGGTAGCGTAATTATTTCCCCCAGTTTTTGAGAACCAAGGTATCAATCCAGTAGGAGATCACACTCAAGTCCCACGCACCTACACAAACAAATAAGAACCTCGCAACCAACGCGATAAAGGGGTTGTGAAGCCATTCACGGTCACTTACGAGAGTGAGATCTTATAGATATGAGAAGATAATATTTTTGGTATTTTTATGATAAAGAGAAATAAAGATGCAAAGTAAAATAAACGGCAAAGGAAATAACTAAATGTTGGAAGATTAATATGATGAAAGATAGACCCGGGGGCCATAGGTTTCACTAGTGGCTTCTCTCAAGAGCATAAGTATGACAGTGGGTGAACGAATTGCTGTCGAGCAATTGATAGAATTGAGCATAGTTATGAGAATATCTAGGTATGATCATGTATATAGGCATCACGTCCGAGACAAGTAGACCGACTCCTGCATGCATCTACTACTATTACTCCACACATCGACCGCTATCCAGCATGCATTTAGAGTATTAAGTTCATAAGAACAGAGTAATGCTTTAAGGAAGATGACATGATGTACAGGGATAAACTCATGTAATATGATATAAACCCCACCTTTTTATCCTCGATGGTAACAATACAATACGTGTCGGTTCCCTTTATGTCACTGGGATCGAGCACCGCAAGATTGAACCGAAAGCTAAGCACTTCTCCCATTGCAAGAAAGATCAATATGGTAGGCCAAACCAAAGTGATAATTCGAAGAGACTTGCAAAGATAAACCAATCATACATAAAAGAATTCAGAGGAGAATCAAATATTGTTCATAGATAATCTAGATCATAAACCCACAATTCATCAGATCTCGACAAACACACCGCAAAAGAAGATTGCATTGAATAGATCTCCAAGAAGACCGAGGAGAACTTTGTATTGAGATCCAAAGAGAGAGAAGAAGCCATCCAGCTACTAGGTATGGACCCGTAGGTCTGAGGTAAACTACTCACACATCACCGGAGAGGCCATGGAGTTGATGTAGAGGTCCTCCGTGATCAATGCCCCCTCCGGGGGAGCTCCAGAGAAGGCCCCAAGATGGGATCTCTCGGGTACAGAAGGTTGCGGCGGTGGAATTAGGTTTTCATAGTGCTCCTGGATGTTTGGAGTACGTGGATATATATAGGAGGAAGAAGTACGTCGGTGGAGCAATGGAGGGCCCACGAGGGTGGAGGGCACGCCCAGGGGGGGTAGGCGCGCCCCCCTACCTCATGCCTTCCTCCCTTGTTTCTTGACGCCCACTCCAAGTCTCCTGGATCACGTTTGTTGAGAAAATCATGTTCCCAAAGGTTTCATTCCGTTTGTACTCCGTTTGATATCCCTTTTCTTCGAAACCCTAAAATAGGCAAAAACATCAATTTGGCCTAGGCCTCTGGTTAGTAGGTTAGTTCCAAAAATGATATAAAAGTATAAAATAAAGCCCATTAACATCCAAAATAGATAATATAATAGCATGGAGCAATCAAAAATTATAGATACATTGGAGAAGTATCAAACACCCATGAATTAGCTAGAACAAAAATGATTCCACGGCGATTTCCGCCGGTTGATTAATAGCGACGGACGGACTGTGATAAGAGATGAGTGAATATTTCATTAATTAAGTTGATTACCTTCTCCATGAGAAAAATCCCTGGCCCAATCCCGCAGAAAACCCCAGTCGACCAATGTCTAGAATGTCAGTGCAGATAGGCGGCGGAAAGCGGTAGGGGCGAAATTCGGTGCCGTTTGGATCGTGACCTACGCCCGCCGCCAACAGCCATCGAGCTTAAGGTGCGGAGTTGCGGAGGAGTCCGCGGTGAGTGAGTGGGGACGAAGTGGGCGAGGGTTTTCTTTTTTCCTTTTGCATGTGTGAGTGAACACACATGGTTCGCAGCGGCGACGGAGATGAATCGTGTGCGATAGTAAATCACCGAGATTGAATGGGAATCCAAATTTCCTTTGTCCTTCATCCATGAGTTTTTTTCTACAATGAACATAAACCCTGTTAATCACCATGTTCAAATTTGACACTTTTCCAGGTTCATTTAGAATATTTAGGGGATTATGTGCACTTTGTAGGCATTAATGCACATAATTCAAATTCAAACAATCGATGCATGAAAGGGTGCACAAGAATGGTCTGGAAAAACCATACTCGTGGTATTTAGTAATTTCTCAAGCCTTTGACAAGGAATGGGCAGAGATTTTAATGGAATGCGTGGCAATAGTTAACCACAAACGCGTAATGTGTAATCAAGTATAGAACAATGAAATATGTTCTTAAAAAACATGACACCTGGCATGGTGCCATGGTATGGCCTCACCATGCCCTTGTTAAAAGCTGAGAAGGTTTGATTTATGTCATCATGCACACTCTCTTCGTAAATTGAACCATCACCGAGGAAGTTCAATGCTTTCAAGAGGGAAATCACCAAGATTGAAGGGGAATCCAAATTTTCGTCCTAGTTTTCATTCAGTTTTTTTCCAACGATCAACATAGCGCCTCAAATGCAATGTGTTCAAGTTTGACATTTTTCCAAACTCATTTACCATATTTAGGGGATTATGTGCGTTTTATAGGCATTAATTATGCACATAATTCAAATTCGAACAATCGGTGCATGAAAAGGTGCACAAGAACAGTCTGGAAAACCATACTCGTGCTATTTAGTACCTTCTCATGCCTTTTACAAGGAATGGAAACATATTTCAAGGAATTGTGTGGCAGTAGTCAACCATAAACGCGTTGTTTACTGGGTTAACAACTATACAAAAATGAAATACATGCTTGGAAAACATGACGCTTGGTGTGGTTCCATGGTACGACCTCACCGTGCCCTGGTAAAAATGTCGTCATGCACGCCTTTCATAAAATGAACCATCACCGAGGAAGTTTCATGGTTTCGAGGGGGAAATCACCAAGATTGAAGGGGGATCCAAATTTCCTTTGTCCTTTGTCCACGAGTTTTTTTTCTATGATGAACATACAACCTACAAATCATCGTGTTCAAATTTGTCACTTTTCTGGGTCCATTTGCCATATTTAGGGGATTATGTGCATTTCCTAGGCATTAATGCACATAATTCAACTTCAAACAATCGGTGCATGAAAGGGTCCGCAAGAACGGCGTGGAAAACCATGCTCGTGCCATTTAGTAAATTCTCATGCCTTTTACAAGGAATGGACAAATATTTCGATGAAATGTGTGGAAATAGTCAACCACAATGTTTGTTTGTTGGGTTTTCAACTATAGAAAAAATAAATTAAATGCTTAAAAACATGACGCCTGGCATGGTGCCATGGTATGACCTCACCATGCCCTGATAAAAATTTCAGAAGGTTTGGCTTATGTCTGTGACGCCCGGATAATTAAGCTACAGTAACCCTCTACTAATGTTGCCATGTCACCACGATTACTGTTGATAATCTCACGATGGTTCAAAACCGATTCAAATTCAAATTGGAAATCAAGCAAACCATAAAAGTTTTCAAATATTAAAACTAAAATGTTCTGCATGTGACACATAATCCCTAGGTAATGTTGGTGGAGAAACCACATTTTTATTAAATAATTCAATGCAGTAATGTAATTAAAACAGTAGCTAAAACATTTAATTAAATGTCATTTATAAATTATAAATTATTTAAACATTTTATTTAGGGGCCAAACTTTTAAGGTAGTGAGTTATTTAGAGACATTAATTTAGGAACTATTGTCCTATTTTACCAAACTAAAGAAACTAAAAGTAAAATAAAACAGAATAAAAGAAAATAGGAAAAAGAAAAGAAAAACAAACAAGAAAATTAAAAGGAGAAGGAACCCCCCTGCCGAGCCACGGCCCAGCTGGCCAAAACCAGCCGGCCCACCCGGTGCCCCAATATAACCCCACCCCACTAACCCTAGAGCCCACTACCCCCACTCCCCCCACGTCTCTCTCCCCCTCCTCTTCCCCCCATCCCTTCTGGATCGGGGCAGCAAATCCCGCCGCCGCCCCGACGCTCGCCGACGACCGCGCCCCCCTTCCCCTCGACACTGAGTTGGCGCCCCGCCACCTTGACGTTGTCACCCTGGGCCTCGGCGCCCCGTCCGTGCCCCGCGCCGCTGCCTCCAATGGCCCGGTGCTAGCCACAGCATCGCCACCGACCGCGCCCTCGCCACCCGGAACGCCGCCTAGCCGGACTTCCTCCCCAACGTCGCCGTTGTCCCCGACCTCCGTCGAGCCCATTGCCCCGACCCCTGCTCCGCACGGTGAGGCCATGGCCTCCCTCTCCTCCTCCCCGCAAGGTCGTGCTCACCCGCGCCTTGTCCAGACGCGTCCACGCCACACCAAGTGACGCCCGCGGCCGCCCCTGCTTCTCCTCCCGTGCTGCTGACACCGCCGGCCGCAGCTACTGCGTCCCCGGCTGCACCCTCTGTTGCTCCCGATCGAGCACCCCCGGCGCCGCTCCACTGCAGGCGCGCGCCCGCCGCCCCACGTCTCCGTCCCGCCGCGCGCGCGCTCCAGCGCCCTTGCCACGCGCCCGCCGCCCCACGTCTCCATCCTGCCGCGCGCCCGCTGATGCTTCCCCGCGGCCTCGCCCCTCGCTGGTGCCCCACGCCGACGCCCCGCCACTCGCCTGCGTCGCTGCCACCTTGCGCCGCCTCCTCTGTCGCGGTCGCGCCCCCTCGCTCGTTGCTCCTCACCCCCCGCTACGGCCCCAGGGCCGCCCCCTCCCCCTCGCTGGCACACCTTCGGCCGCCTGGCCTCGCCCGCAGCCCCGGCCCCCTGCGCTGCTGCGACCGCTCGTCGATGTGGCCGCTGGCGCCCAGCGAGGCCGCGCCGTTTCCCCTTGTCGACCTGGGCGGTTTCCCAGCGCCCGCACGGGCGATGCCCGTAACTCGCACGCCCGCTAAGCGCCCCCCCTGTGCCACTGACAGTGGGGGCCCACCTGAGAACGTATTTTAAAAAATAAAAATAAAAATAAAAATAATTAATTAATTAAAGAAATAATTAACTTAATTAATTTTGTTTAATTAAATTAAACAACTAATTAAACTAATTACACATTAGTTATCTAATTAACCTGATTAGTTAATTAATTAATTAGTCAATGACAGTGGGGCCCACCCTCCTAATTAATCCTAGTTAGGTTAATTAATGTGTTTAAGTAAAATGGGTCAATGACAGGTGGGACCCACACGTCAGGTTGACCAGGTCAACGGTCAACGTTGACTGCTGACGTCATGATGACGGCATCAAACACTATTCTGGATAATGTTGAATTTAAATAAATTAAATAAATCCTAAAAATGATTTAAATCTGTCATGTCATGTCATGCATCGCTATGCATCTATTTGCTTAATATTTATTGTTTATTCCCCCTCTTCTCTTGCTAGACACTGAGACCGACGCCACTGCTACCCAGTACAACTACGGTGTTGACGACCCCTCTCTGTTGCCAGAGCAACCAGGCACGCCCCCCCTTGATCACCAGATATCGCCTATTCTTCTCTCTACTGCTGGCATTAGAGTAGTGTAGCATGTTACTTCTTTCCGTTAATCCTATCCTGATGCAAAGCGTCTCCTTGCTACTACTGTTGTTACCTTTACATACAACCCTAAATGCTTAGTATAGGATGCTAGTATTCATTAGTGGCCCTACATTCTTGTTCGTCTGCCATGCTATACTATCAGGCCGTGATCATTTGGGAGGTGATCATGGGGATATATTTATATACATAATATGTGATACATGTGATGACTAAATTCGGGTCGGCTCGTAGAATACCCGCAAGTGATTCCGATGTGGGGGCTGAAGGGGCAGGTGGTTCCATCCAAGTAGTGGTGGGCCTGGGTTCCCGACGGCCCCCGACTGTTACTTGTGGTGGAGCGACAGGGCAGGTTGAGACCACCTACGAGAGAGGTGGGCCTAGCCTTGGTCGGCGATCACGGATACTTCAATTAACACGCTTAACGAGATCTTGGTATTTGATCTGAGTCTAGCTACTGGCCTATACGCAGTAACCAACTATGCGGGGACAGTTATGGGCACTCGACATCGTGGTATCAGCCGAAGCTTTCGTGACGTCAGCCACTGAGCGCCGCGTCCCGGGTTGGACTGGAACGCCGGCTCTTGTATAAGGGAGGCTAGGTCTGCTCACCGGCCGCGTACGCAACATGCAGGTGTTTAATGGGCGATGGGCCCAGACCCCTGCGCCATAGGATTTAGACCGGTGTGTTGACCTGTCTGTTGTGCCTAGGTAGGGCTGCGACGTGTTGATCTTCCGAGGCCGGGCATGACCCAGGAAAGTGTGTCCGGACAAAGGGGATCGAGCGTGTTGGGAAATGTGGTGCACCCCTGCAGGGAAGTTAAACTATTCGAATAGCCGTGATCTTCGGTAACAGGACGACTTGGAGTTGTACCTTGACCTTATGACAACTAGAACCAGATAATTAATAAAACACACCCTTCCAAGTGCTAGATACAACCGGTGATCGCTCTATCACAGGGCGACCAGGGGAGGATCATCGGTTAGGATTATGCTATGCGATGTTAGTTGGTGAACTTACCATCTACTCTCTTCTTCTGCTACAAGATGGAGGTAGCCAGAAGCGTAGTCTCCGATAGGACTAGCTATCCCCCTCTTATTCCGGCATTTTGCAGTTCAGTCCACATATGATACCCCTTTTCCATTTGATACCAATGCATACATATGTAGTGTAGTTCCTTGCTTGCGAGTACTTTGGATGAGTACTCGCAGTTGCATTGCTCCCCCTTTTCCCCTTTCTATACCCGATTGCTGCGACCAGACGATGGAGCCCAGGAGCCAGACGCCATTGTTGACGACGACTCCTACTACACTGGAGGTGCCTACTACTACGTGCAGGCTGCTGACGATGACCAGGAGTAGTTTAGGAGGATCCCAGGCAGGAGGCCTGCGCCTCTTTCGATCTGTATCCCAGTTTTTGCTAGCCTTCTTAAGGAAAACTTGTTTAGCTTATGTCTATACTCAGATATTGTTGCTTCCGCTGACTCATCTATGATCGAGCTCTTGTATTCGAGCCTTCGAGTCCCCTGGCTTGTAATATGATGCTTGTATGACTTATATTTATTTGTCGAGTTGTGTTTTGATATCTTCCCGTGAGTCCCTGATCTTGATCGTACATGTTTGTGTGTATGATTAGTGTACGATCAAATTGGGGGCGTCACAAGTTGGTATGAGAGCCGACTGCCAGTAGAAATCCCCCTTCCACACTCCTTGGCCGAAGTCAAGTCTAGACATTACAAAACTTTTTACTAACATGTGTGAGAGCCTTACGGGCCCACGTCGCCATTTGGGTGGTATTAGGATCTTTTATTCCCCGTCTATAATCTGGGACTCTGATCTCTCTTCTATTCGGGTTAAATGATTTTGCTAACTCTAACATTAGGATCTCGTGATCACTTTCATCCGGAGAGCACCTTATTACCGATGATCGTCTGCTGCCCCATAAGATTCCGAGGTTACTCTACGATGTTCTCCCGAGACACTCGTACCCACCGCCGTTGCAAATTCCCTACCACTGTTATATCCCTATTGATAACTGCATACACCTGCCATTCTTACATTCAATCCCATTGATCTTGTTATTACAAGATGTCCTGAACTGCTCTCTGTTGTTCCAAGAATCCTTTGAGCTTACTGCCTTGCAGTTCCTTGTCACCTGAATACCCCTACGAATAATTTTGTGCACCTATCGAGTATCCGCTCATCCTCAATTGATTCATGTACTTCCCAAAAGTCTTCGTAATACCATTTGTTCTTTTGAAAATCCTCAACAGCCTATTGTTCTTGAATTTCTTGCTTGCTTGCATAATGTTTAATACCATAAGTCTAGTAATCTTATTGTCATCCTTTGTCATTATCATTTTGAGTCCGTTGATACAATATGTTGTGAATGCTCACATTCCTCAATCAGATCCTAGAATTCATCCTTTTGGCTCATACATCATTTTAACATGAGCTGGATCTTGACCAACCAAATTGCCATCGATTGTACCCCTAAGACTATTCAACTTGTGCATCCTTAATCAGAGTGTTTGCTTCTGATCCATTGATTTGGACATCATAAATCCTTTGCATTTGAGCTTTGAGTTAGTTAGTTGTTTATATAATCTGATCTCCTTGCATTGTTTCTTCTTCTGATTGTGTGCCGGTGCTCACATCAGCTCTGTTATGGACCGTCAGATCCTTTGCTGGATTTTATCCGACACTGCCCTTCATATTCAATAACCTTGTGAGGGTATATAATGCCTTTGGTAAATTGTATCCTCTGCTTTGTGAACCATGCTCTACTTTTGAGCTTGTATTATTTACTCTGAAATTTGTGGTATATGTTCCTAGATTCCCCAATGGGTTGAACCAATGCCTTCCCTAATATGTGTGAACCTGAAAGATTTCACGGGTCATACTTATCTGGTATTGCACCAGGTAAAACTTTCAACAACTAATTTCATTTACAAAATAAGAGAGATGAATGGAAGGTTATGCATTGAGGAAGTGGGAGTCGACCTTGAACCTTTGTGTTCATGCCCATGGACACGATGTAGATCCTATCATGGAAGCTTCTTATAATAATAGCTATTTCCTTGATATAATATCCTTTGGTATTGGTGAATTGATCCTTTGCAATCGTGGTTCCGACCATATGTTCTTCTTTGATACCATTTCTCGGGCAAGTTTAAGCACTGGTCTTCTGTGGATCAATACACCTGTCCAACTTATACTTTGATCTTTCGTCGAGTATTACACCCTGGTATCTTGAGATTATCACGGAACTGCATAACTTCTTATGAGTTCTCCATCAAGTACTACATTCTCACTGATTCCAATTTTTTCACGAGCTCTGAACACTCAAGGACACCGATAACTGAATCGAGTCTGCATCATGATTAAGCAACTATTAGTAATCTTCTTTACTTACGAGTTTGTACTCGATCACGTCATTTCTAGCCTGATCGGCTAGCACAATTTTGGATGATGAGGTAACCTTACGTCGATCTTCCTCATCGTATCATTTTTCCTTGAACACCAAGCTTGGTTTCGAGTTTGTGTCACACTCTTGGTTCCAATAATCTTTTGCCTCATCATTCCTTTGACTTGGTGTTGTCGCCGATCGATTACATCTTCATGAAATCTCGCAACAAATGTGTCATGAACATCATTAACATTCTGAGCTCTTCCAAGATATCTATCGAATTCTTGATGAGAAATACCACCCTTTGCTATCAATGATTTGTGTTATCATCGACCACTTTATTGCCTTTCGTTCAACACAAACTTGTTCGTGCTTTGTGGTATACCTTGAGATCCTTGCTATCCAGCAAATGTTCTTCTTTACCTTGGAGTATTACCATCTTTTATGCCAGGAATGTCGTGAGAATCTCACCACCTCTTGAGAATTCTTGATATAAGTGATACTTCACCACCACCATTCTTTTCTTGGTCCCCGTGTTGTTCCTAACAGGAATACTGACAGATGGACTTGTAATTTTAAAACTTCTAGCAACCTTATTGCTTTGAAGTTAATGGTCAACATTTCATTCTTAGACCATTGGTTATCGAATCGCCATTCTAACATTGTTTGTGCTACCTAAGTCCGTATTTTGGGTGCACTGTCAACCAATGTTTAATCGTGTATGTTTCCTCGAGCATACCTCATTATATCATTTGAACTGACAAAAGCTATCTCCTTGTTCACATAATTGTGGAAATCCATCTTTTCAGAATCTTGATGAATTGTCACTGAGTTCATCAACCACCTCCTCATTCTCTCCTTGATTTAATAATGAACTCAAGATTTGGAATTTTCTTCCATAGTTTATTTATTGAGAATCTTACAATGTCGTCTCGTCAATTTGTGTTGTACCTTTCCTTCTCAAGAATCCTGAGTATGAGGTATCCTGACATCAATCCGAACTAAATCTCGGTCGGATATGTTGGTTGGGACATTTTCCAACAGTCGTAACATTGGTATTTATGTGAACCGGTAAGGTGATGTCATGCCTAGCACAGCTGGCCGGAGGCCCTATTGTTATAGATTCCTTTTCAGCAAGGTTATCCATTCTTCCATGAGGAAATTGTAAGACTTATTCTATAAGTTGTTCCTGATGGATCATTTGTGTTTCCAAAGTCCGATCTTTACCCAATGACCATGTCAATGCTATCTCGAAGCATGTCTCTGGTACTCTGATTTTACAATAAGCACATTTGTAGCACAATGCAAAATGGTTCTTGATCAATTATCCAAACACTGTTGTATGAGTAATGTCATAAAATTTCTTTCCCTTTTTCTGAAGGGTTTTCTACTTTATATCCTGCCATGGATATCATGCTCTACTTGTCCTTGCGAAGGGTATACCCGTGGCATATGTGTCAAATACATTTTCCTTTGCATTGATTTGTTTAATCTTCCTTGTGATCCATATGATCTAAGCAGTAATAAGTCACTGCTTTTGTAAACACCTTGGTGTACAACTCTGTCAGTAAGAACCCATTACTATTGTTGATGACATTCTGGTATCAACCGGTGGACGAGAACTTTGCCTAATGGTCCACCTCGTTCAACGAGCAGGAAAATGGTTCTCTTCATCCCTCGCTCTTGGTATCGATGTTGTTGCCAACATAACTGACAGGCTACCCTTTGACATGCCTTGCTATTGTGACTGTGTAAGATGTCAGCCCCCTTTCTACCTTGAACCACATGGTGGGCCCATAACCCACAGTTCCACAGGATCGAAACCTGACTCTCATGTACACCCTATTGCCAAAGTTATTCCTAGAGCTTGACTCGTATGTACTTCACGGGCCACCTGCTTAGTGATCTATTCTGGTATCAGACGCAATACTTATTCCCATTGCTTTGAACCCCTTTCACATTTCGTATCAGGCATCAAACGATTGCCTATGTGCTTGAAACTTCTTATTGTACCTTCAAACTTTACTCTCGATGTGTTTTAATTGTTCAACTCGAGAGGTACTCAGATGCTCATTCATGGGTTAATCCCAGATTATTACCCTTATAGCATTCTGTCATTCCCGATCTGCCCCGTTACCTATTCATGAGTACGAAGGGACCCCGAAGAAAGGATGATGACTTCATAATAATGACCTGAATCCGTGGAATGAAGACATCAATGCAATGGATTGAACTCTTCGAGAAGAGTAGCCAAGATTGAGAAGATCCGTAGGATTACATAACTGGACCTTTCCCCCTTACTCTACCTCTTAAATCTCGGGACGAGATTTCTTGTAGTGGAGGAGAATTGTGATGCCCGGATAATTAAGCTACAATAACCCTCTACTAATGTTGCCACATCACCACGATTACTGTTGATAATCTCACGATGGTTCGAAACCGATTCAAATTCAAATTCAAAATCAAGCAAACCATAAAAGTTTTCAAATATTAAAACTAAGATGTTCTGCATGTGACACATAATCCCTAGGTAATGTCGGTGGAGAAACCACATTTTTATTAAATAATTCAATGCAGTAATGGAATTAAAACAGTAGCTAAAACATTTAATTAAATGCCTTTTATAAATTATAAATTATTTAAACATTTTATTTAGGGGCCAAACTTTTAAGACAGTGAGTTATTTAGAGACATTAATTTAGGAACTATTGTCCTATTTTAATAAACTAAAGAAACTAAAAGTAAAATAAAACAGAATAAAAGAAAATAGGAAAAACAAAAGAAAAAAACAAGAAAATTAAAAGGAGAAGGAACCCCCCTGCCGGGCCACGGCCCAGCTAGCCGAAACCAGTGAGGCCGGCCCACCCGGTGCCCCTGTACAACCCCCACCCCACTAACCCTAGAGCCCACTACCCCCACTCCCCCATGTCTGTCTCTTGCCCCTCCTCTTCCCCCGATCCCCTTCTGGATCGGGGTAGAAAATCCCGCCGCCGCCCCAACGCTCGCCGACGACCGACGTCCCCCCGACACCGAGCCGGCACCCGCCACCTCGACGTCGTCACCCTGAGCCTCGGCACCCCATCCGTGCCCCGCGCCACTGCCTCCAATGGCCCCGTGCTGGCCACAGCTTCGCAACCGACCGCGCCCTCGCCGCCTGGAACGCCGCCTCGCCGGACTTCCTCCCCAACATCGCCGTCATCCCCGACCTCCGCCAAGCGCATTGCCTCAACCCCTGCTCCGCACGGTGAGGCCACGACCTCCCTCTCCTCATCCTTAGCGGCCGTGCTCGCCCGCGCCTTGTCCGGACGCGTCTACGCCACAACCAGCGACACCCGCGGCCGCCCCTGCTTCTCCTGCCGTGCCGCTGCCACCAGCGACCGCAACTGCCGCGTCCCCGGCCGCACCCTCTGCTACTCCCGACCGAGCGCCCCCGGCGCCGCTCCACTGCAGGCGCGCGCCCATCGCCCCATGACTCCGTCCTGCCGCGCGCGCGCTCCAGCGCCCCTGCTACGCGCCCGCCGCCCCACGTCTCCGTCCTGTCGCGCGCCCGCTGCTGCTTCCCCGCGGCCTCGTCCCTCGCTGGGGCCTCGCTCCGACGCCTCACCTCTCTCCTGCGCCGCTGCCGCCTCGCGCCGCCTCCTCTGCCGTGGCTGCTCCCCCCTCGCTCGTCGCTCCTCACCCCCCCCCCGCTATGGGCCCAAGGCCGCCCCTCCCCCTCGCTGGCACACCTCCGGCCGCCTGGCCTCGCCCGCAGCCCCGGCCCCCTGCGCCGCTGCGGCCGCTCGTCGATGTGGCCGCCGGCGCCCAGCGCGGCCGCGCCGTTTCCCCCTGTCGACCTGGGCGGGTGCCCAGCGCCCGCACAGGCGATGCCCGTAACCCGCGCGCCCGCTAAGCGCCCCCCTGTGCCACTGACAGTCGGGGCCCACCTAAGAACGTATTTCAAAAAAATAAAAATAAATAAAAATTAATTAATTAAAGAAATAATTGACTTAATTAATTTTGTTTAATTAAATTAAACAACCAATTACACATTAGTTATCTAATTAACCTGATTAGTTAATTAATTAATTAGTCAATGACAGTGGGCCCACCCCCCTAATTAATCCTGATTAGGTTAATTAATGTGTTTAATTAAAATGGGTTAATGACAGGTGGGTCCCACTGGACCCACACGTCAGCTTGACCAGGTTAACGGTCAATGTTGACTGCTGACATCATGCTGACGTCATGATGACATCAGCAAACACTATTCTGGATAATGTTGAATTTAAATAAATTAAATAAATCCTAAAAATGATTTAAATATTTTAAAATGAATATAAAATAAACCGTAGCTCGGATGGAAAAACTTTATACATGAAAGTTGCTCAAAACGACGAGACGAACCCAGATACACAACCTGTTCATCCGCCATGCATCCCTAGCATAGCGAACACACAACTTTCCCCCTCCAGTTCATCTGTCCGAAAACGCTAAACACCGGGGATATTTTCCCGGATGTTTCCCCCCTTCACCGGCGCCACCTCATACCGCGTTAGGGCACCCCTAGCACCGCTACTTGTCATGTCATGCATTGCTATGCATCTATTTGCTAATATTTATTGTTTCTTCCCCCTCTTCTCTCGCTAGACACCGAGACCGACGCCGCTGCTACCCAGTACGACTATGGTGTTGACGACCCCTCTCTCTTGCCAGCTCAACCAGGCAAGCCCCCCTTGATCACCAGATATCGCCTATTCTTCTCTCTACTGCTTGCATTAGAGTAGTGTAGCATGTTACTGCTTTCCGTTAATCCTATCCTGATGCATAGCTGTCCTTGCTACTACTATTGTTACCTTTACCTACAATGCTAAATGCTTAGTATAGGATGCTAGTATTCATCAGTGGCCCTACATTCTTGTCCGTCTGCCATGCTATACTATCGGCCTGTGATCACTTGGGAGGTGATCACGGGTATATACTTATATACAAAATATGTGATACATGTGGTGACTAAAGTCGACTCAGCTTGTAGAGTACCCGCAAGTGATTCCTATGTGGGGGCTGAAGGGGCAGATGGTTCCATCCAGGTAGTGGTGGGCCTGGGTTCCCAATAGCCCCCGACTACTACTTCTGGCAGCGCGATAGGGCAGGTTGCGACCACCTAGGAGATAGGTGGGCATGGCCCTGGTCGGCGTTCGCGGATAATTCAATTAACACGCTTAACGAGATCTTGGTATTTGATCTGAGTCTGGCTACTGGCCTATACGCACTAACCAACAACGCGGGGACAGTTATGGGCACTCGACGTCGTGGTATCAGCCGAATCCTTCGTGACGTTAGTGACTGAGCGGCGCGCGCTGGGTTGGACTGGAACGCCTGCTCTCGTATAACGGAGGCTAGGTATGCTCACTGGCCGCATACGCAATGTGCAGGTGTGCAATGGGCGATGGGCCCAGTGTTGGAAATATGCCCTAGAGGCAATAATAAATTAGTTATTATTATATTTCCTTTTTCATGATAATCGTTTATTATCCATGCTAGAATTGTATTGATAGGAAACTCAGATACATGTGTGGATACATAGACAACACCATGTCCCTAGTAAGCCTCTGGTTGACTAGCTCGTTGATCAATAGATGGTTACGGTTTCCTGACCATGGACATTGGATGTCGTTGATAACGGGATCACATCATTGGGAGAATGATGTGATGGACAAGACCCAATCCTAAGCCTAGCAGAAAGATCGTGTAGTTCGTATGCTAAAGCTTTTTCTAATCTCAAGTATCATTTCCTTAGACCATGAGATTGTGCAACTCACGGATACCGTAGGAATAATTTGGGTGTGCCAAACGTCACAACGTAACTGGGTGGCTATAAAGGTACACTACAGGTATCTCCGAAAATGTCTGTTGGGTTGGCACGAATCGAGACTGGGATTTGTCACTCCGTGTAAACGGAGAGGTATCTCTGGGCCCACTCGGTAGGACATCATCATAATGTGCACAATGTGACCAACGAGTTGATCACGGGATGATGTGTTACGGAACGAGTAAAAGAGACTTGCCGGTAACGAGATTGAACAAGGTATCGGGATACCGACGATCGAATCTCGGGCAAGTACAATACCGCTAGACAAAGGGAATTGTATACGGGATTGATCGAATCCTCGACATCATGGTTCATCCGATGAGATCATCATGGAACATGTGGGAACCAACATGGGTATCCAGATCCCGCTGTTGGTTATTGACCGGAGAACGTCTCGGTCATGTCTGCATGGTTCCCGAACCCGTAGGGTCTACACACTTAAGGTTCGATGACGCTAGGTTTATAAAGGAAGTCTGTATGTGGTTACCGAATGTTGTTCGGAGTCCCGGATGAGATCTCGGACATCACGAGGAGTTCTGGAATGGTCCGGAGGTAAAGATGTATATATGGGAAGTCCTGTTTTGGTCACCAGAAAAGTTTCGGGTTTTTTCAGTAATGTACAGGGACCACAGGGAGGGTCCCGGGGGTCCACCAAGTGGGGCCACCAGCCCCGGAGGCTTGCATGGGCCAAGAGTGGGAAGGGACCAGCCCCTGAGTGGGCTGGTGCGCCTCCCACAAGGCCCAAGGCGCAGCTAGGAGGAGAAGGGGGAAACCCTAGGCGCAAATGGGCCTAAGGCCCACCCTAGGGCGCGCCCTCTTCTCCCCCTCTTGGCCGCCCCCTCCATCCCATCTAGGGCTGCCGCCCCCCTAGGGGTGGGAACCCTAGAGGGGGCGCACCCTCCTCCCTTCTCCTAGAAATAGTGGGGGTTTTTGGGCTGCCCAAGACACACGATTTGATCTCTCCCTGGCGCAGCCCTACCTCTCTCCTCCTCGTCTCTTGCGGTGCTTGGCGAAGCCCTGCTGGAGTACCACGCTCCTCCACCACCACCACGCCGTTGTGCTGCTACTGGATGGAGTCTTCCTCAACCTCTCCCTCTCTCCTTGCTGGATCAAGGCATGGGAGACGTCACCGGGCTGTACGTGTGTTGAACGCGGAGGTGCCGTCCGTTCGGCACTAGGATCTCCGGTGATTTGGATCACGACGAGTATGACTCCTTCAACCTGTTCTCTTGAACGCTTCCGCATAGCGATCTACAAGGGTATGTAGATGCACTCTCCTTCCCCTCATTGCTGGTTTCTCCATAGATAGATCTTGGTGACACGTAGGAAAATTTTGAATTTCTGCTACATTCCCCAACAGTGGTATCAGAGCCAGGTTTATGCGTAGTTTCTATGCACGAGTAGAACACAAAGTAGTTGTGGGCGTTGATTTTGTTCAATATGCTTACCGTTACTAGTCCAATCTTGATTCGGCGGCATTGTGGGATGAAGCGGCCCGGACCGACCTTACACGTACTCTTACATGAGACTGGTTCCACCGACTGACATGCACTAGTTGCATAAGGTGGCTAGAGGGTGTATGTCTCTCCCACTTTAGTCGGATCGGATTCGATGAAAAGGGTCCTTATGAAGGGTAAATAGCAATTGGCATATCACCTTGTGGTTTTTGTGTAGGTAAGAAACGTTCTTGCTAGAAACCCATAGCAGCCACGTAAACACATGCAAACAACAATTAAAGGACGTCTAACTTGTTTTTGCAGGGTATGCTATGTGATGTGATATGGCCAAGAAGAATGTGATGAATGATATGTGATGTATGAGATTGATCATGTTCTTGTAATAGGAATCACGACTTGCATGTCGATGAGTACGACAACCGACAGGATCCATAGGAGTTGTCTTTATTAATTGTATGACCTGCGTGTCATTGAACAACGCCATGTAATTACTTTACTTTATTGCTAACCGGTAGCCATAGTAGTAGAAGTAATAGTTGGCGAGCAACTTCATGGAGACACGATGATGGAGATCATGATGATGGAGATCATGGTGTCATGCCGGTGACAAGATGATCATGGAGCCCCAAGATGGAGATCAAAGGAGTTATATGACATTGGCCATATCATGTCACTATTATTTCATTGCATGTGATGTTTATCATGTTTATGCATCTTATTTGCTTAGAACAACGGTAGTAAATAAGATGATCCCTCATTAAAATTTCAAGAAAGTGTTCCCCTAACTGTGCACCATTGCGACAGTTTGTTGTTTTGAAGCACCACGTGATGATCGGGTGTGATAGATTCTAACGTTCACATACAACGGGTGTAAGACAGATTTACACACGCGAAACACTTAGGTTGACTTGATGAGCCTAGCATGTACAGACATGGCCTCGGAACACAAGAGACCGAAAGGTCGAGCATGAGTCGTATGGTAGATACGATCAACATGAAGATGTTCACCGATGATGACTAGTCCGTCTCACGTGATGATCGGACACGGCCTAGTTGACTCGGATCATGTAATCACTTAGATGACTAGAGGGATGTCTATCTGAGTGGGAGTTCATAAGATGAACTTAATTATCCTAAACATAGTCAAAATGTCTTCGCAAATTATGTCGTGGCTCACGCTTTAGTTCTACTGTTTAGATATGTTCCTAGAGAAAATTTAGTTGAAAGTTGATAGTAGCAATTATGCGGACTAGGTCCGTAAACTGAGGATTGTCCTCATTGCTTCATAGAAGGCTTATGTCCTTAATGCACCGCTCAGTGTGCTGAACCTCGAACGTCGTCTGTGGATGTTGCGAACATCTGACATACACATTTTGATAACTACGTGATAGTTCAGTTAAACGGTTTAGAGTTGAGGCACCGAAGACGTTTTGAAACGTCACGAAACATATGAGATGTTTCGAGGGCTGAAATTGGGATTTCAGGCTCGTGCCCACGTCAAGAGGTATAAGACCTCCGACGAATTTCTTAGCCTACAAACTAAGGAGAAAAGCTCAATTGTTGAGCTTGTGCTCAGATTGTCTGAGTACAACAATCATTTTAATTGAGTTGGAGTTGATCTTCCAGATGAGATATTGATGTTTCTCCGAAGTCATTACCACCAAGCTGCTAGAGCGTCGTGATGAACTATAATGTATCGGGGACATATATGATGATCCTTGAGATATTCGCGATGTTTGACACCACAAAAGTAGAAATCAAGAAGGAGCATCAATTGTTGATGGTTGGTGAAACCACTAGTTTCAAGAAGGGCAAGGGCAAAAAGGGATGCTTCATGAAATGGCAAATGAACTGCTGCTCTAGTGAAGAAACCCAAGGTTGAACCCAAACCCGAGACTAAGTGCTTCTGTAATAAGGGGAACAGCCACTGGAGCAGAATTACCCTAGATACTTGGTAGATGAGAAGGCTGTCGATAGAAGTATATTGGATATACATTATGTTAACGTGTACTTTACTAGTAGTCCTAGTAGCACCAGGGTATTAGATACCGGTTCGGCTACTAAGTGTTAGTAACTCGAAACAAAAGCTACGGAATAAACGGAGACTAGCTAAAAGGTGAGATGACGATATGTGTTGGAAGTATTTCCAAGGTTGATCAAATATCGTACGCTCCCTCTACCATCAAGATTGGTGTTTGCGTTGAGCATAGACATGATTGGATTATGTCTATCGCAATACGGTTATTCATTTAAGGAGAATAATGGTTACTCTGTTTATTTGAATAATACCTTCAATGGTCTTGCACCTAAAATGAATGGTTTATTGAATCTCGATCGTAGTGATACACATGTTCATGCCAAAAGATATAAGATAGTAATGATAGTACCACCTACTTGTGGCACTGCCACGTAAGTCATATCGGTATAAAACGCATGAAGAAGCTCCATGTTGATGGATCTTTGGGCTCACTCGTTTTTGAAAAGTTTGAGACATGCAAACCATGTCTATTGGTGTATATGCATGAAGAAACTCCATGCAAATGGACCGTTTGGACTCACTTGATTTTGAATCACTTGAGACATGCAAATCATACCACATGGGCAAGATGACTGAAAGCCTCGTTTTCAGTAAAATGGAACTAGAAAGCAACTTGTTGGAAGTAATACATTTTGATGTGTGCAGTCCAATGAGTGCTGAGGCATGTAGTGGATATCGTTATGTTCTTACTTCACAGATGATTTGAGTAGATGTTGAGTATATTTACTTGATGAATCATGAGTCTGAATTATTGAAAGGTTCAAGTAATTTCAGGGTGAAGTTGAAAGATCGTCGTGACAAGAGGATAAAAGATCTATGATATGATCATAGAGATGAATATCTGAATTACGAGTTTGGCACAGAATTAAGACATTGTGGAAATTGTTTCACAACTAATACAGCCTGGAACACCATAGTGTGATGGTGTGTCCGAACATCATAACTGCACCCTATTGGATATGATGCATACCATGATGTCTCTTATCGAATTACCACGATAGTTTATGGGTTAGGCATTAGAGACAACCACATTCACTTTAAATAGGGCACCACGTAATTCCGATGAGATGACACCGTATGAACTATGGTTTAGAGAAACCTAAGCTGTCATTTCTTAAAAGTTTGGGGCTGCGACGCTTATGCGAAAAAGTTTCAGGCTGATAAGCTCGAACCCAAAGCGGATAAATGCATCTTCATAGGACACCCAAAACAGTTGGGTATACCTCCTGTCTCAGATCCGAAAGCAATAAGGGATTGTTTCTAGAATCGGGTCCTTTCTCGAGGAAAAGTTTCTCTCGAAGGAATTGAGTGGGAGGATGGTGGAGACTTGATGAGGTTATTGAACCGTCACTTCAACTAGTGTATAACAGGGCACAAAGAGTTGTTCCTGTGGCACCTACACCAATTGAAGTGGAAGCTTATGATATTGTTCATGAGACTTCGGATCAAGTCACTCCCAAACCTCGTGGGATGACAAGGATGCGTACTACTTCAGAGTGGTACGTAATCCTGTCTTGGAAGTCATGTTGCTAGACAACAATGAACCTACGAGCCATGGAGAAGCGATGGTGGGCCCGGATTCCGATAAATGGCTCGAGGCCATAAAATCCGAGAGAGGATCCATGTATGAAAACAAAGTGTAGACTTTGGCAGAACGGCTCGATGGTCGTAAGGCTATTGAGTACAGATGGATTTTAAAAGGAAGACGGACAATGATGGTAAGTATCACCATTAAGAAAGCTCGACTTGTCGTTAAGATTTTTTCTGACAAGTTCAAGGAGTTGACTATGATGAGACTTTCTCACTCGTAGCGATGCTAAGAGTCTGTTGGAATTATATTAGCGATTACTGCATTATTTATGAAATCTTGCAGATAGGATGCCAAAACATTGTTTCCTCGACGATTTTCTTGAGGAAAGGTTGTATGTGATACAACCGAAAGGTTTTGTCAATCCTGAAAGATGCTAATAAGTATGCAAAGCTCCAGCAATCCTTCTAAGGACTGTAGAGCATCTCGGAGTTGGAATGTATGCTTTGATGAGATGATCAAAGATTTTGGTTGTATACAAAGTTTATGAGAAACTTGTATTTCCAAAGAAGTGAGTGGGAGCACTATAGAATTTCTGATGAGTATATGTTGTTGACATATTGTGGATCAGAAATGATGTAGAATTTCTGGAAAGCATATAGGGTTATTTGGAAAGTGTTTTTCAATGGAAAGCCTGGATTAAGCTACTTGAACGTTGAGCATCAAGATCTATAAGGATAGATGAAAACGCTTAATGGTACTTTCAAATGAGCACATACCTTGACATGATCTTGAAGGTGTTCAAGATGGATTAGTCAAAGGAGGAGTTCTTGCCTGAGTTGTAAGGTATGAAGTTAAGACTTAAAGCTTGACCACGGTAGAAGAAAGAGAAAGGACGAATGTCGTCCCCTATGCTTTTGTCATAGGCTCTATACGGTATGCCATGCTGAGTACCGCACCTGATGTGTGCCTTGCCACATGTCTGGCAAGAGGGTACAAAGGTTATCCAGGAGTGGATCACTAGATAGCGGTCAAAAATTGTCCTTGGAGTAATAAGGACATGTTTGTCGATTATGGAGGTGATAAAGAGTTTGGCGTAAAGGGTTGCATCGATGCAAGCTTTAACACCTATCCGAATGACTCTGAGTAGCAAACCGGATACGTATAGTGGAGCAACCATTTGGAATAACTCCAAGTGGAGCGTGGAAGCAGCATTTATAATATGACCTAGAAATTTACGAAGTACATACGGATCTGAATGTTGCAGACCCGTTGACTAAAACCTCTCTCACAAGCAAAACATGATCAAACCCAGAACTCATTGAGTCTTAATCACATGATGATGTGAACTAGTTTAGTGACACTAGTAAACTCTTTGGATGTTGGTCACATGGCGATGTGACCTGTGAGTGTTAATCACATGACGATGTGAACTAGATTATTGACTCTAGTGCAAGTGGGAGACTGTTGGAAATATGCCCTAGAGGCAATAATAAATTAGTTATTATTATATTTCCTTGTTCATGATAATCGTTTATTATCCATGCTAGAATTGTATTGATAGGAAACTCAGATACATGTGTGGATACATAGACAACACCATGTCCCTAGTAAGCCTCTAGTTGACTAGCTCGTTGATCAATAGATGGTTACGGTTTCCTGACCATGGACATTGGATGTCGTTGATAACGGGATCACATCATTGGGAGAATGATGTGATGGACAAGACCCAATCCTAAGCCTAGCACAAAGATCGTGTAGTTCGTATGCTAAAGCTTTTCTAATGTCAAGTATCATTTCCTTAGACCATGAGATTGTGCAACTCCCGGATACCGTAGGAATACTTTGGGTGTGCCAAACGTCACAACGTAACTGGGTGGCTATAAAGGTACACTACAGGTATCTCCGAAAGTGTCTGTTGGGTTGGCACGAATCGAGACTGGGATTTGTCACTCCGTGTAACGGAGAGGTATCTCTGGGCCCACTCGGTAGGACATCATCATAATGTGCACAATGTGACCAAGGAGTTGATCACGGGATGATGTGTTACGGAACGAGTAAAAGAGACTTGCCGGTAACGAGATTGAACAAGGTATCGGGATACCGACGATCGAATCTCGGGCAAGTACAATACCGCTAGACAAAGGGAATTGTATACGGGATTGATCAAATCCTCGACATCGTGGTTCATCCGATGAGATCATCGTGGAACATGTGGGAACCAACATGGGTATCCAGATCCCGCTGTTGGTTATTGACCAGAGAACGTCTCGGTCATGTCTGCATGGTTCCCGAACCCGTAGGGTCTACACACTTAAGGTTCGATGACGCTAGGGTTATAAAGGAAGTTTGTATGTGGTTACCGAATGTTGTTCAGAGTCCCGGATGAGATCCCGGACGTCACGAGGAGTTCTGGAATGGTCTGGAGGTAAAGATTTATATATGGGAAGTCCTGTTTTGGTCACCAGAAAAGTTTCGGGTTTTATCGGTAACGTACCGGGACCACCGGAGGGTCCCGGGGGTCCACCAAGTGGGGCCACCAGCCCCGGAGGCTTGCATGGGCCAAGAGTGGGAAGGGACCAGCCCCTGAGTGGGCTGGTGCGCCTCCCACAAGGCCCAAGGCGCAGCTAGGAGGAGAAGGGGGAAACCCTAGGCGCAGATGGGCCTAAGGCCCACCTTAGGGCGCGCCCCCTTCTCCCCCTCTTGGCCGCCCCCCCTACATCCCATCTAGGGCTGCCGCCCCCCTAGGGGTGGGAACCCTAGAGGGGGCGCACCCTCCTCCCCTCCTCCTATAAATAGTGGGGGTTTTTGGGCTGCCCAAGACACACGATTTGATCTCTCCCTGGCGCAGCCCTACCTCTCTCCTCCTCGTCTCTTGCGGTGCTTGGCGAAGCCCTGCTGGAGTACCATGCTCCTCCACCACCACCACGCCATTGTGCTGCTGCTGGATGGAGTCTTCCTCAGCCTCTCCCTCTCTCCTTGCTGGATCAAGGCATGGGAGACGTCACCGGGCTGTACGTGTGTTGAACGCGGAGGTGCCGTCCGTTCGGCACTAGGATCTCCAGTGATTTGGATCACAACGAGTACGACTCCTTCAACCCGTTCTCTTGAACGCTTCCGCATAGCGATCTACAAGGGTATGTAGATGCACTCTCCTTCCCCTCGTTGCTGGTTTCTCCATAGATAGATCTTGGTGACACATAGGAAAATTTTGAATTTCTGCTACGTTCCCCAACACCCAGACCCCTGCGCCATAGGATTTAGACCGGTGTGCTGACCTCTCTGTTGTGCCTAAGTAGGGCTACGACATGTTGATCTTCCGAGGCCGGGCATGACCCAGGAAAGTGTGTCTGGACATAGGGGATCAAGCGTGTTGGGAAATGTGGTGCACCCCTGTAGGGAAGTTAAACTATTCGAATAGCCGTGCTCTTCGGTAACAGGACGAATTGGAGTTGTACCTTGACCTTATGACAACTAGAACCGGATACTTAATAAAACACACCCTTCCAAGTGCCCGATACAACCGGTGATCGCTCTCTCACAGGGCAACGAGGGGAGGATCATCGGTTAGGATTATGCTATGTGATGTTACTTGGTGAACTTACCATCTACTCTCTTCTTCTACTGCAAGATGGAGGTAGCCAGGAAGCGTAGTCTTTGATAGGACTAGCTATCCCCCTCTTATTCCGGCATTTTACAGTTCAGTGCACATATGATACCCCTTTTCCATCTGATACCAATGCATACATATGTAGTGTAGTTCCTTGCTTGCGAGTACTTTGGATGAGTACTCACTGTTGCTTTGCTCCCCCTTTTCCTCTTTCTATACCCGGTTGCTGTGACCAGACGATGGAGCCTAGGAGCCAGACGCCACCACTGATGACGACTCCTACTACACTGGAGGTGCCTACTACTACGTGCAGGCCGCTGACGACGACCAGGAGTAGTTTAGGAGGATCCTAGGCAGGAGGCCTGCGCCTCTTTCGATCTGTATCCCAGTTTGTGCTAGCCTTCTTAAGGAAAACTTGTTTAATTTATGTCTGTACTCAGATATTGTTGCTTCTGCTGACTCGTCTATGATCGAGCTCTTGTATTCGAGCCTTCGAGGCCCCTGGGTTGTAATATGATGCTTGTATGACTTATTTTTATTTGTAGAGTTGTGTTGTGATATCTTCCCGTGAGTCCCTGATCTTGATCGTACATGTTTGCGTGTACGATTAGTGTACGGTCAAATTGGGGGCGTCACAATGTTGTCATGCACGCCCTTGATAAATTGAATCATCACCGAGGAAGTTCCATCCTTTCGAGAGGGAAATCCCCAAGATTGAAGGGGAATCCAAATTTTTGTCCTAGTTTGTCATTCAGTTTTTTCCCAATGATCAACATACCGCCTCAAATGCAACGTGTTCAAATTTGACATTTTTCCGGGCTCATTTACCATATTTAGGGCATTATGTGTATTTTCTAGGCATTAATGGACATAATTCAAATTCGAACAATTGGTGCATGAAAAGGTGCACAAGAACTGTCTGGAAAGCCATGCTCGTGTTATTTAGTACATTCTCATGCCTTTTACAAGGAATAGGCAGATATCTCAAGGAAATGTGTGGCAATAGTCAACCATAAACACGTCATTTACTAGGTTAACAACTATACAATAAATGAAACACATGGTTGGAAAACATGATGCCTGCCGTGGTGCCATGGTATGGCCTCACCATGCCCTGGTAAAAATTGGAGAATATTTTCCTTATGTCATGATGCACGCCTTCCATAAATCGAACCATCACCAGGAAGTTTCATGGTTTCGAGGGGGAAATCACCAAGATTGAAGGGGGATCCAAATTTCCTTTGTCCTTTGTCCATGAGTTTTTTTTCTATGATGAACATACAACCTGCAAATCACTGTGTTCAAATTTGGTACTTTTCTGGGTTCATTTGCCATATTTAGGGGATTATGTGCATTTCCTAGGCATTAATGCACATAATTAAAGTTCAAACAATCGGTACATGAAAGGGTGCAAAGAACGGCCTGGAAAACCATGCTTGTGCCATTTAGTAAATTCTCATGCCTTTTACAAGGAAGGGACATATATTTCGATGAAATGTGTGGCAATAGTCAACCACAAATGTTTGTTTATTGGGTTTTCAACTATAGAAAAAATGAAATAAATGCTTGAAAAACATGACGCCTGGCATGGTGTGCCATGGTATGACCTCACCATGCACTGGTAAAAATTAGAGAAGGTTTGGCTTATGTCATCATGCACGACCTTCATAAATTGAACCATCACCAAAAAAGTTCCACGCTTTCAAGAGGGAAATCACCAAGATTGAAGGGGAATCCAAATTGTCTTTGTTCTTTGCCCTGGAGTTTTTTTCTACGACGAACAACACCCTGCAAATCACCGTGTTCAAATTGGCCTTTTTCCAGGCTCATTTACCATATTTAGGGGATTATGTGCATTTTCTAGGCATTTAGCGCATATAAATCCAATCCAGCTACAGGTGCACAGGTGCGATGTGAGGGACGTCAATTGCCATTCGATCGCTGCGCATCCTACAGTGCACACGCACGATCCGCATGGCTGGGGTTCTGGCGAATCATAACGCAACAAACAATAGGCTCAGTGCACACTGTTTCCGGAAGCGACGGTGATGAACCGTGTTTGATAATGAACGAGCAAAATTGTAAGGGAAGCCAAATTTCTGTTATCTTTTGTCGTTGATCTCTTGAATACCACCACACTGTATGGCTGCCCGGCCCCTCCATCCCAGAGCTCTCTCTAGGTGTCGTCCATGGCACCGCAACGCACAGTAACTGGTAAGGAAGCAATGTCATCCCGCCGCACCCCGTTCCTCGCTGCCCGCGACCGCACACATGGTATGGAAGCGATGGCATCTCGCCACGCCAAGTTCATTGCCGCCCGCGGCCAGACAGTTACATGGCCGGACTTTGAGGCTGCCATGGCTGAATGGGTGGTCGATCTAGAGGCGGCCAAAGCCACACAGAAGGAGCGGAAAAGGCAGAAAGCAGTCAAGAAAAGAGAGTCCCGCCACTACAAGAAAAAGAGGACGCACTCCGTGGTGAGGAGAGCTTGGTGAAGATCGAAGCACGGTGGGATGCCGCCTACAATGCCAGGAAGGAGAACGCCGGCGTCTGGCCAGCATGCCCCGATGGCAGCATGTGAGAAGTAGTTTAAGTTTGTAGTATTAGAGCAAATTACCAGTAGTACTTTAAGTTTGTAGAATTAACGTACCATGTCGGTAAGAGCATCCTTTGAGGGCTTTGAGCATTGATTAGAATGTGTGCCCATGTGCGTTTTTTGCGTTAATCATTAGAAGATCACAAAACAAACAATTTCTATGCCATACCCGTCTGACTTTTTTGCGTTAATGACCCATAAGTTAGTTACCTGTGCGATGTTTCCTAATAAAACAGGCATACCATCGACCGAAAAAAATCAAGTACATGTGTACATTTTTTGGAGATGGGATCTGCCAACTTTCTTTCTTCTCGCACACGAGTATTTTACGCGCTTCGTCACTGTTGTGTGTTTCCCCCGCCCAAGTTTCAAGTTTCGCAGCGAAATTTTCATTACGCGCGTGATTTCAAAATTTATTCATCCTATCAGCGTCCTGGGAACGGGGGTACCTAGACCTGCCTGCCTGCGGCCCAGGGCGTGGCTCCACCAACGGCCTGGTACGGCCCATCTTCATCAGCAACCACTCAAGACCCTTGCGAGGGGCCAAGCCTCGTGAGGTGGATGATACCAAGACCTCCCCAGGGGCGGCCTCGCTAGGCTGGCTCCTGAGGAGCGGAGATAACTATGCAAGGGGCACCTCACGAGGTCCGCGTGATGTGAGCCATGACGACCAAGGCCAGGCGAGCGCCAGCGGGCGCATAGTGCCAGTTTCCTGTTTGATGCTAAGGAAGCAGGCGCATGCGAGGAGTCCCGAGGAATCAGGAAAAGGTTTCCATATCAGTGCAACAAGACCAAGACCAGCAGGACGGCATGACGGAGGTCACCGCGGAGCCCACAACGGCGTCACCACCAGAGCCTTAGGTAGGCGAAGACCACCTTTTGTCAGGATAACTTGTACTAGTTTTCTCCCTTCAAAACTTGTCGTTGTGGGATCCCTTCCTGCCTAACATTTGGGAAGAGGACCAGGGCCTCTACAAATAGGGCTAGCCACCACCATAGCAGGGACGGATCATTCGGACCATCCTCAAACACACTAGCTCATCGAGCTCAAGAACACCTATCCTCAGGAGGCTGTTCATCCACTTCACTAGTCATACTTAGCCCACGAGGCAATCCATCACACCACACTAGAGTAGGGTATTACACCACAACGGTGGCCCAAACCAGTATAAACTCTCGTGTCTCTTGTTCCTTGGGTTCGGCGAGCTAGGCCTTTAGATCGTTGCGAGAGCGAGCTAGGGAGAGATCCTCGTGCGCACCCCAGTGTTCGAACCTCAAGGGTTTGCCGGAACCCGTAATCTGACATTTGCGCACCGGGTAGGGGTGCGCTGAAGCCTTTCTTTCGTTGATTCATGCTCCACCGCTCCACCGCATCCATGGACGACGCTCACCGAACCCGTGCTTAGCACTGGGCCTCCCTCGCCGCTCGCATCACTCAGATGACGCCCGTTGGAGGACCTCCATGCCGTTCTTCACCACCCGCTGCCAACGCCGCCACCGACCTGGCAGCAAACGAGCAACAAGCTTCATCGCTGCACCCCTCCGTGCGGCGGGACGGACGTACCTCCACCCCGTCGCTGACTCCGGCCGGCTCGTCGTCCCATGCTCGTCGCGCCACTACAAGAAATATGTCAACTTATGACCTTCTGTCAGTGACCCATGAAGAATTGGTCATAAATTTATGACCATTTTAGACCAACTGGTCAAAAGTTGTTCAGGGGGGTCCAAACCCTAAACCATGGCGACCATTTTGGTCAGAAAGGTCGTAATTTCCTTACACGAAATGGTCACAAAGCAAACAGTGCTAGTCCGTTGCCTTATTTCTAGTTGTTAATGACCAATATAGATGGTCATAGCCTTGTAGATTGTGATGGGTTGGGATGACTAGGCGCCATCTCATCAGTTTTGCCTATGTGTCATGTCCATGTGGCAGTTTTTGCCCTAGGTTGTGAAGCAACCTATATTTCTATCATTCCCAAAATTCCCAAAAAAATCTCATAAATTCTTTGGGGCATATCTTCATCAAATATGTAAAAATCCTTCCTTGCCTAGTTCAAAACTAATTCAACAATTTCATTTATCTATTATGTTCACAACAACACTTTATGAAGGAAGTGCTATTTATATATTCTTGATTGCCCTCGGAATTTTTGGGCACTCTTTCCTATCCAAATCATTACCTCATGAAAAAATTCAGCTCCATTTGCCTGGCAAATCTTCCTCGGAAAATTTCCAAAGTTTTTGTCCACCTAGAAGCATTGTGAAGGAAGTACATTTATTATATCTCTAAATGACATGAAATTTATACAGTTCCTTCATATGCCCAAATATCACCCTCCTCCAAATTGCAGCTCAGTCAAATCATCTATGTGAGCCCAGGTTCAATTTATATTTTATGGCCAAATTGGCACGTTGCAAAGCAAGTGTTATATAGACCCCTCCTATTACACTCAAACTTTTCGGGAACTCTTCCATACCCAAATCATTGCCACATGATAATATTCAGCTCAATTTTCCTAGTAAATCTTTCTCAGGAAATTTCCAAAGTTTCTACCTCGAGAGAAGCTTTGTGAAGTAAGTACTAGCTAGGCTTACCCAAATGATCTGAAAATTTACCAGCGCATGACCATACCTATGTAACTTACCTACACCAATTTTTAGCTCATTTCATTCATCCAATCTCTCTCACTAGTTTCCCCAAGTTTTTGTCCATAGAAGAGCATTGTGAAGGAAGTACTACTTTGGCATGTCAAAATGATATCAATTTTCTACAATGCTTTCCTATGCCCAAATAACCATCCTCCACCAAATTTCAGATCAATCCATTCATTATTTTGAGCCCAGCTTCAACATTCATATTTTTGTCCAGTGTGGTACTTTGCAAAGCAAGTACCACCTAGGATCCTCCTTTTGAGCTAAAAATTTGTGAATACATTCTCCTTAGTAGATGATCATCCTTGGCCAAAACTCACGCCCATTGCCGATGTGCATTTCCCGTACCGCTAATCAAACACTTGGCTGCTTATTCATGTTTGAGCATCGATCGCTCTCCTCGTGAGAATCTTATGTTGTAATTTTCTTCCTAGCACCTACCTGGGGAGTGCCCAACCCACTAGACATGCCTAGGCCGCCCACAACACATGGCAACGCCACGGCCACACGGTGACCACGCGGCGGGCATGCGAGTTTACGCGCTCTAGAGTTGGGGGCCTCGGCCACCGCCCAAACCTCGACGTATCGCCACCAAACTATGTATTTATGAGTAAATAGGTACTTATGTAACTAGAAATGATTTTTGGAAAAAATAAATAGCAAACTATGAGGCAGCTGCAGTTCAAATTTGACCCGCTTCCTACTGAATCGGCGGGAATTTGTCTTTTTCACCAAAGGTGGATCAAAAATTTTGACACCCAACCATTTTATCAATTGTGCATTAAATATGGCCTAGTATTTTATAAAATTGATTAGGTCCAATTTTGCAACAAATATATGGTAGGTCCTTCACAAAAAAACTCATTTCAGGCACTCGGAAAATGGAAAATGGTTTTTTCGTCCAAAGAAAATGAAAACTTCCTTAGGCAACATTGTTTGCCATTTCAATATGCACCCTTGTGCACAATATGAGATCATTTGAACAAACTATGCCATGAATGTGGCCATAAGATTGATCATTTGGCTTGAAAGCCATGAATCTTCACACTTGATAGCTCATTTCTGAGAACACTTTTTTAAAATAATTACTATATTACAATTTTATTATTTTTCCTGGAAACTTGTTCACATATAATGACACAATGCTAAGGTTTTCCAATTTTTTGATTTTTTTGAATTTTTTATGCCCGTTTCAAAATGCGGTCAAAACGGCGGGCTTGACCGTTCCTAGCTAGTGGTTGAATATTAGAATTTTTTTTGTGTTTCTCTGATTAAATAGATACTTATGTACCTAGAAATGATTTTTGAAAAAATAAATAGCAAACTATGAGGCAGCTGCAGTTCAAATTTGACCCGCTTCCAACTGAATCGACGGGAATTTGTCTTTTTCACCAGAGGTGGATCAAAAATTTTGACACCCAACCATTTTTTCAATTGTGCATTAAATATGGCCTAGTATTTTATAAAATTGATTAGGTCCAATTTTGCAACAAATATATGGTAGGTCCTTCACAAAAAAAACTCATTTCAGGTACTCGGAAAATGGAAAATGGTTTTTTCGTCCAAAGAAATTGAAAACCTCCTTAGGCAACATTGTTTGCCATTTCAATATGCACCCTTGTGCACAATATGAGATCATTTGAACAAACTATGCCATAAATATGGCCATAAGATTGATCATTTGGCTTGAAAGCCATGAATCTTCACACTTGATAGCTCATTTCTGAGAACACTTTTTTAAAATAATTACTGTATTACAATTTTATTATTTTTCCTGGAAACTTGTTCACATATAATGACACAATGCTAAGGTTTTCCAATTTTTTGATTTTTTTGAATTTTTTATGCCCGTTTCAAAATGCGGTCAAAACGGCGGGCTTGACCGTTCCTAGCTAGTGGTTGAATATTAGAATTTTTTTTGTGTTTCTCTGATTAAATAGATACTTATGTACCTAGAAATGATTTTTGAAAAAATAAATAGCAAACTATGAGGCAGCTGCAGTTCAAATTTGACCCGCTTCCAACTGAATCGACGGGAATTTGTCTTTTCAACCAGAGGTGGATCAAAAATTTTGACACCCAACCATTTTGTCAATTGTGCATTAAATATGGCCTAGTATTTTATAAAATTGAATAGGTCCAATTTTGCAACAAATATATGGTAGGTCCTTCACAAAAAAAACTCATTTCAGGTACTCGGAAAATGGAAAATGGTTTTTTCATCCAAAGAAATTGAAAACCTCCTTAGGCAACATTGTTTGCCATTTCAATATGCACCCTTGTGCACAATATGAGATCATTTGAACAAACTATGCCATGAATGTGGCCATAAGATTGATCATTTGGCTTGAAAGCCATGAATCTTCACACTTGATATCTCATTTCTGAGAACACTTTTTTAAAATAATTACTGTCTTACAATTTTGTTATTTTTCCTAGAAACTTGTTCACATATAATGACACAATGCTAAGGTTTTCCAATTTTTTGATTTTTTTTGAATTTTTTATGCCCGTTTCAAAATGCGGTCAAAACGGCGGGCTTGACAGTTCCTAGCTAGTGGTTGAATATTGGAATTTTTTTGGTGTTTCTCAGACTAAATAGATACTTATGTACCTAGAAATGATTTTCGGAAAAAATAAATAGCAAACTATTAGGCAGCTGCAGTTCAAATTTGACCCGCTTCCAATTGAATCGGCGGGAATTTGTCTTTTTCACCAGAGCTGGATGAAAACTTTTGAAACCCAACCATTTTGTCAATTGTGCATTAAATATGTCCTAGTATTTTATAAAAATGATTTGGTACAATTTTGCAACAAATATATGGTAGGTCCTTCACAAAAAAACCTCATTTCGGGCACTCGAAAAATGGAAAATGAATTTTCCGTGCAAAGAAAATGAAAACTCCCTTTGGCAACATTGTTTGGAATTCCAAGATGCACCCTTGTGCACAATATGAGATCATTTGAACAAACTATGCCATGAATGTGACCATAAGATTGATCATTTGAGTTGAAATACATGAATCTTCACACATGATAGCTCATTTCTGAGAACACTTTTTTAAAATAATTACTGTATTACAAGTTTATTATTTTTCCTGGAAACTTGGTCACATATAATGACATAATGCGAAGGTTTTCCAATTTTTTGATTTTTTTGAATTTTTTATGCCCATTTCAAAATGCGGTCAAAACGGCGGGCTTGACCGTTCCTAGCTAGTGGTTGAATCTTGGAATTTTTTTGGTGTTTCTCTGATTAAATAGATAGTTATGTACCTATAAATGATTTTTGGAAAAAATAAAGAGCAAACTATGAGGCAGCTACAATTCAAATTTGACCCGTTTCCAATTGAATCGACGTCAATTTGTCTTTTTCACCAGAGGTGGATCAAAACTTTTTTCACCCAACCATTTGGTCAATTGTGCATTATATATGTCCTAGTATTTTATAAAATTGATTTGGTCCATTTTTGCAACAATTATTTGGTAGGTCCTTCACAAAAAACCTCCTTTTGGGCACTCGAAAAATGGAAAATGAATTTTCCGTGCAAAGAAAATGAAAACTTCCTTAGGAAACATTGTTTGGAATTCCAAGATGCACCCTTGTGCACAATATGAGATCATTTGAACAAACTATGCCATGAATGTGGCCATAAGATTGATCATTTGGCTTGAAAGCCATGAATCTTCACGCATGATAGCTCATTTCTGAGAACACTTTTTTAAAATAATTACCGTATTACAAGTTTATTATTTTTCCTGGAAATTTGGTCACATATAATGGCACAATGCGATGGTTTTCCAATTTTTTGATTTTTTTTGAATTTTTTATGCCCGTTTCAAAATACGGTCAAAACGGCGGGCTTGACCGTTCCTAGGTAGTGGTTGAATCTTGGAATTTTTTTGGTGTTTCTCTGATTAAATAGATACTTATGTACCTAGAAATGATTTTTGGAAAAAATAAATAGCAAACTATGAGGCAACTGCAGTTCAAATTTGACCCGCTTCCAACTGAATCGGCGGGAATTTGTCTTTTTCACCAGAGGTGGATCAAAACTTTTGACACCCAACAATTTGGTCAATTGTGCATTAAATATGACCTAGTATTTTAGAAAATTGATTTGGTATAATTTTGCAACAAATATATAGTATGTCCTTCACAAAAAACTCATTTTGGACACTTTAAAAATGGAAAATGATTTAAAAAAACTAATTTCTCCTAACTCTTTTAAAAGATATTTGTCTTATTTCAATTTGTCATTATTCCTGAAAACCAAGGTCAAATTTGATGAAACATGAGAAGATATTTTATTTTTATTTTTATTTTTCAGATCATAAAATAGCCAATATGATTTAGCACCTTACTTTTAGTCGATTACGACCAATTTAGATGGTCAAAAAATGTAGTACTGGTATACTGCGTTCTGATTGGTCCAGGAGCATCTCACGCGGATCGTGCCTAATCACCGTCGGATGCTCCTGGATCCAACGGCCCACCTGTCTCACCCACGTCGCCCAACCCACAACCCGCACTCCCTCCCACGCACCCAACCGCACCCAACCCCGCGTGCCCACTCGCCTCTCTCTCTCTCTCAAACCCTAGCACTCCACTCCTTCCTGGCCGCCGCCACCTCCGGCGCCCTCTGTCCGGCGAGATCCATATGGATCAATACCCTCCAATCCGCACCACCTCCGGCGCCCTCTGTCCGGCGAGATTCATATGGATCGATCCCCTCCAACCCTCCAACCGACTCCTCCTCCTCCTCTCCTCCTCTCTGGATCTCTGGATTGACCCAACTGCTTCTTCCCCAATCCCGGCCTCCTCCATGCCGAGCCGAGAGACACTCCCCACTTCCAGCCGAAACCCTAGTCTGAGACCCCTTCCTCCTCGATGGGCAACCCCTCCATGGCGGCCGGCGGTAGGGTGCCCTTGGCGGAGGGGGTCCGTGCCGTCGGAGCCCATATCCACAACCGCATCCGCGTGGCGCCCGTCGACCGCGTGGCTGCGGCCCTGGCGACGCGATGGTAGCGTCGGCCCTTGCGGCCTTGGAGGCGGCGAGCCAGTCCCTGAGTAACCGCGAGATCCTCGGCGCCGTGGGCACCACCGCGGCGGCGCTAAGCACCACCGATGCTGATGGGGTCCAACGAGGCGGACAAGCCGCTGTAGTGGATCAGTGCGTCGTTCGAGCAGCTCACGGCCGTCGCCAAGCCACAGCAGCAGCCCGCGATGGCGGCGGGGGACTTCTCGCGTGCCTGCTCCAACGTCTCCGTCCTCTTTGGCTGCCTCGGCATCGCCTTCAAATTTGCCTTGATGGACTATGTCGCCAAGGAAAGCGGCCGCTCCTCAGCCCCCCTCTCCTCCCCTGCTACCTGCTCTGCTGTTCGGTATGCTACTTCATTGTGCTTGTACTGTATGTGGTAAAATTTCTGGTGATTCCTTCCCGGGACATTGATTTAGTTTTGTGAAGCTGAGAGGTTTGGGATGAAATGACCATTGCTTGTTCAATCAGTAAATTCTTCAGTGTTCTTGGCTTCTTAGTACATGCACATTGAGTACATGCACATTCACATTTATTGTATCTGAATTGTATCAACTTGCCAGTTAGCTAATTACTAAAATCATGTGCACATAACTATGTGAAGTTGATGTTCAACCATTACATGTGATAACTAGGAAGCATATTTTTATCAGTGGACTGCTATTTCTTTTCTTGCTTCTATTTGCAAAATTAGGTGATCATGGTAGCCTTGTTTTCTTTAGTGTTAAAAAAACTACTAGGCTATAGTTTTTTAGTGTGTCATCTTTATATGTGTCTTTCGAGTGAACAAACTATGCTAAAGGTAGATCAGGACTTTCATCTGAAGTGGAATTCTATCTTGGGTCTGATCTTTTGAATGAAAAGTTTTAGTTAGAAATACACTGCTTTCTATTTGAAGGGGTGTATAGCTGTGTTGTATGACGTTGTTAGTTTTTGATGTACAAAAATTTGGTAGGTATTATAGGCTGATGATTGTTGGGACTCTATAGTTATTGAATGGATTTGCTAGCAACAAGGTGCCAGGCACAATTTACTGGTTATGAGAAGACTATAGTTGTGTTATTATGATATTCAATTTATAGAATTGCCTATGTTCTATTTTTGCTTCAGGTAAACCAAGGTTTTGCTCATGGCTCGTACTAAGCAGACTGCTCGTAAGTCCACTGGAGGAAAGGCTCCTAGGAAGCAGCTAGCCACAAGGTTTGTGACTGCAATATTGATAGTTTACCTATGCCATGTCTTTATTTATGGTTTAGGTAAATTGAACTAGGTATAATTTGAACCTCAACCTTCATTGCCAGCTTATGACCAGATATCTTACTGATGTATATGGACTATCATGGTATTATTGTTAATTTAACCATGTGCTCTACTTTGCTTTTTGACAGGCTGCCCGTAAGTCTGCTCCCACAACTGGAGGAGTGAAGAAGCCTCATCGTTACCGCCCTGGAACTATTGCTCTTCGGTGTGTAAAATCTTCCAACCTATTCTAGCATGTGTTATAGTTTTGTTTTGAAGTGTTCTCAAATGAGTAAATTTTGTGCTTGACTTTGCAGTGAGATCCGCAAGTACAAGAAGAGCATGGAGCTACTCATCAGGAAGCTTCCATTCCAGAGGCTTGTTAGGTAGATTGCCCAGGACTTCAAGGTGATCAATCAACTTGTGCACTACATTGTGATGCTCCTGTTGTGTCAACTCTTATAGTATAATGAATCAAGTAAACTAAAAGCACCATCCTGTTCTGTCTGTGCAGACTGACCTCCGCTTCTAGAGCCATGCGGTGCTGGCCCTTCAGGAGGCTGCAGAGGCCTACCTGGTGGGTCTCTTCGAGGATTCGTGGCGAGAGGGCTTAAGGTGCTTGCTTTACCTGTGGGAATGTCTCTGGAGGGCATCTTTGTCTGCTTTTCCTGCTGTTTTTAGTGATTGTTTGGAACTGCTAGCTCTAATTTAACTTATTTCTCGTTCCCCTATTTCTGCTGTCAGTATTCCCATGGCAATTTAGGTAACTATAGTAATACTGTACAAGAAACATCATTGCATTACAAGTTGGGTTTGAATCTACTTGTGAGCAACTGGGTGCGCCCATTCTAGAAATATGATATGTAGATTTGCTTCACAGAACTGATGATGATGCACGTATTTGGAATAGTCCAGTCCATTCTCACAACCAATTAGGTCCAGAGCTCACACCTCTCTGTTGATGATGCACGTACATTCCAGTTAAAGAATAACACATGATTAATTAATTCTTGGGCTCTTCTAGCCGTGCTTCTTACTCTAGGTTCCAAGTAGAGATTCCTATATACGTATACTTGCTTTGCTGCCGATTCCTGACTCTGTTTGTCTGTTTTGGAACTGTAAAAATGCAGTGATGCCAAACATCGCCTCTGCTTCAACTGATTAATTTTCTGTGTGCCAAACAGAGCCTGTGATGTTATCAAAATATTTGCTACTCTTAATGGGTTTATCCCACTTGATGATCTTAACCACCAAGATCTCTGAGGCTCTTATTTCTAGTCTAATGTTATCAGTACAGTACATCTGCTGTTTGCCTGATAGATACATATATGTGACATCAATTTGTCGTTGGATATTGCTGGAAACTAGCTATGTCACATCAATTTCTTGGTTGTCTAGTTTGTTATGTCACATCAATTATATGCTTTTTTTGAGATTGTGTTTTAGCTACTGCCACTTTGAGCTGTTGTAGATTTTAGTTATCAATTACAACAAAGCATTCTTACATTCCAAACTTGATCTTACTGCTAAATAGCACCCCCTGTTGTTGTTGTTGTTGTTGTTGTTGTTATTCACCCTATCCTTGCTGTTCTGTTTTCTTGTTGGCAGATATTTTGAGTAAATTCAAGACGAAAGATGTTCAAAGAAGCTCCAAGACATTCTTATATAGCAAGTTATGTAATAATAGATGGGTTATCTCGGAATTTAATGTATCTTCTCTCTGTTTGTGAATGAAATAGTAATTATGTACGTGATTTAATGTATCTTCTCTCTGTGAATTTCATGTATGTTTCAGAATTACAATTCCTGTTTCATATGAAATAGTAATTATGTATGTGATTTGAAAATGTGTGCAATGAAAACATGACTCATGCGACCCACTTATCAAAATAATTTGAGCACATTTGAAATTTCTGATGTGTGGGACCAGTGTATGATATTATGATATTTGGGACAAATGTAAAACAGTGGAAAATAAAATAGAAAAAAGTAAAAGATCATACGCTGTAAAAGGCCGCATCTAGAAATAAAAAGGCCAAATTATTGGGCCAGGCCCATGTAGCTAGAGAAAATTAATAGAGAAAATATATAGTAAAAAGGCCGAATTGTTGGGCTAGGCCCATGTAGAAAACCGAATTGGATGCCTACGTGGCCTGGGGAGGTTACTAGTGACCAAAACTCCATAGTAGACGTATTTTGGTCATAAACGTCTTCGACCATTCCATAAGAAAGGTCGCTAATGTCAGTTTATGACGGCCAGCTTTTTGACCTTATGTTTTTGGTCACAAAAAGGTCACAAATGAAAATTTGTGACCATTCAATGAGCAATAGTGGTGGTCACAAGTTGACATATTTCTTGTAGTGCGCGCCCACGGACGCGCAGGCCGCGCTGATCATGGCACGCGAGCTCCTGCGTTATCGCTCGAGACTGGCTGGACCGCATTGCTGAGCTTGCCAGCACTGCCAGGGGCTCTCCCGCACCGTCTCTCTTGCTGCCTCGCCCACCCCCAGCTGAGGGCAACGTAGCTCATGGAGCGCCTCCGCCGCCTCCGCATCAAGACAGCGCCCTCGCACCAAGACGCGTGGCTCACGGAGTGCCACTGCCTCCTCCGGATCAAGACGGCGCCCTCGCACCAAGGCGCGCGGTCCCGCGGCATGACCCGCCATGATGGGCGTTCACACACGAAGAAGGAAGCTGCCAAGAAGTCCCGACGTCGCAAGAAAACGCTCCTGCGCTCCCAGCACCATTGCGTCAAGACCGCGCGCTGCCTGCAGTGGCGGCGCGTGGATATCAGGATCAGGCTCTGCCACCGTGACGGGCCCTAGTGACCACAGCAGGCTGCCGTGCCTTTACTCCTGAGCTGCGTAGCGTCGTCTGGCCAGGGAAGTTCAAGCTAGACCTGCCTCCGTGCTATGACGTCATCCCCCACCTCGTGGAGTTCTTGTAGCTCTACGAGTTGAGCATCAAGGTAGCCAACGGAGACGAGAAGGTCATGGCGAACTGGTTTCCCATGGCCCTCAAGGATGGCGCGCGCTCGTGGCTCCTAAACTTGCCCGCGGGATCAATATCCTCCTGGGGCGAGATGCGCGAGCGTTTCGTCGCCAACTTCTAGGGTACTCGCGACCGCCTGCCGGCCGCAGGCGACCTGCGGTGCATCAAGCAGCAACCGGGGAAACCCTGCAGAAGTACATCCATCGCTTCAACAACGTTCTCCTCAAGATTCCCAAGCTGACGGACAAGGCCATCATCTTTGCATTCTCCGATGGCATCCGCGATGTCAAGATGAAGGAGGAGCTCGCCATCCACGAGGAGCTATGCACGACCCTGGAAATGTTCAATATGTCGACCAAGTGCACAAGGGCTGAGGAAGGATGCCTTTCCCTCCTCGAGATCCCAGCTGCTGACCAGGAGGACAAGAAGGCAAAGATCAAGGATGTGAAGCGCAAGGGGGCTGCCATGCTCGCGGCGGAGCCAGCGATGAAGCGCGGCCGCGACCACCCCGAATCATCCAAGGCCAACCGCCTATTCTACGCCTTCCACAATGTTCACAGCCACAACACCAGCGACTATCAGGAGCTCAGGGCCATTCGAGATGGGCGCTTCGGTCGACGCCCCGAGCGCAACGACCGAGGCTATGACCGAGGAGGAGGACGAAGCGGAGGACGCTAGGACGATCGCGGCCCCCACCAGGAGTGGCGTGACCAGCCCCGTGAGCAACGCTGGCAGGACCAACCTCGCGAGGGCGCCTGGAAAGACCAGCCTCGTGAGGACCGCCCTCAGGACAACGTCGGCCTCCCTCTGTTGCATCCCCCACCAAGAAGGAACGACGACCACCATCAAGACGAGGGGGCTGGGGGCTTCCAGGAGCCATGTGCCATCGTCTATATCTTGGGTGGTGATCAAGCCCCAGCCTCTCAACGTGCCTTCAAGTAGTTTTCTCACGAGGTGAACGCGGCCCTTCCCAGGCTCGAGGCCACGCGCCCGCTCTGGTGGTCCAAGTGCGCCATCACCTTCAGTTCGTCAGACCAGCTCAAGTGCGCGGCGACCACCGGCACCCTCCCGATGCTCTACTCACACTACAAAAAATACACTTCAGTGATGATACGTGTTTGTCACAGTAGGTTGCGTTTTTTCTCATGCATGTACATCCATGACAAATTTATGACAGAGTCAAGATAGTCATACCTGTGGTGTCGTAGAAGTGTTCCATGACATTACAAAAATTATCATCACGGAAGTGTCCACTTCCATGATGATAAATCGCACGTCATAGAAGTGCTTTCGTCAAGGGTGACCGACACGTGGCATCCACCATAACGGAACGCCGTTAAGCTATCAGTTCGGGTTTTGGATCCGATAACCCATTAACAGACCCATCCAATGGGGATTTTCCACGTGTAAAATCATCATTGGCTGGAGGAGACACGTGTCAGGTCCGCGTTGGCACAGGTGTCACTCATCCAATGGGCGAGATGCGCCTATGATATGTTGACACGTGGACCGGCCCATCAAGTTTAAATGGGCCGGCCCAACTGAAGGCCCACAAGATTTTGCGGACCATAATGGGCCGGCCCAGCTAAAGGCCCACGAGATTTTGCGGACCATAATGGGCTGGCCTAGCTAAAGGCCCACAAGATTTTGCGGGCCATAATGGGCTGGCCTAGGTAAAGGCCCACAAGATTTTTGTGTACCATAATGGGCCGGCCCAGGTAAAGGCCCACAAGATTCTTGCGGATCATAATGGGCCAGCCCAGCTAAAGGCCCACGAGATTTCACCGACATTAATGGGCCGGCCCAGCTGTACGCCCACAAGATTTTGAGGACCCTAGTAGGCCGGCCCATTAACTGGTTGCCATGTTTTGGGTCAAATGCCGGCCCATATTTGATCCGGTCCATTAATGGCCTGCCACGCTCCGGGCCTAATAGTGGCCCATATGAGATCCGGCCTCTTAAAAGCCTACCACGTTCTGGGCCAAATTACGGCCCGGATCAGGTCTGTCACTTTAAGAGGCTTTGGGCTCAATTATGGCCCATATCAGATTCGGCCTGTCAACTGGACACTATGCTTTTGGGCCCACTTGCTATAGGCCCACTCAGTAATTCGGCCTGATATTAGTTTTGGCCTGTTAAGGGCCCATTTAACATTTTTGCCTGTTAAAAGCCCGTCATATAGTTGGGCCTAACTACGGCCCGGTTTGCATCCGGCCTGCTCGCAGCCGATATCTGATTGGGCCAAACAAGGACCGAGACAATTTTGTCCTGTTAAAAGCCCGTGATTTGATTCACACAATCATAGCCGGGGTTCATTTCGGGCTGCTGCCGACCCGTGAGCTATTCAGCACATTTCAGGCCCAACCTACATCGTGATTGAATGACGGCCCGATTATGTACCGTAATTTTACGGTTTGGCCGGTTTACTGTGAAGACAGGATATATATACAGTAAAATAACTACAGCATCGTGAATAAGAAAAAACCTAGACTATACAATAAAGAAATTACGTCATATTACATCCACTGGGCATCAAAGTTTGCCACTATGATAATAAAGCACAAGCAGACAACAGATTACATACACTGGGCATCAAAGATCGCCACTAGTGCAAATAAACACGCCGACAAAATAATATACAAAACTGACAGCACTTCAATAGAGTTCAAGAAATGTTAGACCTTGTAGGGAGCTGTAGCGCAAGCAACTGAGCAAGATGATGAGACTGCGCTTGTTCAACACTTATATCTTCCTCACTCTGAAAGATAAACAAGCAGAGAAATGACAGGTTTTGCACATAAAAGTATCAGTGCTGACAATTCATCACATTTCTTACTAACGAATAAAGTGACACAGTTTAAAATTGCATTAACACAATATGGTATTGTTCAGGTCAAGACATGGCAGGAAATGACATTGTGAAGTAGTTGGCAGCTTCATGACACCACTAGATTACAGATCAAGAACTCATAAGTATCAATGGTTAGTGTGTTATCAATTTATACCATTTCAGATTGGCAAATAAAGAGACAGTTTAAATAATAGTAGAATGATAGGACATTGTTCATAGTTAAGACATTGCAGAATATGACATTGTGCTGTAGTGGGTAGGTTCACCATACCACTGGATTACGGATGAAGAACAGAAGCATACATGCAGTGCAAAAGAAGATCACTTGCTCTGTATAGTTTAATTTACATGGTATGAAGAAGGAACTTGGTTGTACAACTGAAAATTAAATTGAGAAAGGACAAACTTTTGTTTATGAACTACATAATAAACTTTAAACAAGCAATTTGATGCAAACACCAAAAATAAATAGCTGTTGTGGTCATGCCTAACTAAATATATACAACAAAGTTTGAAGGCTTGAGATGGACAAACTTACATTATTGGTGAAGACAGGCTCTATAAAGGCCTTGTCCATGCTGGTGGGGGGGGGAATTCAAGAAGTTTACCACAGAATCTTCTTCAAAAGCATTGCCTTTGTTCTACATTTTGTTAAGAGTAAATATAGATGTGATAATATAAGAAAAAATGGAGAATATTTAAGGTAAGATGAAGAGTATTGCTACATAACCAAGTAGCTATAAATGTAAGGGCAGCGATACAGGCAAAAGGTACAACCAAGAGCAATGCACAGCTAAACTTCTTCAGTACCAACCTTATGGTAAGAGTAAATATAGATCTAATGTGTAGAAAGTGGAGGGCAAAGGAAAATAAGATGCAAAGTGATGGTACATGAACAACTACTAGTCATTATAAGTACACTGATAAAGGACAGCATGTACTTACAAGAATAATGCAGAGCTAAAAAAACATTGGCATTGGATATATTCTACACTAATGTGACCATTCATACAGATCAGATAATTTGGAGCGAACAATTGATAAGCATGCTATCATGCATACTACTGTCGCATAATGAACCAGGTATGTATGCAAGTACAGTGATACATGACAACAGGTACTAACAAGAGCAAAGCAGTGGGCAGCATATTTAAGATATCATGTCGTTCTTGTCAAACCGGAATTCTTCTTCGAGCAGATTTCCTGCAAAAAAGATCCGTAAGGCACATGTAGAAAAGTAGAAGTTCAAATTGTCATGTGATTTCATAGACAGTACCTCCTCCTGGGAACGAGACCAGTGCATAACAAGGTTTTTCCATTTAATGTCTTCTAAATTTAGCACAGGAGACTTCTCCGGAAATTCGTTTATAGACTTACCATCAAAGTGTGATTTCCTCAGGTTACACCGATACTGCTGCAATGCTTCCTTGAAAAGCACAAGCAAGCTTTGCTCGTCATGACTATCCAGATAGACCCTCGCGTAGTTACAACAATGTAATGTAAATCATTGATGTGTTCAATCAGCAAAAAATAGGAAAATAATAACCATGAATAATAGCACTTACACGTAAGTTCGACAGGAAGATGTGAAAATGGTGTTTGTCTTCACAATAATCTTCCCATGATGGGAATATATGCACGTAGTCCCTAACAACATTGAAAGAATTGTCTTTTAAACTGGGAATAAATGGAATGGGGTTCCAATCAGCAGGAATTGGCCGTCTCTGCAGTTGGGATAGGTCTTCGGCTGGTGGACTTGCTAGAGTTTTTGCTGGAGTGGGATTTTTCTGTGGTACAGCTGGTGCTATGGCAAATGAAATCGGTATACCTTTTGCTAGAGTGCAGGTCCTGTGTGGTGGGGCTAGTGGTGTGGCCAGTGAAGTATGGGTACAGTCTGCTGGAGTCGGTCCTACGTTTTGTGTCACTGGTTGTACAGCCAATATAAGTTGGGTACTGTCTGATTTCTCCGGCACCACCACGTTTTTCAAGGACTTTGCTAGTGCTCCTTCAGGTTCGGCAATCACCCTCTTCCTTTTTGATGTCTGATGCACAAGAACAACATTTGAGTGGAAAAACATGGTATCACGACAGATGGAATATGTATTGATAATGGATGGGCATGGCATCTCGACATATATGATGAGTAAACTAAGAAGATGGCGGTGCAACAAAGTAGAAGAAATGCAAGACAACGCAAGATACCCGCAATCAATAAAACATTGCGAAATTAGAACAGGCACCTTGATGGGTGAACAGGAAAGGCCATCTGCCTTTGACTCCTCGAGGTTAGAATAGTCATTAGGATCATATTCTGAACAAGAATCAACAGGTGGGGAGAGTATGAGTTTCATTGCATCCAGAATGGCACTCAATGCCTTGGTGCCAATTTTGTAAGTCATTGCAGTGTTTAGCTTCAAGATTGGACTGCTGCTAGTGCGACACAAAGCAGCTACACAGATCATAGTGTAGATAGAACGGGAAAACCTTAAGCATGAGAGTAAAATCAGCAAAGTGGAACTTGCTGGAATATATGTGCTAGTATTGCCGGTACGGCTAGAAAGGCTTCGGAAGGTGCGGTACTGTTAATATCAGTGTAACTCTCAAAGGCGACACAGCTCTCTTCAAGTGAAGGTGTGGTACTGTTAATATTAGTGTAACTCTCAAAGGCGACACATCTCCCCACATTTCCTTGCTATTCTTATAGGATTCAAGTGGGTAGGCCACTACAAATCCTATTCCTATGTTTACAAGATCCTACGAATCAAAGAGGCTCAAAGTGTCCATCACAACCGACCGTATAGACCTCTACACTGCAAATGTCCCTGCTCATCTTCAGTACAAGGAACATACGGTACTACTATCATACTCCCTTCGTTCCAAAATATAAGTCTTGGTAGAGATTTCCACTATGGATCACATATAGATGTATCAAGATACATTTTAGAGTGTAGATTCACTCATTGTGCTCCATATGTAGTCCATGGTGGAATCTATACAAAGACTTGTATTTAGGAACGGAGAGAGTACATATTAAAGAAGAATGGAAGAGGAACATGGTAAAGAAGAACAAGCATATTTTGGATAATAAAATGTTGGTTGCGCAGTGCCCACACATGATGAACCAGAGCGCATTAAGAATGCAACTCCCAGCTGTCTCTCGACCATTTCAGGCAGTTGGATGAAGATCCTATGTCTCCTAACCCTTCTTCTTCCTCGTCTCTGATTCTTCCCATACAAAACACCGCATGGGCCGCCGGCCGGACCACCGGCCCCCACCGCCTGTGTTACTCCGCCACCCCCACCCCCACCCCATCCCCCACCCGTGTCGAGTTTTCTTCGTTCGGCGAGGCCCCACAACCACCCGAGCCCCTTCGATCGCACCAGCGAACTCCGACAAGCTTTGAAAAATCGACTGACCCAACTTTGAAATTTAGTCTACTGTGATTTAACTAGTGTGGAATATAAAAGGGGAAAACCATAAGCATTGGGAGTATAGTGTTGAGCGTGCCATGGCGGATCTGAAGGTGCAAACTGGACAAAGGCAACTTCGCAACCAAGACAAGAAATCAGAGTAAAGCAGCGGCGATCTATTTTCTTGCTGTGATAAATAAGTTGAGCAGATGCGAAAGAGTACCGCCTCTGGCGCGGCGCCATGTACACATCTACTAAGAATTTGACGGTGCTGCGATAGCGATGGCTGTCGGCGGCGTGGAAGCAGATCTAGGAGGGTAGACGGTGGTGGCGGGGCACGGTGGACTTGCTCAGGAGGTGTTTATGTTTTAATATTGCTTTTACGAACCACAGTTGAAGCTTTAGCATGATCCTTTATCCTAACAGGGAAACGTGGCTTCTCAACATAAGAGGTAGGAACAATAGGATCATTATAAGTGATAGTCTTTTTCTTCAACTTTAATAGGTGCAACTACTTTTACTTCTATGGGAGGATGATATTTAAACTAGTTCTCCTTGGGGAGATCAACATAGGCAGAAAATGATTCACAGAAAGAAGCTACTATCTCAGAGTCAAGTCCATATTTAGTGCTAAATTTACGAAAAATATCGGTATCCATAAAAAATTTAACACAATCAAAACTAGGTGTCATACCTGACTCCTTACCATTGTCGAGGTCCCAATCTTCAGAGTTGCGTTTAATTCTTTCCAATAAATCCCATTTGCATTCAATAGTCTTCATCATAAAAGAGCCAGCACAAGAAGTATCAAGCATGGTGTGATTGTTACCAAAAAGCCGAGCATCAAATTTTTAATAATCATTTCTCTTGAGAGATCATGATTGGGGCATGAATATAACATTGAATTAAGCCTGCCCCAAGCTTGAGCGATGCTTTCTCCTTCGTGAGGCCAAAAATTATATATATAATTGCGATCACGATGAACAAGATGCATAGGATAAAACTTCTAATGAAATTCCAATTTCAATCGTTTGTAATTCCAAGACCTCATATCATCACATAGCCTATACCATGTCGATGCATCTCCCCTTAAAGATAAGGGAAAGACCTTCTTCTTAACAACATCTCCGGATACACCTGCAAGCTTAAATAATCCACAAACTTCATCCACATATATCAGATGTTCATCAGGATGTTTTGTTCCATCTCCTAGAAAAGGATTAGCTAGCAGTTTTTCTATCATACCCGAAGGAACTTCAAAGCAAGCATTTTCATTTTCATTTTCATTTTAAGTAGGTTCAGTAGGTTGAGGAGCAACTCTTTGCTCTACTGGTCGGGGTGAAGATACCCCGAACAAGCCCCTGAGAGGATTACTTTACATGGTAACAAGTGACAGTAAATTTCAGCACACTATATAATTTTTTCCTTACCAAATTCCACCTACCAAAGGCACTTCACTCCCCGGCAACGGCGCCAGAAAAGAGTCTTGATGACCCACAAGTATAGGGGATCTATCATAGTCCTTTCAATAAGTAAGAGTGTCGAACCCAACGAGGAGCAAAAGGACATGATAAGCGGTTTCCAGCAAGGTATTCTCTGCAAGTACTGAAATAAGTGGTAACAGATAGTTTTGTGATAGGATAATTTGTAACGAGCAACAAGTAACAAAAGTGAATAAGGTGCAGCTAGGTGGCCCAATCCTTTTTGTATCAAAGGACATGCCGGGAGAAACTCTTATAAGATGTAAAGCGCTCCCGAGGACACATGGGAATATCGTCAAGCTAGTTTTCATCACGTTCATATGATTCGCGTTCGGTACTTTGATAATTTGGTATGTGCGTGGACCGGTTCTTGTGTCCTGCCCTTACTTGGACAAGCATCCCACTTATGATTAACCTCTATTGCAAGCATCCGCAAATACAACAAAAGTATTAAGGTAAACCTAACCATAGCATGAAACATATGGATCCAAATCAGCCCCTTACGAAGCAACGCATAAACTAGGGTTTAAGCTTCTGTTGCTCTAGCAACCCATCATCTACTTATTACTTCCCAATGCCTTCCTCTAGGCCCAAATAATGGTGAAGTGTCATGTCGTCGACGTTCACATAACACCACTAGAGGAGAGACAACATGCATCTCATCAAAATATCGAACGAATACCAAATTCACATGACTACAAATAGCAAGACTTCTCCCATGTCCTCAGGAACAAAAGTAATTACTCACAAAGCATAAACATGTTCATAATCAAAGGGGTATTAATATGCATAAAGGGTCTGAACATATGATCTTCCACCAAATAAACCAACTAGCATCAACTACAAGGAGTAATTAACACTACTAGCAACCTACTAGCACAATCCCGGACTTGGAGACAAGAATTGGATACAAGAGATGAACTAGGGTCTTGAGATGAGATGGTGTTAATGAAGATATTGATGGAGATTGACCTCTCCCGATGAGAGGAGCATTGGTGATGATGATGGCGATGATTTCCCCCTCCGGGAGGGATGTTTCCCAGGCGGAACAGCTCCGCCAGAGCCCTAGATTGGTTCCGCCAAGGTTCTGCCTCGTGGCGGTGGAGTTTCGTCCAAGAAGATGTCTTATGATTTTTTTCCCATCGAAAGACTCCATATAGAAGAAGAAGGTCACCGGAGGGCCACCAGGGGGCCCACGAGGTAGGGGCTGCGCCCAGGGGGTAGGGCGCGCCCCCACCCTCGTGGGAAGGGTGTGGCCCCCCTGGTGAAGTTCTTGCTCTCAGTATTTTTTATATATTTGGAAAACATCTTCCGTGAAGTTTCAGGAATTTTGGAGTTGTGCAGAATAGGTCTATAATATTTTCTCCTTTTCCAGCCCAGAATCCCAGCTGCCGGCATTTCCCCTCTTTATGTAAACCTTGTAAAATAAGAGAGAATAGGCATAAGTATTGTGACATAATGTGTAATAACAGCCCATAATGCAATAAATATCGATATAAAAGCATGATGCAAAATTGATGTATCACCGTGTTTCACACTGCTCTGTCGTAACAGTGGAGACAATAGCTTTCATAAAAAATAATCAAGGAATACTCATTGCTCGTCCTCTATATCGGAAAGAATACTTTCATTCGCTGACATGTGGGACGTCGACCATCCTGGTCCACCTGCCATGCACAAAATTATCCCGGTCTACCCCGGTCGTATCGCAGGCCCAACCTTTCCCACTGTAAGTTGTTTAGACGAAGGAACCATCATGACTTCGTTGAATTCTGCTTCTTCAAGAAAACTTACTATACCCGCAATACTGCTACCACACGCGAAGACTGGACGGCACTATACCACGTCATATCACTGAAACCCACTAGGCCAAACTAGCCCGCCTAGGTCATCTATTTTGGAATGGAGGGAGTACGTCTCTGCACTGCTATGATTTTGTGTTGCACGTTCTCTGTACTTTTGCTACGATTTTCCTACCCTATGAACCAAATGAGGCCTGAATGTATGTAGACTATTGTCTGATCGATCGCTAAGCCTACAATTTTAGGTGCTAGGGCTATTGGTCGATCGACGAGGGATAAGTATAAGCGTACCACGAGCTCATCAGCCCCAATGTTTCTCTTCGGTGAGTGTTTTGCAAGTAATATAGCTCGCACAGTAGCTAGCCTACTAACACCAAGAATCATCAAACAAGCCCTACTGATATGATAAACAGTTCAAACTTACATCTAAGCATGCAATATAACACATCAAAAGCTGGTGAGGATACATCTGTTTCCATAACTCGGAGAGGGTTCGCTTGATTCATCGCATGATTCACTATCAAACAAAAGTAGTAAGATTCGCCCACACAAGACAGTGCACTAGCCCTAAGATGGTTTATAACACGCATCATTCTGGTAATTAAACAAAGGGCAATGCAAACTACCCTGAAGGATTAGCGCGACCAACTATTTCTTGTCATCGATCTCTCGGGCAATGACCACAGCATGGACAGCGGCATGGGAATCGATTTCTGGGGCGATATCCACAGGACTGACCGCGACATCAGAATCGATCTTTGGGGCGATGTCCACAGGATGGACAGCGGCATCGGAATCGATCTCTGGGGCGATGCCAACAGGACGGGCCACGACATCGGAATCATCAAGGACGTCCACCGGCACCTGCACAACCCTAACATATTAGCAAGCACATTGCAAATAATCAAAAACCACAAATATGGTAATAAGCCATTATTTTTTACCTTGTGCAGCTCACCGGGGGATCTCATCCCTCTGGGGCCCATCTCCTCGTCCTCGATGGGGTCCATCACCTTGCCAGGGGAATACTGCTTCTCAATGGCGACTACCTCCTCAAACTCGGTCTTGAGCCTCACATAGGTGGCAATCAGAGTTCCTAGGGTAGGCACGGTGGGGCCCTTGCTATTCTTCCAACTTTCTTTGAGGAGTTCGTCCGCCAACGTCCTCAACTCTTTGGCCAGTGCTTGTTTCTTGGAGTTCTTCGTCTCCATGGGTTGGCCCGCCAACATGGTCAACTCGTTGGTCGGTGCTCGCTTCCTGGAGATCGCTGTCTCCAGTGGGTTGTCCTCCGGCAACTCTTTGCCTAGTGCTCCAGGATCCATCAATGAACTGACAAACAAAAAGCAATCGAAAGGAAACCACAATCGCAATGAAAATGAGAAAAGAATAGGATGTGAGAATCGGTCGGTGCTTCGCAAAAAGAAGATTCTTGGAATGAAAATATAGCAGCATAACTGATTCGCCCACCTTTCCTTCGTCGGTACAGAAGAAAAATGGCAGAAGTGACTAGCCTGGAGTGAGGTTTTCTTCAAGAAAGGGAAGAAAGGGCTTGAACGAGCGTTCTAGTGAAATGATGGTTGCTTCGTCCAGTCCAACTTGGAGACCACCTTAGAACTGCTGGTAAAGTTGTGGGTTTTGTGATATGACGGGTCATGACGGCCACACCGGGGTGACGGGTGAGTCTCGACTATAGAACCTCGCTGTGATTATGTGGATGGCACGCGGGCCTGGATGCTTTGAAATGTCCCGCATGTAGATAGAGCGGCTAGTCATATAGGAGCACTCAATATTGTGCACCACGACCAAGGCGGAGAGGAAAATGAGAGAACTACGTAATTAATGCATGAGTTTAATTAGGGTAGTTTTGTAAAGTACGAGATACATTCCTCCAATCGCAAAATGCCTTGGTTCATGAGATTTGAGATTTGAGCCCTATAAATCGGAAGGGAGGGAGTACTGCACACGGTGCAGTCTAGTCACTTGTTGAAATCTCTAGAAAGGCAAATACTCCTTTTCGGTTTATAGGGCTATACCACTCCCTCCGTCTAGGTGTGTAAGTCATCTTACGAAAACCAAATACTACCAAAACACTTAGGCGCGGTGCATTAACTTCTACCTTGTTTCTTGTTTCTTGACATATCGACCAATAAGAGATGAGAGGTGTGCATGCTTTTAATGACTTGCAATGGCTAGTTCATTGCATGCAATGCTATTAATTAGCAAATAAACATTGGTGACCCCAAGAGGAAACAGTGCTAAGTGCGTGGACCTATGCAGAATGGGTATCAACCAATGGATAATGGAGTTTAATTGTTAAACAATAGCAATTTTGTCTCATGCAAGAGCCTAGCTAGTACTCCACGGAACCGCACCACGCGAGCGTTCGCAACTGCCACGTTCGGGTTGCGCTTGGTTCTTCGCCTCTTCGAGAAGACGAACAATGATGTTACTCCTAATTCTACAGTATCGAATCCACTGCTACATGTCCGTCCACCTCGTGCGGGAGGGATAGCATGTAGCGAAAGCTTCTACTTACTACTCCTGCCTTTGCGTCTATGACAGGTGGGCCCAACAGGCGGTTGGCCCTCCTGTCATGCAGCCAAAGGCAGGTGCAGTTAAGGCACCGGAGATCAGTCCATGAGGGAGAGGGCGTTGTAGTAATCAAATTTCTCGGTCTTGTATGAGTTGACGCGACACATCAAAGCACTGCACTCGATATAAGTCTTTTTACACATTTCAAATGGGCTACTTCGTATGTAGGAGTAGACATATTGTGCTTCGTATGTAGTCACTTGTTGCAATATCTAAAAAGACTTATATTTGGAAACGGAGGGAATACAACGCAAGCATGCATGCCGTGACTTTCCTTTTGATACTTGCATGTGTTGATTTGATGCACCTTGCCAAATTTTGACTATAAATTTAACTACCCAAATTTTCATGCATGTCACAAAAAATTATGGGGCTGTTTGGATTGTGACTATGTTTGTCTTATACTCCCACATTATTTTTACCACACTTGCCTAACCTGAGTTGCTCAAATTGTTAGACACACTTTGGCTTGCCTAAGGGAATCTTGCCACAATTTTTGTGTCTATGACATGTGGGGTTCACTACTAGTAAAAAAAATCTTGTCTTAGGTGTGGCTAATAAAAAAGACTTATATTTAGGAACGGAGGGAGTAGAAAATATAAATAATAATGCATGTTGGGGCAACCCACATTTCTGCTAATTTTAGCTGTGGGCTTGTTCACAATTTTTACGAGGGTGTGGTTGTTCATTTAATGGAGGGACTTGTAGTACCAGACTTGAACGATACAAAGTGCGACCTGGCACACCGTAACACCACTTGGAACAAGCGGGTAGCTATCTCAAAAAACAATCAACAACTAAAAAACCCGCGACCTGGCATGTAGTAGTACACAATTTTAAACGATTGTTTTGATGGAGTGAAAAAGGAAAACTAACCCACTACGTATATATAGGATGGAGCCTCCGCGCTTGCTTGCTAGGGTTGCTCTATTCACACACTCTCATCCTCTCCAGATCTAAACAAGATAGGGGTAGTAACACTGTCTTTCTCCCTTCAAAAAACACTGGCTTTCTATCCTCACCGCTGGTTATAGATCCGGACGTATCCCCCTCCGTCGGTGAAGGGGAGGAGGGGCAGCGTTTAGGCCGTCGTCGACAGCGAGGGAGGAGACCCACTGCCGGCCGCACCGTTATCTCTGGCCGAGCGCCGGCGCGGGAGATCCTCCGATCCCTTCGTCGTTGCCTGTGGGCGGATCCGGCCTCCCGCCGCCCACCTATCCACATCCCGACGACCTTCAGGTATATCTTCGTTCAAACCGCCTTATCTCTACTTCCCCATCTCGCTACATTGCTGCATGTGCATCATTTTCTACCTCTCAGCCCATCTCGATCGGATGGTCCAGCGTCACCTATTTTTTTCTTGTATTGTTAGAGGTAAAGCTACTTCATGGAGTCGAATCTCGTACTTTGTTCAAAAAAGAAATAAAGGTGGGGGGGATTTGTATGTACATCGAACTTGGTACAAACAGGAAGGAAAGGGGGTGAAAGTAGTACAGACTGTTCATCCAACCGGTCTCTTGGTCGAAAAGGGAAATATAGGGGAAACATTGTACGTAGTGGTATGACCAGGACTAGATTTGCTATCCACACATAGGAGTAGGTGGCTAGAGTGAACAAAAATGGGACCAGCCCAGATATGTTTCTTGGATGTTTGTTTCTCGGGGCAACAAACTATGAATCACCACTTTATGCCCCTTTTACGTACAAGGTGCTGGACTGCTGGTGCACCCACTATCCCATGCCCTTATACCAAATATTTAGGCTCCGTTCGGAATAAAGGGGCAGAAAACATAGGTCTTGATGAAAATATAGGAATAGGAAAGGAATGTAGGTATAAAACTATGGAAAAGCGAACCGGAGGAAACTCTCAAGAGAATGTGTTCGGATGGACTACGAAATTTACAGAGTTGTTTTTTTAGAGTAGCATGCTTGGCAGTATGAGATGCTATTTGTTTATTCAGCTGCACGGTGACTACTCTTGTCCTCACCTCACGTACCACACATAGGTTGATTTTTTTATTCCGGCAACACAGCACAGCAACCTGTCTAATGCATGGCAGCGAGCGCCTGCCTCGGGCTTCTGCCCAAAAAATGAGCAGCGCGTGGATGTTTCTAATCCTATGGAATCGGTACTACCAGACCAGCTTTCCTATGAAACACTATCACCTTTCCCGTGTTCCGAACGGTTGGAAGGGAAATAATACCGTAGGAATTGTGATCTTACGAAAATCCTGCACCAAACCTGTGAACCGAATGCAGCCTTAGCTGTTCTTAATCTAATGTCCCTGGTAAAAATGAAGCCATGCCACTGTTATAAGCCATGACAAGTTTAGCCAAATGTTTTTGCCTGTAATTGTTTGAGACTCTAACTGTTTCCTCTGTGCCTTTTTGTGCAAACAGGGATATCCGATTCACCTGGTTGCTGTTGTGACCTTTTGGTGCACTGCACAAAACTCTTCTTAAAAGAAGTGACTTTTGTGCTGTTTAACTGGAATGTCAAAATGGAACAGTTGGTTCATTTGGGTGGAACTGCACAAAGGGAGATCTGTGTTCCAATCCTCATCATCCATATTGGCGCCATAACCTTCCTTTAGGTAAGAATGATATTTAATGCATGTGTTCATCTCTATTTTTCGACTGCCATGAGAAAATAATGATGTTTTTTACTAGTACACTTGTACTCCCTCACTGACAAAACCAATTCTGAATTAGAAGGCCAATCATGTACTTGGTATCACCAACTGGTGAGGAGAAAGAGAAACAGAGCATGAAGAGGAAGAAGAAGAAGAATAAACAGTGCCAAGGCGATCTTGCTGAAGCCAGAGGCCTCAATCGAGGCCATTCAAGGGCTCCGGCAACGACTACCTTAAATGTGGGACGATCCTCCAGGGAGCCCTTCCACTTCTGTTGTCTCACTTAATTAATTAGGAGTACTTAAGTACCACTAATTTATTACTGCCTAGTTTTCCTGTTGGAGTTAAACAAATCTTTAGTAGGACCCTATGCTGAATCATGTACGTGTGTATGTCTGTCTATGGAGGTGAATCATGTGGTGGAGCAGGGAGGGAATATTATTAGTGTCATGACATAATAGTGCTATTGTTTTGCATGTCAATTTATTGCCATTGGTTCAATGAGGCAATGTTTTGCGTATTGTCCATCATGAATTTGATGCTACTGTTTGATTAATATGCTAATGTCTCTCTATCCTTTCTCACTAAGCTAATGAAGCTTTCACCTTGTTCCTACTTGTGCAAACAGGGATCATGTTGTGCCAATCATACATTTTAGTGGAACTACACAAGACAATACAATGAACTGTATCCCAGCCAGTGCTTTAACTCTGCTGGAAGTTCTTGATAATCTTTCGATATAATCTCAGCACTGGTAAACAAGAGTGATTTCAACCATACATTTGAAGTGCACAAAAATATATACTATTGTGTGATTCCAGTGAGTGCTTTATCATCTCTTATGGGACTACATGAATAAGCTTTTGTTCTCATGTTGGTATGGGCCTAAGGCATTCATCCATATTAGTTTGCTGTCATCTCTATTTGTATCGTGCTACTGTCATGGGAAACTCCTTTGTCTTTGCACGTTAAAGTTTTGCAACCTATGATAAATGGCAATGCTTTGAGTGTTGAGTTGAGCTAATTGGCACTGATTAAATAAACTAATACCTCTCTTTAAGCATGACTACTATGTTGCTAACTTTAACCATTAAGATAATGAGGGTGCTTCTATTTGTTAGTGTATGTTTCATCAACTAGTCCCACTATTACAGTAATCTCACTCTCTCAATATATGTGCCAATAGGGATGCTCGATTTTGGTGGAACTAGACAAAATCTTTGGGTGCTTCATTGCCTCGACAGCTTTCGTCCTTTCCTGTCAGTCGCTAATCTTCGCTTGCTTTCTTCCTTTGCTGTCAGTCGCTTGGCTTATCTCGGCTTCCAGTCAAAGGAAATAGTAATTGATATGCTACACACAGGTTGGTACTGGTCTGTATCCTGATTATTGTGCCTGTCATATGTATTGGTAATTTGGTATTATGCTACTGTTTGCCGATTTCATAAAGGAGTAATTTGGAGCCTGAACTCGCAGGCAAATCATTACATTGGGTGATTTCAGTAGAACTGCACAAAATGATCAGATGGACAGGTACTTATGCTGCTGCTATGTACTCCAAAGTTCACTCAGACAAGCATCGATGTTGACAAGAAGTGCCTATATTCATTCGAGTATCAACCGGCGTCAACCAATTGTCAAACTCCAAGTATTAGGAGAGTGAACGCCAAAAATATTGCTTGGTGCATAGCCCAGAAAAACGTAGTCCAGTCTTTGGTCCCAACTTGTGCCTTTTGGTTATCGACACATATGGTAGCGAACTATATGGCATGGAGTCTAAAGATTCCAGACAAGTTGGTTGACGCGTATATTCATTTGGCACTTAATCAGTCTGCACGCCAAGGATGCTCCATTTCAGTTGAACTGCACAAAAAATTTGGGTGGTTCATTTTCTCAACCGCCTCCTTTCTCGTCTGCAATGTAGAATTTTGGCGAGATACAGGACCAAGATGAGCCAGTAAACTAGTTGGATGAAAGTAGTGGCCAAGTTGCTCAAACCTCCCTCGGCACGAGGCCACTATTTGAGGATAAACCTACAAGCAAAGTTCAGATTGTCTGTGCTGCCTCTTATGTACTCGAAAGTTTACTCGTACAAGAACTAATTTTAGCAAGAAGTACCTCCGATTGAACACCATTTACCAGTCTGTACCCTAGGTAATTAAAGTTCGTCCATGGATCATATTGGCTGTGATCTCAATCATTTGGATGCATAAACATGCTGAGCATGTGTATATCTGAATATTTTTGTGAATTATGTATGAATATTGTCGTGTGATCTATCAATCATTTGGATGCATAGATATGCTGAGCTTGTGTATATATGAATCTTTTGAGTTGTTGATAGTGAATGCTGGCTATGAATATGAACGTGTCCTGTGAACCTGAGTTTGATATGAATGTTTACCTTTTCTGTTGTATTTGTGTGTGAACTTGTTAGTATGCCTACTTTGGGGTATAAAACGCAGGTCTCTTATAAAAGTAATGTTGTGTCCAATTTATGTTTTCCCTTCTAACCACATTATATATATTTATATTATTACTATTATCGTATATTTTATAGAGACTTATATATACATTATAAAAACATCCCACGTGTTATTAACTTATAAAAGTAAGTGTTTAACGGAAGTTGGCAAGGAAAATCCTGGTTGTTTTTGACTCACAGGCATGGAAAATCCTGGTGATTGCGTACAAAAGCTTGCGAAGATTTTAAGGACTAATTTAATAATAACGCGCTCATTTTCATTTTGAGCAATAACTCGCTAATTTCTTAATTATATATATAATGTGCCTCTCCGGTTTATTCTTTGATATTAATTTCTCCTTCTAACATAACATTATATATATAACGAGCCCACCTAATACGTGTATTTCAAGGAAGTGCAAATGGGCTGGGATTTCTTAGAAAGTATAAATGGGCCTGATTGACGTGAAATTATTTGTTCACCTAGCCCAGCAAATGGATTGTACATTCTAGAAAACATGGGTTAAATATATGCCACATTTTTGCAGGCTGACATGTGGGCCAATAGGTCGAAGCCTACGCAGGGCGTTGTCAACTTGGTCAACAAATGATTGTGTCATCCACAGCCATTGGATTTATATCCAATGGCCGGCATGCACCTTCAATCTCTTGTCTTCTTCCTCCGGCGTCGCCGGGACCGCCTGGTCCGGCCTCCGGCGGCTAGCGGCTCTGCTTAGCACGCATCGCTGCGAAGCGCTACCGCACCACCGGCTAGGCTATCCCTCCACCCCTCGACACCTCCTGTTATTCTCCACAGACTACAGCCCCACGCCGTAACAGAACCAGTTATAACCCTTCTCCTCCTCTCAATCTACAACTCCACTATCCCGTTTTCCCATCTCCGAGTCGTTCCCGTCCGGGGCCTCGCCATCATCCACTGCCTCGCTGCGTTCGGTGCGGCATGGTCAACAAACGAGAGTCATCGGAAGAGGACTATACGTGGAGAGCCTGACGGCAGGGACCCACGAGGTCCATGGTCGCACGCAAGGAAAGTTCCTCCTTATTAAGCTGAATTTTTTTTCCTCCACCTGACAGCTGGGACCCACCGGCTGTATCTTCGCACGGAAGGAAGTGCCTCCTTGTTTTGCGAAAAAAATTATTCATCCCGTTGACAGCTGGGACTCGTCAGATTTGGTGACTGACTTGTGGGCCTACTAAGCGGACGTGTACGCACGGCTTTGTCAACTTAATCAACAAATGATTCTAGCAGCTTGACCATTGGATGTTAATTCAACAGCCGTGCTCCTTCTTCAACCTCTGTTCTTGCTTTTGTCTCCTGTTGGCGGCACCACGGCTGTGCTGCCGTGCACCCAAACCAGTGAAGTTTCCCACTCCTCTCCATCTGCGACTCCACTGCCCCGTATTCCCCATCTCCAGGTCGTTCCAGTCTGGGTGTGCTCGGCACGGTGTGGTCAACATGGTCAACAACCGAGAGTCATCGAAAGATGACTGTACGTGAGAGGCTGACAGTGGGGACGCACCATGCCCATGGACGCATGCATGCAACGGAACGCGGCGAGGTCAACGTGGTCAAGGAATGACTTCCATCGTAAGTATACTGTACGTGGAGAGTCTCAGCTGGGTCCATGACCGCAGCAAGTAAGTGCCTCCTTATTACGCAGAAAATAATGTTTCCTCTAACTGACAGTAGGGACCCACTGGATGGGCCACCGTATTTTGTAAAAAAAAGGTTTGCCCCCTGACTGCTGGGACCCACCTGACGAGCCACCGTATTTCACGAAAAAAACGTTCCCCCCGCTGTCAGCTCGGACCCACCGGAAGTGCCTCCTTATTACGCACAAAAAAATGAATACTCCCCTGGCTAGCTGGGACCCACCTTGGTGGGAGGCTGACTTGTGGGCCTACTAAGTTGACGGGGATGAAGGGCTTTGTCAACTTAGTCAATACGAACGATTCTAGCTCGAGGGACCGTACGATGTCCATCCAACGGCCGTAGTGCTTCTTCAACCTCTGATCTTCTTGCTCCAGCCGCCCAAAGCAGCGCCGGTCGTGCCGCATGCTCCTACCTCCCGTGGCCGGCTGTGCTGCCGCGGAGGCCTCACCGCCCCTACTATTCCCACCGCTGGCTAGGCCATGCGGCGACGGCAGCCTCACACCATAGCCGAACCAGTGAACCCTCGTACTCCTCTCCGCGCGGGCTTCCACTGCCGCGTCTTCCCCGGCTCCGCGTCGTCCCCTTCCTAGGCCTCGCCGTCGTCCACCGCCGTGGTGCTCTCTGCGCGGCGTGGTCAACGTGGTCAAGGAACGACTTCCATTGGAAGAGTGCTGTACGTGGAGAGGCTGACAGCTGGGTCCGTGGCCACAGCCCAGTTTTTTTTGTGATTTGCCAAGTAAGTCGCTTTGTCAGGCCTGTTGGGCTGCAAATCTTTCAAGACGAGGAGAGCTTTCATTCGGCCGGCGGAGAAAATGGCCCATCAGTAATGAGAAATGGGTTGTACATTTTTAAAACACATCAAACCGGCAATTAGTTTCAAATATCTTTTTTTTCATTTCGAGATTTTAAATTACATTAATTTTTATGCGTGGAGAATTTGTTGGATTTTATATTGATATACATTTATTTTTAAAATCAGTTTGAATGTGAGTCGAAATTTCGGGATTAAAAACAGTTCGGACCGCAACGAAATATGCAAAATTTCGTATAATTTTTTAACTTTGGCCACAATATGCGCTGTAATGCTAACAAAAAGAATACGGGCTACAAAAAACCTTAATAATTAGAAAATGGGCTGTAAATTTTTAGAAATGATGGCAGATGGGCTGTATGCTGTTTTCCATAGATTTGAGGCTTTCCTAAAAAAAGGTTGACGCACAAGCAGTGACTGTTGGCTGGCCATCCAACGGCTGTCGTGCTTCTTCAATCTCTGCTCTTCCTGCTCCAGCCGCTCAAACAAGGGCCGGCGGGACTGCCTGTTCTCTCCTCCCCACGGCCGGCTCTGCTGCCGCGCAGGCCTCACCGCCCCACTGTACTGCCATCGCTGGCCTAGCCATCCCTCTACTCACCCACACCTGCTGTTATTCTCCGGCGACGGCAGACGAACCAGTAAACCCTCGTACAGTCGTACTCCCCGCCGCATGGGAAACAACTACCGAGTCTTCCCTGCCTCCGTGTCATTCCCTTCCTAGGCCTCGCCGTCGTCCACCGCCCTGGTGCTCTCGGCGCGGCCTGGTCAACAACCGACATTCATCTGAAGTGGACTGTACCTGGAGAGGCCGACAACTGGGTCCACGGCCGCATGCAAGGAAATGCCTCCTTATTACACGCAAAATAATGATTCCTCCACCTCATATCAGGGACCCACCAAAAGGGCCTCTGTATTTCACGAAAAAACGTTATCGCCGCCGACAGCTCGGACCCACCAGCTATATCTTCGCACGCAAGGAAGTGCCTCCTTATTATGCACAAAGAAATGAGTACTCCCCCTGTTAGCTGGGACCCAGTATAGTGGCAGGCTGACTTGTGGGCCTACTAAGTTGACGGGGATGGAGGGCTTTGTCAACTTAGTCAATATGCACAATTCTAGCTCCATGACCGTACGATGTGCATCCAACGACCGTAGTGCTTCGTCAACCTCTGGCTTCTTGCTCCAGCCGCCCAAACCAGCGCCAGTCGTGCCTCGTGCTCCTGCCTCCCGTGGCCGGCTGTGATGTGGCGGACGCCTTACCGCCCCCTACTACTCCCACTACTAGCCAGGCCATCCCTCTACTCACCCACACCCCCTGTTATTATGCGGCGACGGTAGCCTCACACCGCAGCGAACCAGTGAACCATCGTACTCCTCTACGTGTGGGCATCCACTGCCTTGTCTTCCCTGGCTCCGTGTCGTCCCCTTTCTAGGCCTCGCCGTCATCCACCGCCCTGGTGCTCTCGGCGCGGCGTGGTCAACGTGGTCAAGGAATGGCTTCCATCATACACGGACTGTACGTGGAGAGGCTGACAGCTAGGTCCACGGCCGCAGCAAGGAAGTGCCTCCTTATTACGTGCAAAATGATTATTCCTCCACCAGACAGCGGGGACCCACCGGACGGGCCACCGTATTCCGCGAAAAAAACATTTGCCCCTGACTGCTGGGACCCACCAGCTACATCTTCGCACGCAAGGAAGTGCGTCCGGGCAAAAAAAATGATTCGCCCCCTGACAGCTGGGACCCACTAGCTACATCTTCACAGGCAAGGAAGTGCCTGACAGTCGGGACCCACCTGGTCGAAGCGTACGTAGCGTTGTCATTCTGGTCGCGAACGTGTACGTACATATATACTGGTGGATGTAGAGGCGCGCACATGTCGTAGTAGAGGCGCCTACGTGTCGTAGTAGAGGCGCGCACATAGCATCACTACAAAAAAATACACTTCCGTGATGATACGTGTTTGTCACAGTAGGTCGCTTTTTTTGTCATGCATGTACATCCATGACAAATTTTTGATAGAATCAAAATAGTCATACCCGTGCTGTTGTAGAAGTGTTCCATGACATTACCAAAATTATCATCACGGAAGTGTCCACTTCCATGACGATAAATCACGCGTCACAGAAGTGCTTTCGTCAAGGGTGACCGACACGTGGCATCCACCGTAACGGAACGCCGTTAAGCTATCGGGTCGGGTTTTGTATCCGATAACCCGTTAACAGCCCCGACCAATGGGAAATTTCCACGTGTAAAATTCTTATTGGCCGGACGAAACACGTTTCAGCTCGTTAGTGGGTCAGATAGGCGCCTATGATACGTCGACACGTGGCATGGCCCAACAGAGGCCCATTCCTGTGAAAAGGCCGGCCCATTTTGACTTGGTCAAAAGTTGGCGGGTCGGCCCATGGAAAGCCTGTTAACGGCCTATTCGAATATAGCCCATTTACAGCCCGCTAACCCAAGGCCCGTTACGCCCTATCCGAATTAGGCCCAGTAGCGTCATCTGGGCCATCCAATATGATTCCAGCCTGTTTTCACTTCTGGCCCATGTATGGCCCATTATGTCTTTCGGCCCATATGAGGCCCTATGTAACTCTCGGCCTACTAACGGCCTGTGGTGAAACTGGCCTGTAATGAACAGTGTATAACTTTACACCCATTAACGGCCCGTGGTGAAACTGGCCCGTCATGAACAGTGTATCACTTTATACCCATTAATGGCCCATTATTCCGTTGGGCCGTTTTGAGCCCATGTTATCTTTCGGCCTTCTCAGAGCCCATTTATTCTTGGGCTCGTTTCCAGCATTCGTTTAGTTATGGCCCGTTACTGTCATTTTCTGCTTGTGGGCCAAATTCAGCCCGTGGTTACAGTCGGCCCGGTTGTGGCCCGTTAATACGTTGGGCCGATTTCATAGCGTCATCAAATACGCCCTATTAACGATGGCCCATTATGGTCGGCCCATGAACGGATGATTCCAACTCTAGCCCGTTTACGGCCATAATGCAGTCTGTTTGGCCCATGTTTGGCCAATCGATTATACGGCCCGTATAAGGCCCATTGATAATACGGCCCGTAGAAGGCCCATTGTTTCTACAGCCCATAGAAGGCCCATTGTTTCTACGGCCCGTAGAAGGCCCACTGTTTCTATGGCCAGTAGGAGGCCCAGTGTCACTACAGTAAATATTAGTCCATGGTTATTGTGGCCTAGTTTTAAAAAATTGGTTATTGCAGCCTCTAGCTAACCGCAGAAAAAGAACTGCAATGACTACAAGCAAACAAATAAACAAGACAACAAGGAAATAAATACGCAAGCAACTAACGCTAGGCTATCACGGCTATTACACATATTACATCCACTGGGCATCAAAGATCGCCACCAGTGCAAATATAGGGAACAAAGCAGCATATCATATACACTAGTTGTCAAAGTTGGCGACCAGTGCAAATAAACGCCGCAGCAAAACAAATCTAGAACTGAAACCACTTCAGAAGATCTTAAGAAACAATATCCTAGGTACCCATAATGCTGGCAAGATGCTTAGCAAGCTTATTAACTTTCTCTTGTTTGGCGCTTAAATCCTCCAGCGCTTGCTGTTGCACCAGAAAATATGCATCTGAATTCTACAGGGACTTCCTCAGTTCTTCAGCTTCCTGTCGCAGCACATCTGATCGATGTCTTTCAACTTGAAGTTGAGACTCAAGAAGACGAACTGATTCAGGAAGCGAGTTCGAAGAGCTTGTGCCAACAGTAGTGGCTAGTAACTCGAACACTACATCAAGACGGGACTTTTGGGTTCCCTCACTGTCGTCAAGATAGTTTTTATCAGCTTTCTTGGAGACCAACAGGGATGTCTCACTATCTTCAACCTTGTCTGCATTACTTCCTTTACCATTTGATAACGCGGTACTGTTCTCCAATATTTTGTCCGCATTCTAAAAGAGAAACAAGCAGACACATCACATCTTTACCATGTTGTATATGAAACTCATTTTGGTAAATGAGTTCAGTAGTAAAGTGGGCAGGATAACAGCATGAAACAAACATATATCTATGTACCATGGTCACTTTATGGTCTATATCATTCTAGTTTTTGTTGCCAAATCAAGATAGAGACATAGTTCAAATAATATTTGTTCAAGACAAAGCAGAATAGACAGAATATAAGTGTGGGTAACTATAGAGCAATAACAACACTTGTAATGTGCATGACATGAGAACATAACTGTTTATTCAATTGAAACTAAAATCAACATGGAGCAGGTTACAACAGCAAACCAGTTAAAGAAACAAGCTTAAAACATACCTGTTGCGCCATTGGAGTTTCAATTCCATCCTTCAAATTTGAAAATAGTTGGTATGAGTAAATGCAGTCATGCAAGAGCAAAGGAGTATGAACCATAGCTACAGAACCTGACCTGAGAACAAATCTTCTTCTCCTTTAAGCGTTGAGTTGGGATTCGGAGTGGCGGTCCTCGTGCTTTGGGCACTACAGTTCCCTTACTAACTGCTCATGTTTGGGTGCTCTGTGGTGGAGACGGTGTTGTGTCAACTGGAACTGGGTTACTATCTGCCGGGGTTGGGGTTAGAAGGGGTGTAGGTGGTTCTCTGTCCAACTGGGTAGGGGTACAACCTGCGAGAGTCTGGGTTATTTGCGATGGATCTGGTCCTTGGGCAAGTACAACCGTGGTTCTATCTGCATTAACTGGTAGCACTATCTTTTCTGAAGACCGTGTTGTTACTCCCTTAGATACTGCCATCACGCTCTCCAATTCAAATGGCTGATAAACAAGAAAAGTAATTGAAAGTATAGATATTGTATGATAGACATGTGCAATGGATAGTGGGGAATAAAAGAGGGCATGAAATAATTCATATTTATGTTGTCTAACCAAACAGGATAGCATGACACAATTTCACATATATGATGACTAACTAAATAGGATAGCATGACACAATTTCACATTATGATGGCTAACTAAAAAAGATGGAAAGACATAGTTCAAAATATGAGACTATGTAAACAGGATGACATGACATAACTATATAATGTGTTTATTAAATAGGTTAGCATGCCATAATTCACATACATTCACGGATAGAATGCCATAATTCAAAATATGATGACTGTAAACACTAAACAGGATGAGATGATATAACTATATGATGTCTTTATTAAATGGGTTTCCATGCCATAATTCAGATAGATGATGTGTATGTACTATGTAAACATGATGGCATGATATAATTCAAATATATGATTTATATAGTAAGCAAGTAAGCAGATGGCAATCCATATATGATGTAAAAACTAAGCAAGGCAAGATAACATGCATGGCATGGGTAATATAACCCTGCCAAGTTTGAGCATAGACCTCAGGGGGAAAATAGGACTGGTCATCAGTCTCTGAATCCTCCTCTGAGGAGCTCTCTGTAACCAGCAAGATGTCTGGTTCAGCAGGTAGCATTGTCTGCTCTGAATACCTTGTTTTCACTCCAGATACATCCATCACCGCTTCAAATGGCTGATGCACAGGAAGAGTAGTTGAATATACAAATGTTGTCGACAAATGGAACACGTAATACAAAAAAATGATAGCATGATATAATTCACATACACGATGATTGGCTAACCAGCATGGCATTGCATAATTCACAAATATAATGCCTTTGCAACAAGATAGCATTGTATAATTCACATATATAATGTCTTGCAACAAGATGGCAATGCATAATTCACATATATGGTAATTAGACACTGAACATGTGGCATTCACACAAAGCATGTCTAAACTAATCAAATGAAATAGCAATGCAAGACACCATACGCACGATATGAGCAACATAACCCTGCCAAGTTAGAGAATACACCTCAGGGGGAGGAATAGGACTGGTCATCTGTCTCTAAATCCTCCTCTGAGGAGCTATTCGTAACCAGTGAGATATGCGCTTCGTCAGATAGCATAGTCTGCTCTGAAGACCTTGTTTTCACTCCAGAATTTGCCATCACCGTGTCAAATGGCTGATGCACACGAAGAGCAGTTGAATGTAATAACATTTTTGACAAATGTAATATGTAACCAAAAAAAGGATGGCCTGATATAATTTACATATAAGATGACTGGCTAAGCAGGATGGCATTGCAAAATTCACATATATGATGCCTGGCTAAACAAGATGGCGTTGCATAATTCACATAAAGGATGAATAAACTAAACAGATGGCATTCGCACAAAGGATGTCTAAACTAAGCAGATGACATATTTGATGTATAAAGTAAGCAATGCAAGACACCATATGTATGATATAACCAACATCAGCATGCCAAGTTAGAGCGAAGACCTCAGGGGGTAAATAGGAGTTGTCTTCTCCTTCTGAATCCCCCTCAGAACAGATATCTTCCTCTCGATTACAATCCGAAATGCGTGGAGGGGGGCTGCCTTTGCGCCTACCATGGAGCGACGTCTGCATGGAATTTTATTGCCACGCAAGGCTCGTCTCTTTTGCTCTACATGTTTAGTTCCATTGTTTACAACAACTGTCATGCATATGAATAAAACATGGTGAGATTATGTAAGGAGTGCATGCAGAAATCCAGAGTGATGGTAGCTACCTGTGGATAGACCCAAAACCAATAATAGCAGGCAGATAATGGCTTCGTTTAAAAAATACAGATAATGGCTTCTTTACTGTTTGTTTCCCACCCAACATGAAACTCATAGTAGACACCGGAGATTAACCAGATAGTAGATAGATACTATTGATAGCGGCCCCGATATGTACCCCACAACCATTTTAAAACTCAAGTTTGACCATTAGTTTGGAGCTGACTCAGAGTCTAATAGGTGAACATGACGCTAAAGTGGCATGTAATATTAAGCGACGCGTAACGTAAGCAGACACGAAAGAGTGAGACCTCTCTTGCGGACCCGTGTAGTCCTCAAGGTCATCTGCTCGGTTGATGATGGTAGTGCAGTTTTCATGGCTGCCAGCGGCGGGGAAGAAGATCTGAGGCGGCGAAAGACAGTCTGGAGGTCGGATCCCTGCTGTGTTGGACCCTTCTATCATTGGAGCAGCTGAGCTGGGGTGGACGACGGCGCAGCAGGAGCGGGACAAACCACGCAAGGTTTTCTTTCACTACTATCTGTAAGAGAAGTAATTCTGTAAGGGCTCGTTTGAATTGGAGGATTTCCAACAATGCAGGGATAGGAAACAGACAAGAATAGGATAGGAATGCATGTGCAAAACAGAGAATTTAAAAACACAGGATTTCTGCCAATCTAGGTGTTTGATTCACAACAATTGGAAGATCACATGATGCAAAGAAGCATGGTGACATTAAGTCAAACCACAAGAAAATGTACGGTTATAATGCTATTATGCTACTATCTCTTAGTCTTGTGCTTCATGAATAGGAATTTGAAAAGGAGGACAAGTGAAAATTAAAATTCCTACGTTTTTTCTTTCAAGGAGACACTAAAGGAACAAATCCGTGTGCTCAGTGGACAATACATATAACATGTAGAGTAAAAAGAGATGCAATAAGTGTAGAACCTCTTTGGCGAAGCCATGTCGATCTCAACGTGATTGGGTTGGCCGGTGAGGATGCTCCGGCTGACTTGGCTGTCGGAGGAGGGGAAGAAGATCTTAGGCATCTAGAGATGGAGCCTGAGGTACTGCTCCGCTGTGATGGATGGTTTCGTCGTTGGAGCAGCTCCGGTGAGTTGTACGACACCGAGGCTGAAGCAGGAAAAGAGAGACAACGAACAACGTTAACCTCAGTGAAATTCTAATAGCATCTCCAATACATGATGTAAAATACATAACCACAAAGTGCTAGATGTAAAATACATCAGCCGCTCATCTCTGAACTTAACTGTCGAAACTGAACTTAACTGTCGAAACTGAACTTAACTGTCGAAACTGAACTTAACTGTCGAAACTGAATTTTGCTGTCGAAACTGAATTTTGCTATCGAAACTGAACGCACTAGCAAGGTGAGGCTACACGTCGGTCAACTGACTTTTTCATCTCAGGTCAGTCGATTTTGCAGCCGTTGGATACGAAATCAAGGGCCTGCGGTTCATCTTCAACCTCCACCCCCTGAGTCGGCCAAACAGCAGCCCCCGCCACCCGCGGCCGGCGGTGCACCGCCCTGCCCGTCCCGAAAACACTCCCCACCACCGGTCCGCCGCCGCACCGACCATCCCTCTAATCCTCCCCGTGCCGAGCTTTTTCTCCGGCGATCCCCATGCCACCGCCCACCAACGCCCCGCCACCGCCGGCGACCACCGCCCCCATCCTGAACCCTAAGATAGATAGTGGGGTATCTCTCCGGCGAGCCCCCCTCCCAGCTGCGGCTGGTTCTTCCTTCACCCCAACGATCCCCCCCACCACCTGAAAATTGACTGACCCAAAAGTGGATTCAGTCGACTGAAGTGTAGCTAAATTGGAGCAGCATCGCAAGCAAGAGCAAGAGCGAGAGCAGCAGCGCGAGCAATAGCAAGAGCAGACTAGGCAGGGGACCGAGAGCAAGAGCAGAGCAGCAGCGCGAGCGAGAGCTAAAGCAGCAGCGGGTCCTACTGATGTGGACGTCGCCGCCGAGGGAGCGACGCCGTGGAGGAAGTGGCCGGCGATGCCGCCATGGATGGAGCCGCGCTGTGTCGGCTCAGGACCGAGCGCCGGCAGCACCGTGAGATCGAATCAAGAAGAAAATTTGGCGATTAGTGTACAACCTCTTTGGTGGCGCCGATTAGGCTGCAGCTTCATCCGAGGAAATGGTGATGATGATGCTCTTCCGGTGGTGCGGTTGAAGACGACAGTGTGGGAATGGAGGTGGCGCGAAAGACGAGGGGAACGTCGGGGCAGCTCCTTGGAGGTGGAGGACGGGGTGGCTGAACCGGCGGGACGATGAAATCGACGACGGATCCTCATCCGGTACGGTGGATGAGGGACGTCGAGGTGTTGCTGTGGACGACGTCGTCGGGGAAGAGGCTCCGGCTGGGTGGCAGACGGAGCAGGGTGTGGGGTTTCGTCGCGGGTTTTCGCGGCCTCAATGTATGAATGGGTGGGTGGATGGGATGGCAGTGGGGAACCATGGCTTAGAGACGCGCTTGTCCGAAATGTGGGGTAAGTTACGAAAGTACCCCCACCGATTTGAGGTGGTTCTTTCAGTTCAGGGGTACCACGGGCATTTCGCGTGTCTGGATTTCACAGGAGGAGGGAGTTTTCGCGCGCGTTGTAATTTCGGAATAGCAAGGCGCGGGTTGAGATGGAGGAAGTTGTCGGAGCACAACGAGACAAAGATATATCTTAAATATTTCGGGCTAACAAGGCGTGGGTTGAAATTTCCGGACAAGCCTAACGTGTACTGTCCCAAATCAATGTGCCCTACAAATGTCATTCAAAACTTTGAATTCATGTTATGTTCAATTAAAATATTTCGCTACGTGTATAATGCATGCAACCTACTACTCAAATGAACGTTTTAGTGCATTCCAAACGTATATACTACTGCTTCAATATGAACTAAATTTGAATTCGTTTCTCTATTTGAATAAGATCTACAGTAATGACTGTTGTGAAGTCAAAGCATTTGAATTCGTTTCTCTGTTTTAATAAGATCTACAATCATCATTATTGTCAAGTTAAACCATTGTTTGTGTATTATCTTCACAGCACACCACATGATTAGTCTCGAGTTACATATGAACTATGTGTACTCCTATATGAACTCCAACTAGATTTTTTGAATACACTTTATTTTGATTTCAAATCACATTGCATTTCTAGCTCTAGCTAGATCTTCATAATCTAAACCATGTCTCATATGTATAATGTGTTTATCACATTATGTATGGTGTCCCACCCCCTACGCCTACAAGTATTTAGATGTGAGTTGCAAACACCACACATTACCACAAATTCAAATAAAATGTGAGAATGTTCGATATATAGTATTGTTTATATTGTTCGATATTTAGTTGTAAGCTGCGAACGCCACACATTATCACAAATTCAAATAAAATGTGAGATTGTTTGATGTATAGTATGGTTTAGATTGTTCGGCATTTAGCTGTGAGTTGTAAACGCCATGCATTATCACATTGTGGTATAACATGTGCACATCACGTGTATCGCCGCTATATTCATGCATGCAATGTTTAAAACACTATGATCTCCTATTCAAATATATGAATCTGCTTTCATATCAAAATATGATATTTGTTAGTCTCTTACACCCACACAATCCTCTAACCTTTGTAGCTACCACTAACTTTCTCTCGTGCATGCACATGCCCTCCTCGCCCTCCCCCTCCCTCGGCATTCTATCCACCTGGCACATTCATTTTTTTCTTTAGGTCGTTCTCCCAGAGTCTCCACAACTCCTTTCCGGCACACACCGACCGATAAACCTCTCCAGCGGTGCCTGCCTACAACAAACAAACACACCTTCAATCTCCTCCTTTATGTGTCCTTGCCTCGTGTCCCTCATACGGTCAGACACACGTGTAAACTCTCGCCCCTCTTTTCATCGCTCTCACAACCGCACACTCCTCCCCCTATCTAGCTAGTAGTTGGGCCTCTTGCACCACCTCCTAGCTCCATTCTCTCTGTCTATCCGTCTCGCTGGGCCTTATTTGCCTCTAACAAATGGACGTACATCGACCGATCTCTCGCTATACATATATCTAGCTAGGTCCTTATAACTCGTTTTTACCCACACGTCAATCGATCTACCTCATTAGTTGTGTCTCTCCCTTCCTCCGAACAAACAACAATTGATCTACTGATCTAGTTAGGTTTGCTTACCAAACACATGGTTCCCCTTCATCATCCATGGATGCGTCCCAACAGATCTATCACGCACAGGCACACACAGAAACACATCCCCACTCTTATTGATAACATTGTAGTTCCACCCTCAGTTTGTCTAGTAGGCCTCTCCCACCATCTCCGAGAAGCAACTCCATCACCCATCCAGCACTCTACCCCTCTCCCTCCCTCTCCCTCCCTCTCTCCATCCTCTCTCTCTCTCTCTCTCTCTCTCTCTCTCTCTCTCTGTCCCATCATATTTCCCGTCCTTCAGTTATGTATGGATGTCGACGTATCTCTCTCAAGACATAGCTGGGTCTCTCCTTCTCAACACATATATGAGTCGTTCTACCTCTATAGTTAGGCCTCTGCCTACCCCTCCCACCACCCCCTCCCCCCACACACACCGATACATCGAGCGCTCTAGTCATGTCTCCCTGCCACACACAAACTTGACATGTGCCCTCTAATGTTCCGGTAGGCTAGTCGCCCTATATCTTTGACTTGTACACGCAAACAATGTCGATGGCTCTCTTCATCGATCTCGCACCCACCCACTTGATCCTCTCTTTGACTCTATCGATAGCTATGACCCCTCCCTCTCTTCTTGTGGATTTCTCGACCCTCTATGTATGATATGGATAGGCCTCCATTTCACACACATTGCATGCAAAATTTTGTTTGAGATGTCATCGACACATATTCCCACAAATAATTCACAAAATCAACCCCCACCCCAAAACAAAAAACACTCACGAACGCGGTTTGTATCTCTCACACACACCCCATGTAGGTGGGGGACGTGCACGAAGAGAAGAGGTGCATGCACGGCACACATACTCCCGTCTCTTTCCCAACCACACCCGCGCGGGTACACGGTGGAGCTCATTTCTGTACGAAAAAGGCAGCCCACGTGGTAATTTGGCACGTGTACTGGTTGTCCACTTGGTGGAGGGAGGATCGTCTACCACGGTTGAACAAACAAATTGCAACTTGAAGTGTTATGTTAAAAAAAGAGGCAAACCATGTGGGGCCTACCTTAGAGGCAAGGCTCTATACATTGGAGTACTTTTGATGTGTCTCGTCAACTTGCAGAACGAGGAGAAGCTTATTTAGTACACCATCTCCCTCGCCCACGGGCGCGGTGGCTCGCAGGATGAGGTGAAGCTTGCTTACCACGCCTTACGGCCGCTCCCTCGCCCATGCGCGTGGTGGCTCGCAGCCCGAGGAGAAAATTTTACTACTCCCTCCGTTTACTCCTCGTCCCTAGTAGATTTCAATATGAACTACTAGTACATACTCCAAACACTGATGTATATAGACGTATTTTAGAGTGTAGATTCACTCATTTTTCTCCGTATGTAGCACTCTCCCTCGCCACTCGACCCTCCTCCACGTGGTGGACGTGCAGCAATTCATTCGGTCTCATATAGCCAGAACGATGTATACTGCACTACCATTATTGCTCGACTTCCCGAAGAGGCGAAGAGCCAATCGCAAGGTTAATATCTTGGAGATGCCAAGCGCAAGGTTATAGGAGAACGAGTAGTAGGTGCCGCGTCATTTATAAATGAAGTTTTTTTTCTTCAGTGGAACGTACGCAATATGACAGGTTCATATGGAGAGAAAAGGAGACCGCTCCACTATATACATAGTCAGGACGGGCCAGCCTACACAGTTGCTTACTGGGGTTGCTCTCTTCACACACTCTCGCACAAAACGACTGTGGCCACATCTCTAACATCCCGGCGTATCACGTCCGCTTGGGGAAGGGGTGGATGCTTAGTGTAGATGCGGTGGCCGTCGCCGACGGCGAAAAACCACTGTCGGCACGTCCCCATCAGGGGTCCCCACCATTCTCTCTCACAAAGCCGGTGAGGTTGCCTTCGTCCCTTGCTCACTACCACGACGTGGGCAGTTGTCGCCTCCCGCCGCCCTCCTCAAGGTTGAGCTACGTCCCTTAGGTACAACTCCCTTGACAGCCGGCTTGCACCACTGCTCCAGCTGCCCACAACACTCCCTGTGGATATTTCTCTACTTCTTTGCCCCGCACATATGTCTACTGGCTTCTACGTACTGTATTTGTGATGAGTTTATGTCTCATCAACTAGTCCCAGTAATCTTATTCTAATCACGCTTTTTCAATTTCTTTTCCACAGGGATGCTCGAAACTGCACAAAATGATCCGATGGTCAAAAGGTTGCAAACTTCATTTATTAGGAAGCTCGAACGTTGCCAGCAAATTCAAGCCTGGTCAGGGTTCATGGTTCAAGGGCTAGGGACTGCATGTATCGTTTTTTTCTTTAGCTACCTCTATTCCAAAATAAGTGTCAACTTTAGTAGTAGTACAACTTTGTACCAAAGTTTGCACAAAGTTGAGAAACTTATTTTGGAACAGAGGGAGTACATATTTGCTATGATCTATCAACCATTGAGATGCAATAGCATGCATGTTAGTCTCCTTTGTATTTGACGAAATGTTGCAACGGGCAACCTTGGACGCAAGATATATGTAACAGAAGCTGGAAGCTTCATAGCATTGTACAAATTTCTATCGCTGATAAATTACAGTACGTACTATACTAGTACTTCATCCATTCCTAAATATAAGTCTTTCTAGAGATTTCACCATGAACCACATGCGGATCACTGAGCCTGCGTGTTTTCACTCCTCTTGCATGCCTCCGCTGTAAGAATGGAGAAAATTGTAATCTAGTAGGTATACCTCCTTTCGCCGAAAGCGTGGGACATCCAGCAATCCTACGACCTCGGGAATAAAGACCAATGAGCCATCAAATCACATAGACCCAGCAGTAAGTTGGACGGACGAAGAAACCATCACTCTTGCGCCAGTGAGAGGTCGCGTCCTCTCTGCCCGAGCATGAATGCGTCACCGATTCTTTGGAGCGGCGCTGACCGTTTCGGGTAGGAAGCGCGCGCGGGCGATGGAGGGGCTTTGGGTGGGCCAGGCTGGTCAGGAGTGGCCGTGGCAGCTGTCCGCATGTCCCTACCGGACACGCCCGGAAACGAGAGGATGCACCGACTCTCGCGGCTAAAATCGTACACTACACAACATCTCTCTGTAGCAGTAGGTCGATATGTCGCTCTCTCTAACACACACATGGTGTTAAACACACACGCGCACACACACACACACACGCGTGCGCACACGCACGCACCTTGGTCCCGTTGCACCTTCTAACGTGACTTATTACACCTAGACGGAGGGAGTAGTAAGTATACGAGATATGATGGCACACTGACTTAAGTCGAATACAAGTGCCGAAAATTTGTGTGCATGTTATAATAAGGATTCTGGAATGTATAAAAGGTTATTTCCCTCTCGTTGAACATAACGGGAGGGTTGTGTAGTTGGTTATCCTGTTCGCTCATCAAACTTGAGATCTCGGGTTCGATAACTACACTTGAGCATAATTTGTGCCAGGAGGATTCTTTGACTGGTCAAAATGTTTTCTAGGGTTTCCACGCTTCACACTCTCTCTCCAGTTTATATATACACGCTGGAGCCTCAGCGCTTGTAGTTGCTCTCTTCACACTCTCTCGCCCTCTCCCGCTGGAGCCTCAGTGCTTCTAGTTGCTCTCTTCACACTCTCTCGCCCTCTCAGATCTAAACAAGACTTCGTTGGCCTCTCTCTCCCCTCACTGCTGCTCAAAGAGCCGGCAGGATCCGTCCGCTAGGAAGGGAAAGGAGGCTTAACGCTGTCGCCGTCGGCGAGGGACTACCGGCGCAGCTGTTCACTTTCCACCCAGCGGTGGCACGGGAGGGCCTCCGACCCCTTCTTCTTTGCCGCCATCCTGTCGTCCGCTAAACCATGCCCCAAGAACCTTAAGGTATAATTTACTTACTCCACATGCATTGCTCTAGATGCATGTATACCATGAATCTAGGACGTGGTTCAAAGAGGAAAGGAGTGGGAAAAGTTGTATATAGCATGAATCTCGGACGTGGTTCAAAGAGGAAATGAAGGGGGAAAGTTGTATAGCATAAATATAGGACGTGATTCAAAGAGGAAAGGAATGGGGGAAAGTAGTGGGGAAAGTTGTATCACATAAATCTGGGACGTGGTTCAAAAAGGAAAGGAAGGGGCGGAAGTACTAGTTCAAAAAGGAAAGGAAGGGACAAGGCTGTAGAGTTTGAGCAGGACTAGATTTGCTGCGCTCACATAGGGAAAGGCGTCTGATAACAAAACTGGGACCAACACGGACTGACATAGAGTTTTTTTAGTACCTACACCAAAATGTCCCTGTAAACAAACACCCTCTAATAATGTCGCTGCAAAATTGATGCAATGCCACAGTTAAAAGCAAATTACATGTTTAACAAATTTTATTGTTAATATAATCTCTATGTTAATATTAATCAATGCCACCGTTTGAGAAATGCTACTATCTTGCTTTCTTTCCCATTTAGATAAGGTAGATGCTTCTTTTTGTTGGCTTCTGTGTCATCCATCGTTATTGACCACTAATTGTTTCCTTTGCACCTCTGTGTAAACAGGGTTATCTGCTTCACCTTTTTTCCATTGTGACCTTTTGTTGCACTGCCCAAAACACTTTTGTTTTAAGAGTGTTTTGTGCAGTTCAACCAAAATGTCACACCAACAACGTTGCTTGATTGCTTGATCTTAGTGGAACTGCACAAGAGGAGATCTTACTTCCTATCTGTTAAGGCGAATTTGGTTCAGATCTTCTTCTTGTGAGTTGTTTGAATTCCGCATCATGAGAGGTCAGTACTAGCCTTCTTTCACATGATTCTGCAGTGTGCATTCATATGTTGTGCTACTTGTATGATAATGTTGCTTGATTTTAGTGAACTGCACAAATGGAGACAAGACTTCCAATCTGTATGTGCACCATAATATCCCATTGAGGTAAGATAAGGATATTTCACACTTGTTGGCCTGTATTTTGCCACTTTCATCAGAAAATTAAGTTTAGTACTTTACTTGTGCTCCCTAATTGACATGCCTAATCTTACATTGAAGGCGAAGCTTGTTTGTTATTGAACCAAGTGATGAAGGGGAAGAACAAGGGGGAGAAAAACAAAAATCAACTCCCGGTGCTGTAATGAAGCACTAGAACTGTGATGGCACAAGTAATGATATAGTTTTGCATCTTAATTTATTGCTATGGCTGGAACGAGCAATTGTTTTGCCACTGATTTGATGCCACTCTTAATGTAATATGTAATTATCTCTACTTGTGCAAACAGGGATCTTCTTTGAAGATACCATATATTTTAGTGGAACTGCATAAGAAGATGTTGTGAACATTAAACTAATCGAGGAGTATATAGTAAGCTTGGCCACCACCGTAGATGCTTCATCTGTATGCTCTACACAATAAGCCTCCTGACAAAGGTTGGTACTCGCCCACTGATTTCATCCATATGATTGAGCTTTGTCATCTCTATTGGTGTTGTGCTACTGTTTAGATACTGTCATGAAAAAGTGGTATTGTCCTTGAGAAGTGCTTCATCTGTGCTATTTTAAATACTTCCTTTCCTTTTTTCGAGCAAACAGTGATGCTAGCATTTAGTAGTCCTCTTGTCGTTGCACAACAGGATCATCTTCCTCTGAAGAAGAATATGGAGTACATGAAGTGACTAGTTCTGATTATGCCAGGATGAAGAAGCCCTGTCTATCTTATCATCAGAAGGAGCACTTGAAGGATGGTTACATTACTCCCCGCAAGACCAAACTAACTTCAGCTCAGAAGGACTGACAAAATCTCCATTTTTTGCTGTTGTTCTAGGTTTCTTTCTGGTGAGTTCCATTTTCTAAAAGTGTGCTCTACATGGACCATGTATGTGCCTGTTGAAACTATCAATTCATAGTACAGTTTGCTCTATACTAATCACTTTTTTGTATTTGTGCAAATAGGGGTGCTCAGCTTGATTTTAATGGGAACTGCACAAAATGTTCATGAATACATCGAATCATTCATTTCCACCACAATAAAGGAGGTGCCGATAAGTTCAAGGTGTTGCAACATATAAGGGTGAAATCATACAAGCTACGCGCGAATTTGGTTGATTTTGGTAGAACTGCACAAAAAGAACAGCTAGTTTATTTAGCACGAGGTGCCATGTCAATGTCCGAACTGATGGCAAACCTTGTCCATTCCACAATCGCAGGCATTTGATATTTTGGAATGGGACAACCTTGTGAAATTTTGCTCGTTGATTTTAGCAAGACATGCGTTTGATATTTTCAAATGGGACGCCCTTTGCTGTCAGCAGCGTCGATCAATTTTTTATTTATTCATTAGTTGTGAAGTAAATATTGCCTTTGACATGTGAGTCGCTGAGATGCATAATCATCGATTGTTTTGAATGTTCCCTACGGATTGCCAGGCCTGTGTGTTTGATTGCAATGTACAGAAACGCTAAAAAGCTGCTCAAACTCTTTGTACTCCTTCTGTTCCTTTTTACTTCGCACATTGTGTAAGTGCATACTTTTTTGTATAAGATTGGTCAAAGTAGAGATACTTTGACTGCAGACAAAACTTGTATGCAGACTAGAAAGGACCGGAGGGAGTACATGTGAAACTGCTGCAAATGAGGTGATCACCCTGGGAATAATGCTAGTATGTATTGTTTTGCATGTTCATCCAATAAGAGTGATACAGGAATTCGAACTAATCGAAATAAATTCATTCATACACGGTCAGATTTCATATAAACATGCCGGATTTCATTACATTTCAACTATAAAGGGGTGCGCTGGATGTATAATTAATTAACCGGCCTAGCTTGTCATAGCGATTAGGGCAACTAGGAGCCCAATGATCAGGATCACCACATGACAAACACCTTTCTTCTTGTCATTCTTCTTCTTGAAGTTTGTGTGTTGCACAACCTTATTCTTCCCATCAAACTTTGCTTTACCATCAAACTTGCCCTTGTTCTTGAACTTGTGGGGCTGGAAGTTCTTCTGTACCATATTGGCACTAGATCCTCCCTCAATTCCTCAAGCATGTGTGACCTTTGCTCTCGCCTTTTCTTCCACATCAAGAGTGCCAATGAGATCCACGAAGGAGGAAGCTTGGTAACGAAGGAGGTATAATTAATTAACCGAAGCTACCCACCTGTGTCCCGCTGAGCCGAACAGAAGCTTCAGTGACTTAACTGCAGGTGCAGTTGCGTAACTGACATGTGGCCTGTTGGGCCCACATGTCACTCAGCCAACTGCACCAGCAGTTAAGTTGAAGCAGCGTTATTCTCTAGCAGAACTCCCTGACTCCATGTCACTGCCAAGAAGCTAACCGTCCGTCAATGGTCAACCCGCCTAGCTTGGCTTCAACAGGAGGGTAGCAGCGGTGGCCTTACTTGGACCCGAGTGGCGGCGGCCTACCGTGTTCTACTCTTCCTCGTTTTTTGTGTGGCGCAGCCTCATTGGCAGCGGGGCGAGGCCTCGGCGGAGCCAGCGATGTCCTCTGTCTCGTTGCCGGCGGGCGGTGCCTTAGCGGAGCCATGGAAATCCTCCCCCGCGTTGCCGGCAGGGTGGGGCCTCAGCTTACCCAGCGATGTCCTCTGCCTCGTTGTTGGTGGGGCGGGGCCTAGCGGAGCCGGCGGTGTCCTCTGCCTCGTTATTGGCGCCGCGGGGCCTCGGCGGAGCAGGGCCTCGTCGACGCCAGTGGAGCGGGGACTCGTCGGAGCCGACATTGTCCTATGCCTCGTCCTCGGTCTCGCCAAACAGCGCCTCGCCCGCTTCATCGCCCTCTTTGCTAGCCTCTTTGTAGGCGGCCGCAGCCTCCACCACCCGCATGCTGTACCGCCAGCGCTCAAGGCGGCCCTTGCGGGCGGAGCGGTATGAGTCGAGCAGCGCCTCCTGCTCCGCCCGCTCCGCGGCGATCTGCTCCTCCGCCTGCAGGTGCTCCTGGAGGAGATGGTGGTTGTAGGCGGCGTCGGCCTGCGCCTCCCAGAACTGCTCCTGACGCATCTGCCTCACACTGTCCATATCTTGGGCACGGGCCTCGTCGATGGTCATGGTGCAATGCACCGGCAAGGATGGCGCGGAGGAGGGGGTTGGCACCGGATCGTCGACTACCATGTTCTCCATTGGGACGTCGTCATCCTCCGGCTGCCTGCCGGCCAGCCGGTCGGCAGCAATGGCTGCCATCTCCTTGTGGTCCGTCGTCCGCCTGTCCCGAAAAGCGCTGGAGCGCGAGGAAGCCATGGTGGGCAGTAGTGGTGACAGGAGAAAGGGAACGAATGCGGATGACTGCGGCTATGGTCGGCGCAGCAGTTTATATAGCAATGGTGGGCGGGCGGAGGGACGGACGTGTGGCGCTGGAGTAGCCGCCTCGGCAACCGCGTATCATTAATGTGGGCGGCAGATGGACGGACGGACGACACTTGTGTCGTTTGAAGGCGGAGCAATCGCCTGCACCGGGAAGTGGGGCGGGCGGCGCTGACTGTTTCGGGAGGAAAGCGCGCGCGGGCGAGGAGATGACTTTACTTGGAGAGGATGACAATGGGGACCCACTAGGTCCATAGCCTCACGTACGCAAGTGCCTCCTTATATATATATATAACTATACTCCCTTCGTCTAGGTGAATAAGTTGTATTAGAAGGTGCATCACGACCTAGGTGCAAGAAGATTGGTGGAAAAAAAGAATATTTCTCTCTTCTAAACACAACATTTAATCAGAGCAGTTAAGAGGATGCCTTATTAGCTACCCATGCAGGCCATCGTCATTCATAGCATGCAAAGCACTTTTATTTCTTGCCTAATAACCGCATGGACGTGTTGCATGCATTGGTCCTTACCCGAGCAAAAAAAGGGAGGAAAGGGGTTTCCACAGGAGACAACGAGGCAGAGGTGGAAGTGCTCGCTGGAGTAATTTATTTTGCTTCCTCCTGGTTTCCTAACATCACGGTCACACACCATTGTCAACCTATGTAGTAGTCAATAAACGAGAGAATTGCACAAGAAGCGGCCGACAGCTGGGACCAAGCAGCTCGAGCAGTATTTGTGTTTTTGAGGTGTGAGCACTGCAGAGTTTTTTGATGTTTAACCCAGATATTAATTTTTCTCCTTTGAACAACAACGAAAACATCGCTGGAGGTATTAACTGGTTGGGCTGTGGCCCGTCTAGCACAGGCCAGATATCCAGCCCAGATATTAATTTTTTACAAGCTGAAAATGGCTAGCCCAGCTATACTATTTTTAGGAATACCCAGGCAAGGTCAAGTTGTTATTGTCCGCCCCGCTGGGCTGCAAATCTTTCCTAGGAGGGATGCATTAGGCTTAACAAGAAAATGGGCTTTAAGAAATAATAAATGGGATGTAATTATAAAAATTGGGGAGTAACTATAAAAAAAATGCACCAAACACGTGATTACTTTATAAAATATTATTTTTGGATATTGAAAATTTTAATTTCATTAATTGTTGCGAGCGCAATGTTTCATTGGATTTTTACGTAATATAAATTTATTTAATCTGACTAGAAATTTCGGGATAAAAATATTTCGGATCCCATCAAAATGTGGGAAATTTTATTGAATTCTATTTTGAACGGTTGGTTGAAATGGGCTGTACTTTTAACAAACTGTAAATGGGCTGTAGTAAATTCCATTAGAATTCAAAAATGGGCTACACATTCTTACAAATCTCAAATGGGCTATAAGTTCTCTGCCACACACTTCTGGCCTTACTAAGTTGACGCGTCCCCTAAAAAAACAGAGTTGACGCGTATGCAAGGCTTTTTCAACTTATAGTCAACACACAGTTCTAGCAGCAGTGGCCGTTGGATGTCCATCCAATGGATGCCGTGCTTCTTCTTCAATCTCGGATATTCTAGCTTCACCCGCCCAAAAAATGATTCCTCCCCCTGACATCTGGGGCGCACCATTTCGGAAGCTGACCTGTGGGCCTACTAAGTTGAAGTACCAAGGGCTTTGTCAACTTAGTCAATATAAGCGATTCTAGCTGCAGTGACCGTACGATGTCCATCCAACGGTCGTAGTGCTTCTTCAACCTCTGGTCTTCTTGCTCCAGCCACCCAAAGTAGCACCGGTCGTGCCGCCTGCTCCTACCTCCCGTGGCCGGCTGTGCTGCCGCGGAGGTCTCACCGCCCCCTACTATTCCCACCGCTGGCCAGGCCCTGCGGCGACGGCAGCCTCACACCGCAGCCGAAGCAGTGAACCCTCGTACTCCTCTTCGCGCGCTCGCGGGCTTCCACTACCGCGTCTTCCCTGGCTCCCCGTCGTTCCCTTCCTAGGCCTCGCCGTCGTCCACCGCCCTGGTGCTCTCGGTGCGGCGTGGTCAACGTGGTCAAGGAACAACTTCCATCGGACGTGGACTGTACGTGGAGAGGCTGACAGCTGGGTCCACAACGGCAGCAAGGAAGTGCCTCCTTATTACGCGGAAAATAATGATTCCTCCACCTGACAGCAGGGACCCACCAGACGGGCCACCGTATTTCATGAAAAAAAACGTTTGCCCCTGACTCCTGGGACCCACCAGCTACACCTGACAGCTGGGTCCACGGCTGCAGCAAGGATGTGCCTCCTTATTACGTGCAAAACAATTATTCCTCCACCTGACAGGGGGGACCCACCGGACGGGCCACCGTATTCCGCGAAAAAAACATTTGCCCCTGACTGCTGGGACCCACCAGCTACATCTTCGCACGCAAGGAAGTGCGTCCGGGCAAAAAAACGATTCGCCCCCTGACTGCTGGGACCCACCAGCTACATCTTCGCACGCAAGGAAGTGCGTCCAGGCAAACAAAGGAAAACCAAAACGATTCGCCCCCCTGACTGCTCTGACCCATCGGCCCCCTGATTGCTGGGACCCACCAGTTACATCTTCGCACAAGGAAGTGCGTCCGAGCAAAAAAACGATTCGCCCCCTGAATGCTGGGACCCACTAGCTACATCTTCATAGGCAAGGAAGTGCCTGACATTCGGGACCCACCTGGTCGAAGCGTACGTACCGTTGTCATTCTGGTCGCTAACATGTACGCACATATATACTGGTGGATGTAGAGGCGCGCACGTGTCGTAGTAGAGGCGGCCAGGGTGCAAGAAAGAAAATACGGCCACGTATGTGTACATACGGGTGGGGTCTCGAACGCCTACTCGTGCATACGTACGGCGAGGGCTCGTGTACATGGCTGGGTCGGAACAGAGAAACAGCATCGTCGTCGTGTTCATGGGTCAGAACGGAATGCCTGGTCGTGTTCATCGGGAGGGCTTGGACGGAAGAGGCGATGGAAATGAGGCCTGGCATACCGCACAACGGAGGAAACAGACCTCCTACAGTCGAAACGGGGGTCCTGTTGACCGGGAGGGGTGTGGCGTACCGCAAAACGGAGGAAACGGACCTCCTAAGGTTGAAACGGGGGTCCTGTTGATTGGGAGGGGTGTGGCTTAACGCAAAACGGAGGAAAGTCCTATTGATCGGGAGGGGTGTGGCGTACCGCAAAACGGAGGAAACGGACTTGTGTTGGATCGCTACGGTCGAAACGGGGGTCCTGTTCATCGGGAGGGGTGTGGCGTACCGCAAAACAGGACTCCACGGGATACTGTTTATCTCCACCGTCGACCCCCTCCAGCCTCCACGAGCTACTGTTCATCCACCTTCGACCTCCTCCAGCCTCCACGGGCTCCTGTTCATGCAGCCTCCACCGCGCGCTACTCCACCGGCTATTGTTCAACCACCCCTCCACCGTCTACTGTTCATCCAGCCCTCCACACCACAGGGTCCTGTTCAACCACCCCTCCACGGGCACCCCTCCACCGTCTACTGTTCATCCTGCCCTCCACACCACGGGGTTCTATTCATCCACCCCTCCATGGGCACCCCTCCACCGTCTACTGTTCATCCAGCCCTCCACCACACCACGGGGTCATGTTCATCCAGAGGCAACGCCACTGCTCACTGTTCATCCAACCCCCCCCCCCCGCAACACTCACTGTTCATCTCATCGATCGGCTTCAGTTAGCAGCAGTAGCCAAGGAATCGCTCGATCGGGTTCATTTAATAGCCATCGACCAATCGCTCGGGTTCAGTAACGTGTAGCCTGCAGTGCAATCGCTCAGGTTCAGTTAGAGCCCAACGCCTCGCTCGGGTTCAATTAGAGCCAACGCCTTGCACACACACGCGTACGTGTACGAGAGAAACGCGCATCGCTCGGCCCCCGACCTCCCACCGTAACCGAGAACTCCCCGATAGTTTCCTCCCCCTCGCTTCTACCACGTTTTTTCCGTCATGGACGGCCCAAAGAATGTCAGGCAGCTGCGTCTCCGGCCCGCCCAGGACGAAAAGCCCATTTTTTGTCATGATTTTTTGTCATAGAAGTAGGAGCCCACCACATCTATGATGATACCGGGTTTTGTCACAATTATCGTCATAGAAGTGTCATAAGTATGACAGAAAAAAAATTCGTTCGGCCCAAAATGTCACGGATGTGTCTTTTTTTGTAGTGCACGTACACGTACGTACAACGGCTAGGGTGCAAAAAAGAAAATACGGCTACGTATGTGTACATACGGGCGGGGTCTCGAACGCCTACTCGCGCATACGTTCGGCCAGGGCTCGTGTACATGGCTTGGTCGAAACGGAGAAATAGCGTCGTCGTCGTGTTCATGGGGAGGCAATGGAATGCGTCGTGTTCATTGGGAGGCAACGGAATGCGTCATGTTCATCGGGAGGCAATGGAACGCGTGGGAGCCAACCGGCTGGGTCGGAACGGAATGCGTGGTCATGTTCATCGGGAGGGCTTGGAAGGAACAGACGATGGAAACGAGGCCTGGCGTACCGCACAACGGAGGAAACGGACCTCCTACGGTCAGAACGGGGTCCTGTTGATCGGGAGGGGTGTGGCGTACCGCAAAACGGAGGAAATGGACCTCCTACGGTCGAAACGGGGGTCCTGTTGATCGGGAGGGGTGTGGCATACCGCAAAACGGACGAAACGGACCTCCTACGGTCGAAAGGGCGGTCCTGTTGATCGGGAGGCGTGTGGCGTACCGCAAAACCGGACTCCACGGGATACTGTTCATCTCCACCATCAACCTCCTCTAGCCTCCACGGGCTACCGTCGACCTCCTCCAGCTTCCACGGGCTCCTGTTCATCCAGCCTCCACCGTGCGCTACTCCACTAGCTACTGTTCAACCACCCCTCCACGGGCACCCCTCCACCGTCTACTGTTCATCCAGCCCTCCACACCATGGGGTCCTGTTCAACCACCCCTCCACGGGCACCCCTCCACTATCTACTGTTCATCCAGCCCTCCACCACACCACGGGGTCCTGTTCATCCAGAGGCAACGCCACCGCTCACTGTTCATCCAACCCCCCCCCCCCGCAACGCTCACTGTTCATCCAATCAATCGGCTTCAATTAGCAGCAGTAGCGATTGGGTTCAGTTAACAGCCATCGATCGATCGCTCGGGTTCAGTAACGCGTAGCCTGCAGTGCAATCGCTCGGGTTCAGTTAGAGCCCAATGCCTTGCTCGGGTTCAGTTAGAGCCAACGCCTCACACACACGCGCGTATGTGTATGATAGAAACGCGCATCGCTTGGCCCCCGACCTCCCACCGTAACTGGGAACTCCCCGAAATTTTCCTCGCCCTCACTTCTACCACGGTTTTTTCCGTCATGGACGGCCCAAAGAATGTCATGCAGCTGCGTCTCCGGCCCGCCCAAGACGAAAATCCCATTTTCTGTCATGATTTTTTGTCATAGAAGTAGGAGCCCACCACATCTATGATGATACCGGGTTTTGTCACAATTATCGTCATAGAAGTGTCATATGTATGACAGAAAAAAAATTCGGTCGGCCCAAAATGTCACGAATGTGTCTTTTTTTGTAGTGTCACCCGTCATCAGCAACGTTCAAGTCACCAAGACCCTCATCAACGGTTGTGCAGGGCTCAATGTCCTGTCCATCGAGGCATTCGACAGCCTCCAGGTGCCATACAATCACCTGCAACCTAACAAGCCTTTCTCAGGAGTGACCGGTGATACGTCTCGAACGTATCTATAATTTTTGGTTGTTCGATGCTATTATATTATCTGTTTTGGATGTTTAATGGGCTTTAATATGTACTTTTATATTATTTTTGGGACTAACCTATTAACCGAAGGCCCAGTGCAAATTAATGTTTTTGCTTATTTCAGTGTTTCATAGAAAAAGAATATCAAACAGAATCCAAACAGAATGAAACCTTCACGGGGATCTTTTTTTGGAACAAACGCAATCCAGGAGACTTGGAGTGGCGGTCAAGGAAGCAACGAGGCGGCCACGAGGTAGGGCGGCGCACCCAGGGGGGGCCTGCATGCCCCCACCCTCGTGGGCCCCTCATGGCTCCACCAACCTACTTCTTTCACCTATATATACTCTTATACCCTGAAAACATCCAGGGGACCCATGAAACCACTTTTCCACCGCCGCAACCTTCTGTACCCGTGACATCCCATCCGGGGACCTTTTTTGGCCATCTGCTGGAGGGGGATTCGATCACAGAGGGATTCTACATCAACACCATAGCCTCTCCGATGATGTGTGAGTAGTTTACCATAGACCTTCGGGTCCATAGTTATTAGCTAGATGGCTTCTTCTCTCTCTTTGGATCTCAATACAAAGTTCTCCTCGATGTTCTTGGAGATCTATTCAATGTAATTCTTTTTATGATGTGTTTGCTGAGATCTGATGAATTGTGGGTTTATGATTAAGATTATCTATGAATAATATTTGATTCTTGTCTGAATTCTTATATGCATGATTTGATATCTTTGCAAGTCTCTTTGAATTATCAGTTTGGTTTGGCCTACTAGATTGATCTTTCTTGCAATGGGAGAAGTGCTTAGCTTTGGGTTCAATCTTGCAGTGTCCTTTCCTAGTGACAGCAGGGGCAGAAAGGCACATATTGTATTGTTTCCATCAAGGATAAAAAGATGGGGTTTATATCATATTGCTTGAGTTTATCCCTCTACATCATGTCATCTTGCATAATGTGTTAGTATGTTCTTATGAACTTAATACTCTACATGCATGCTGGGTAGCGGTCGATGTGTGGAGCAATAGTAGTAGATGCAGAATCATTTCGGTCTACTTGACACGGACGTGATGCCTATGTTCATGATCATGCCTAGATATCATCATAACTATGAGCTTTTCTATCAATTGCTCGGCAGTAATTTGTTCACCCACCGTAATATATGCTATATTGAGAGAAGCCACTAGTGAAACCTATGGCCCCCGGGTCGACTTTACATCATATTATTTTCCCGTCAACTAGGTATTTCTGTCACCGTTTATTTTGCAATCTTTACTTTTCAATCTATACAACAACAATACCAAAAATATTTATCTTATTATCTCTATAAGATCTCACTTTCATAAGTGACCGTGAAGGGATTGACAACCCCTTTATCGTGTTGGTTGCGAGGTTCTTGTTTGTTTGTGCACGTACTAGGCAACTTGCATGTAGTCTCCTACTGGATTGATACCTTGGTTCTCAAAAACTGAGGGACATACTTACACTACTTTGCTGCATCACCCTTTCCTCTTCAAGGGAAAACCAATGCATGCTCAAGAGGTAGCAAGAAGGATTTCTAGCACCGTTGCCGGGGAGATCTATGCAGAGTCAAGACATACCAAGTACCCATCACAAACTCTTATCCCTCGCATTAGATAATTTTCCATTCGCCTCTCGTTTTCCTGTCCCCCACTTCACCTTTGCCGTTTTATTCACCCTCTTCTGTTCGTCCTTCTGTTTGCTCATGTTACCATGTGCCTTCTATTAGCTTGCATCTTCGCTTGCTAAATATCTATTGTTACGGATCCTCATCCTCTTGCTAATATTTTTAAGAGATCCAATTATGATGAACCAATTGCTAGTGAGTTGAGTGCAGTAGATTACGTTTATGGAGTTTTGCTTGAAATCCGTGAATCTGAAAATCATGATGAAGTGCTTTATAAAGTGATCCATGATAGATCTTTGAATAAAAAGCATGATAGCAATGATGTTATTATAAATTCTGTGAATGTCAATTGCGCTAATAATATGCAAAACCCTAAGCTTGGGGATGCTAGTTTTGCTATGTCCACTACTTGTTGCAATGATCATGATTGGGGTGATTCATCTCATGATCTTGAAAAATTATTTAAGCCCCATGATGAATATAAGATTGATAATAATGTTTGCAATATTGAAAGTGGGTTTGGAAGAGTGTCAAATTTAGATCCCACGTATTTGGAGAATGTTCAATCTTATCAAATTTTTGATAAAAGTGGGTTTGGAGAGGTCATGACTTTAGTTAATGTTAATCCCACTATTTTGGAAGAGTGTCAACTTCGCATGCATGTGGATTGTGTTGAGAATATGTTATGTGATAGAAATATTGTTGAGTTTGCTTATGATCCTACATGTAATTATTATGAGAGAGAGGAAAATATGGTTGTAGAAATTTTGTGATATTAAATTACCTCTCTTCATGTTGAAATTGCTATCGTTTCCTTCTTCCTTGCATATGGTAGTTTTTGCTTGCCATGATAATTTGTTTGCTTATAAAATTCCTATGCATAGGAAGTACGTTAGACTTAAGTGTGTTTGTCACACGTTTTATGATGCTCTCTTTGTGCTTCAATTATTGCCTTTCATGTGAGCATCATTCAAATCTCAATGCCTAGCTACGGGCGTTAAACGATAGCGCTTGTTGGGAGGCAACCTAATTTTATTTTTGTTCCTTGCTTTTTGTTCCTGTTTAGTAATAAGTAAATCATCTATCCTCTTATATGATTGTGTTTTTTATGTTTTAATTAGTGTATGTGCCAAGTAAAGCCTTTAGGATCTTCTTCGATGATTGTTATTTGATCTTGCTGAAAAAAACAGAAAGTATGCGCTCAGAGAATAATTTTCATTTTTACCAGTGAGTGATAAAATACTGATTCAAACTGCACTAGATCAATATACAAATTATTTAGGACTTCCTAATTTCCCATGATATTTGGAGTTATAGAAGTATTCGATACCTACAGATTACTACAAATTGTTCTGTTTTTGACGGATTCTGTTTTTCGTGTGTTGTTTGCTTATTTTGATGAATCTATGGCTAGTATCGGGGGGTATGAACCATAGAGAAGTTGGAATACAGTAGGTTTAGCACCAATATAAATAAATAATGAGTTTATTACACTACCTTAAGGTGGTGGTTTGTTTTCTTATACTAACGGAGCTCATGAGATTTTCTGTTGAGTTTTGTGTTGTTAAGTTTTCAAGTTTTTGGGTAAAGATTTGATGGATTTCGGAACAAGGACTGGCAAGAGAAAAGCTTGGGGATGCCCACAGCACCCCAAGGTAAAATTCAAGGACAACCAAAAGCCTAAGCTTGGGGATGCCCCTGAAGGCATCCCCTGTTTCGTCTTCATCTATCAGTAACTTTACTTAAGGCTATATTTTTTCACCACATGATATGTGTTTTGCTTGGAGCATCTTGTATGATTTGAGTCTTTGCTTTTTATTTTACCACAATCATCCTTGTTGTACTGTAGGATCGAAAGTATGTCTAGAGGGGGGTTGATTAGACTACTTGACCAAATAAAAATCTAGCCTTTTCCCAATTTTAAGTCTTGGCAGATTGTAATAACTTAGCACAAGTCAAGCAGTCAACCTAGACATGCAAGTCTAAGAGTATAGCAGCGGAATGTAAAACATTGCACATGAAGGTAAAGGGAGGAGTTTGGAGGGAGAAAACTCAATATAGACACAGAGGATTTGGCGTGGTTCCGATAGGTGGTGCTATCGTACATCCATGTTGATGGAGACTTCAACCCACGAAGGGTAACGGTTGCGCGAGTCCACGGAGGGATCCACCCACGAAGGGTCCACGAAGAAGCAACCTTGTCTATCCCACCATAGCCATTTCCCACGAAGGACTTGCCTCACTAGGGTAGATCTTCATGAAGTAGGCGATCTACTTTCCCGTACAAACTACTTGGTTCAACTCCATATTCTTGTCGGAGGATCCCAAGTGACACCTAACCAATCTAGGAGACACCACTCTCCAACAGGTAATATATGGTGTGTTGATGATGAACTCCTTTCTCTTGTTCTTCAAATGATAGTCTCCCAAACACTCAACTCTCTCTCAGTGATTTGGATTTGGTGGAAAGAAGATTTTAGTGGAAAGCAACTTGGAGAAGGCTAGAGATCAAGATTCATATGGTTGGAATGGAATATCTTGACCTCAACACTTGAGTAGGTGGTTCTCTCTCAGAAAATATATGTTGGAAGTGTAGGCATGTTCTGATGGCTCTCTCCATGAATGAATAGTGGGTGGAGGGGTATATATAGACTCCACACGAAATATAACTGTTACACACAAGCCATCAAACTCGGTGGGACCGAATAATGAAACTAGTTCAGACCGATTTTGTTCAAAATGTGAACGTTAGGATTTTCGGTGGGACCAACATGTCAACTCGGTGTGACCGATTTCATTAGGGTTAGGGCATAACGTAATCTCGGTGAGACCGATTACACAAACTCGGTGGGACCGATTTTGGTAATAAGCTAACCAGTGAGTTGGTCAGGCAAACTCGGTGGGACCGATTCGCCCATCTCGGTGAGACCGAAACGTTACGAAGGGGAAACAAAGAGTTTGCATTGCGAACTTTGTGGGACTGATCGCTCATCTTGATTGGACAGAAACGTTACGAAGGGAAACATAGAGTTTGCAATCCCATCTCGGTGAGACCGAGATCCCTATCAGTACAACCTATATGACTAGGGTTTGTGGCAGTGGCTACGCCAAATGAACTCGGTGGTGCCAGATAGAAAGTTTCGGTGGGGCCGAGTTTGACTTTTGGTTTGGGACATATGTGGATATGAGAAAGTGGTTGAGGGTTTTTGGAGCATATCACTAAGCATTTTAAGCAAACAAGCCATTAAGCAACACCTCATCCCCTTTTAATAGTATTGTCTTTTCCTATGGACTCAATGTGATCTTGGATCACTAAAAGTAAAATATAGAGTCTTGAGCTTTAGAGCTTGAGCCAATCTTTTGTCCTTAGCATTTTGAGGGATCCACATTTCTAATCCATGCCATGCCAATCATTGAGCTTTCCTGAAATATTTATCTTGAAGAAGCATTAGCTCAATGAGCTATATGTTGCTAAGAATTACCAAAACCACCCAGGGATAGTTGCACTTTCAATCTCCCCCTTTTTGGTAATTGATGACAACATATAGATCAAAGCTTCGACAAATGATCATAAGATTGAAATACATCGTCGCTTTGAGAAGTATGTGATAAACAAGAGCTCCCCCTAAATTTGTGCATTATTTAAAATTTGCTTTTGAATGCAAATTCACAATCGATTAGGATCATGGGTTACTCTTCCATGTCACATACATCTTGGTGGAGCGCTCAGAATGATAGAAATTAAAAGCATGCACTCATCACCAAGCAAAGTGAATGATCATATATGGGGTATAAGAGATAGTATCATCTAGGCAAGCATTAAAGTAGCATATGATCAAACATATGATCAAACTAGTATCTCACATAGACATAAAGTATCAACCAAGCACACAATAAAGTTCAACCAAAAGCAAGAGAGACAAAGAAGCAAAACACTCTCTCTCGAAGCCTATGATATATACATTTCTCCCCCTTTGGCAACAAGTTACCAAAAAGATTGAAAATGCATAGTGCTATGCATCTCCCAGGATCGGTCTTCGGGAGGTTGTAACACCCACAATGCGGCTATATCTCCCACATGTCAGGCACGACTTAGAGGCATAGCCGCATGGTAGGTTTATCGCAAGAGGGGTAATTGTCACATAATCCCATGTACTGAATAGAAAGGGATAAAGAGTTGGCTCACAATCGCCACATCACACAATACATAAGTAAATTGTACATCATCCAAAATACAATCATGGTCCGACTACGGAACCAAACTAAAAGAAGATAACCCAAAATGCTAGATCCCCGATCGTCCCAACTGGGCACCACTACTGATCAACCGGAAAAGACACAAAACAACGATCAAGATCTTCATCGAGCTCCCACTTGAGCTCGGTTGCGCCACCTGCACTAGTATCATTGGCACCTCCAACTGGTTGTAAGTATCTGTGAGTCACAAGGACTCAGCAATCTCACACCCGCGAGATCAAGACTATTTAAGCTTATGGGTAGGAAAGGGTAGTGAGGTGGAGCTGCAGCAAGCACTAAGCATATATGGTGGCTAACTTACGCAAATAAGAGCGAGAAGAAAAGAAACGCAACGGTCATGAACTAGAAGTGATCAAGAAGTGATCCTGAATCTACTTACATTCAAGCATAACACAAGAACCGTGTTCACTTCCCGGACTCCGCCGAAAAGAGACCATCATGGCTACACTCGCAGTTGAGGCATTTTAATTAAGTCAAGTGTCAAGTTCTCTACAACCGGACATTAACAAATTCCCATCTGACACATAACCGCGGGCACGGCTCTCTAAAGTTTATACCATGCAGGGATGTCCCAACTTAACCCATCACAAGCTCTCAAGGTCAACGAAGGATATTCCTTCTCCCAGTAAGACCCGATCAGTCTCGGAATCCCGGTTACAAGACATTTCAACAATGGTAAAACAAGACCAGCAAAGCCACCCGATGTGCCGACAATCCCGATAGGAGTCGCATGTATCTCATTCTCAGGGCAACACCGGATGATACAGGCTACGAGTAAAACCAGCCCTCGAGTTTCCCCGAGGTGGCCCCACTGGCGGCTCGGTTCGGGCCAACACTTAGAGAAGCACTGGCCTGGGGGGTTAAAATAAAGATGACCCTTGGGTTGGCCGACCGAAGGGAAGGGTAATAGGTTGTTAGGCAAATGTAAAACCAAGGTTGGGCCTTGCTGGAGGAGTTTTGTTCAAAGTGAACTGTAAGGGGTTCCCATAACAGCCAACCATGTTAGGAACGCAAAATCAAGGAACATAACACCGGTATGAAGGAAACTAGGGCGGCAAGAGTGGAACAAAACAACAGGCATAAGGCCGAGCCTTCCACCCTTTACCAAGTATATAGATGCATTAAATTAAATAAGAGATATTGTGATATCCCAACATATCCATGTTCCAACATGGAACAAACTCCATTTTCACCAGCAACTAGCAACGCTATAAGAGGGGCTGAGCAAAGCGTTAACATGATATAACAAGTGGTAGGTAGCACAACATAGAAATAGAACGAACAACTAGCAAGCAAAGATAGAAGTGATTTCAAGGGTATGGTCATCTTGCCTGAGATCCCGCAAGGAAGAAGAACAAGTCCATGAAGAAGACAAATGGACGTAGTCGAACGAATCCTCACAACTCTGGAATGAAACCGAAGCTAACGAGAGAAGTAACCCAGAAAGAAGCAAGCAACATAGTAAACAACCATCACATAAGCATGGCATGACGCACAACCAAGTATGATGCATGTCCGGTTTAATGAGGCATGGCATGGCAAAGTGCACAAACAATACTACAAATTAAGTGGAGCTCAATATGCAACGAGTTGCATATTAACCGAACACCACATGACTTATTTAGTTCTCTCCCATTTATGTACTCAACAAAATTAAATGTTGGTTAGCATGGCAAGGGGTGAAGCACAATTAAACTAACTATCTAGTCAAGTTTAAATGAGACTGGAAACAACAACACCAATTCCGGAAAATCCACATATACATATTTATGGATTTGGTACTGTTCTGCCCTAAACCATATTTTAGAGTTATTAAACATGCAAAGTAAGTACACCATGTTAAACTAGGCATTTTTCTACCCCATTTACATCTAACATTTATTTAAAACCGAGCCACGTTTATTTATTTATGAATTAAATCATTTTAGCATGGCATATGCGCAAAAATTACACAAACAACATTTTAAACATTTTAAACATGGATGAAAGTTGCAAATTATTTATCTACACAAAATTCTAAGCATTTTACATATAAAGTTTGTTTTAATATGATGGACCGTTTGTGAGTTATTAAATGCATGATCGAGGGGGACTAAACTGTAAAACTGCCATCTCTGGGAAAAAAGAAAAAATCGCCGGAACAGGGAAAAAACGCATAACGGGCCGAATCTTCTCAGACTGGGCCAACAAAGAGGATGGGCTGCGTGGAGCTCAACCATGGGCCTTGGCTCGTTCGATAGAGGAGGGAGGCCGACAGGGGGCGCGCAGCTGGGCCTCGCATGTGGGGAGGAGGCCCACGCGGACAAGCGGTGGCCCACGCGGTCGGCGACAAGATCGCCGTTCTCCTCTTTCCTGAGTCACACGAGCAGGAGGCAGTGGCGGCGGCGCCGAAAGTCAATGGTGGGGCAGCGGCGGATCCGGCAGGTTAGGATGACGGGGAGGACCGGAGAGGACAGATCTGTCCCTGGGGGCCTCATTCCCGGCGACGGCGAGTTCGGGGAGCTCCGGGTGGCGGTGCTCCCTGGTGAGAGGGAGAGGGAGATCCGGTGAGAAGGGGATGGGGAAGAAGCAGGAGGAAGAAAGGGAGATGCGCGGACCTTCGGCGGCGCATCCGGGTGCAGGAGGCGGCGACCTGGCGAAGGCGACGGCGAGGCTCGTCGGTGGCAGGGGTCGAGGTGCAGCGGGAGGAGCGCTCGAGGCGTAGCTCAGCGCGGGGCGCTCCTGCATCATACGGGCGGCACTGTGGGCTCGTCCGAGCCCAGATGGGCTCGGCGGGCCCCGATCTGGGCTTGGCGGGCTGGCGGCGGAGTGAAGGCCGGGGCGCGCGTGGCAGCCTCCCATTGGTGGAGGGCGGCGGTTGCGGCGGCGCTGGCCGCTCAGGCGGCGCCAAGTGGCAGAGGCGGGTTAGGCCGGCGCAGAAAACAAGGAGAAGGTGGGAGGAGACTGGCGGTGCATGGATTTCGAGGAGGGGTTGTCTGCTGCCAAAAATGGAAGGGAGGCTTCCTTTTATAGCTAGGGCTAGGGTTTGAGGGGGGTTAGAAGGGTTTCGGAGCCCTCCGATCTCGATCAGACGGTTCCGGACGCGAGGGTAGAGTAGTGGGCTGAGAGGAGAGGAAGATGGGCAGCACGACACATGTTTCCGGATCCCAGAAACGCCCGACGATAGACTGGCTATATTGCCGCTACAGTTATCCGTTGGGGCATCAAACGAACTCCGAATGCGATGAAACTTGGCAGGCGACCTACTAACAACATAACAACACTGCATGACAACTCTCAACCCATTCGAAGAGCATTTTCCGGCCACTTATAAAAATACTATTTCGGACATGTCGCGGGCGCGTGCAAGTGTGTCTGGGGTCTGAACGGACAACAGAGAGAACTGGGAGAACCCGGACGGATGCATGTTTTGAAAACATGATGATGCAATGCACATTATGACATGACAAGATGCAACACGCAAGTAAATGACATGGCAAAGACAGCGAATAACTGGAAGACACCTGGCGCATCGGTCTTGGGGCGTCACAACACTCCACCACTACAAGAGGATCTCATCCCGAGATCTAGGATGGCACCAGAGAGAAATGAAATAGGAAGAGAAGAGGTGAAACTAAGTTGCTTCTTGGACAAATGAGTGAAACCGATGAACCTTGTGAGGTTGAAAAAATTGAAAGAAAGAATACAACGAAGATGAACAAAGTTGAAAACACTCAGTTAGAAAAGAGGGACAAGGAACATTACTAGAACCTTATAGGTTGAAAGACATAAGAAGAGGGTTGCAATGGACAAGAAGTACATGCAAGCACGCCGGTTGAAATGAAATGTACAAGGAATGATAAAGATCAATTATGACAACACTCCGGTTAGAAAAAGGAAGGTAAAGAATATGAACTCGGCAAAATGAAAGCACTTGGATGAGACTTCGGTTAGAAGAGGAATGATAGACACAACACTCCGGTTAAAACAAGATAGAGAAGGAATAAGAATGATATAATTTGGACAGCTCTCCGACTGTAAATGGAAGGAATTGAACATGATCTTGACAAGATGAGAGGATACTTGAAAAAGAGGACACGACACTCCTGTTGAAAGGATAAGCACGAAAAGAACACGGTACTCACAATTCGAGATGCTGAATGAAGAGAGCAACATCACAATGCCTCCGAAACGAAAGAATAGAAGTTGGATCATTAGAAATGAAAGAATTGAGAAGAAAATGAAAAATTCCGCCACAAATGAGCTTGGAGAGCACCCTTCCAAGAAAGTTAAAACATAACTGTTGGAAACCAACAACGAAACGAATAAGCTTGTAGTGAACTTATGCAGAACATCTCAAAACTATGAGGTGAAATCCTGGCACTACATAAACAAAAGATTGGATTGATTTCCACAAGGAGACGAGAAACTTATTTCACCAAGAGGATAAATGAAGAACTTGGGTCATTTATAAGCACCATAAATAGCAACAACCCTTAGGGAAGGCTTTAGGTGAAATATAACCCAAGATTATTCCAACGAAGAGATTGGTGCATTTAAAATATCTTATTCTTGACAACATGTGAATCATGAAACACGAACTCAAATTGTCAAGAATGACATAACACCACCTCAAATGATAAGGTAGAACGAATTGTACTTCGGAATGCAAGATGAAGAATGCTTGAACTCCTCAAAACAAAACATGTGTTGATCCCCATTTTTATTTTAGAGTATAGCTTGGCGGAACTAATTTCGAGAAAAATCTTGACGAACAATTTAAGGATGAAAGGTATCCTTGCAAACCACCATGTTGATCCTTCATGAAGAACTCCGGTAATAAAAGGATGGTGGAAAGAAAGAGAAGTTGAAAGAACAAGGTGAAGCCTTGCAATGATTAGGTGGAATTTCGTGATGAGGTAACCAAGGAAAACTTAGAACTCTGGAAAACAAAAGATGAATCACTTAGAACCAAGAATTTATTCATCATGAACGAACTCCGAAGGAAAGAATTAATCACTTGGGTGAAAGAAGAATAAGAATTACATTATGCGTATCTTTCACCAATTTAAATTGATGAAAAGCAACGGATTTGGCATACTACTTATTCTCGTAGAAAGGATTAAGATAGATATAGTGCCAACTTGGGAAAATCTTCAACGAACCACCGGTAGGATTGAAACAATGAATGAAATAATATGATAACCATGGAATAGAATCTTGAGAAAACCACCGTAAGAATTGAAAATGAAAGTAGCGAAGGCACAATACACGGGGAAGAATTGGTAAACGAAAGATGATACTTGAGGGAATTTAGATACATGAGAACAAAGAGATCACGAACTTATAAGAGAATACTTGAATGATGCACCGGTAAGATTTGGAGAATGAGAGCTGAAAGCTGAGAAAGAATATAATCTTCTGAAATGATGGCCTTTGAAGAATCAAACTGAAAAGACTCCTGAATTGTTCTGGATGGGTGAAAAGAATATCTCACAATCGAAAACAATTACGAGAGGATGGCAGCAAGCTTTAACTACACATCTTTGGAAGAACGGTAAGGATTTAAAAGGAACTCTTCTTCTTCCTTCAAAATCCAAGAATGACAATGAGAAACACCACCAAGAATTGTTTAGACACTCCGGGAGAATCAAAAGCGAAGTGGTTGAGCCAATGATGAAAGGAATTAGATAGATCTTGCAGAAATACATATGACTGATGATAATTCATTCTTACGTCAAATTTTGAAATGAAATTGAGAATAACTCCGAAAAAATAAGAAGAGTCAGGTAAGATCCTGGGAAAAGACCTGTGTGTTAGGGCCCACTCAAAACACACACCGTTGAAGAGGTTGTTTGAAAAGAGAGATTGCACCGGTTGAATTAAGTGGCTTGAATGAGATAACAACCTCGGAATAGGTTGAACGAATGCAGAGTGGAAACGCGAATCTTCAAGATATCTTCAGCACTCTAGAACAAATGAATGGCGAGAAGTGGATGATTAAGAGGTGCACCGCCATGAGAAAATATTTGAAACGAGGAAAAGATATGATCGACAAGGCTTGAATTGAATCCACCGGAGAAGAAAGAGAACGAAGAATGATGAACTTGAAGCTCCGTTAGTATCTTCCTGAGAATCACCGGATAAGAACATTGACAGAAAAGAATGGAGAGACTTCACATCCATAAAATGGACACTTGATTTAGAAATCCGAGTCCTTGAAGAAAAAGGGTGGGAGGGCGGGAAAACAAAGGCAACTTGGGAAGATGGAAAAGGATACCATCGAGAAAACTTAGAGTTGATGTTGCGGATGTTGAAATGATCGGATCCACTTGAAGAGAAACACACCGGTTGAAAAGGATTGACGTGACAATCTCGATTATCATGAAGGATTAGTATTCACATAGAAATATGAGAACACTGCTTTGGAAAGGTATGGAATCCACATTTGACTTCGAAGCAACTCGAATACCACAAACGAAAACAAAACAAAGGTTTGACTTGCAAAATAAGCTGGAAAGACACATATGATAGATCCCATATCGTATCATGTGTTTGTTGGAAGGATATCCTACGTGATACTTTAATTCCCACATATAAACTCCCGAAACTTTATGGCTATTCAATCAGGTGTTGGGGATACAGGGGAAGCATAATATCTCACTCAAACTAACAATTCCTACATCCAGCTGTATCCATCCTTCAACACATAACCAAGAAACCTTCAGAAATCATGTACCTCAACCTTCGATAAGCATCCGTTATACGAGTTATGCCAATACTCCCGAACTCCCGCACCAGTACTGGGTGGCGTCGAGGTTATCTCACTAACAACTGCATAAAAGAGACTTTCGATGTCAGCGAACTCAGGTATTCCAGAACTGCAACGATAAAATTGTGACGATAATACCTCGGAGCTCAACTCCCCGGGACACTTCCACAATCCCTAAATGTTAGGAGGCACAAAGAATAATTTTCTCGTCACAAAAGCATCGGAACGATTCCAAGATACCCGCGTGATCCTAATTTTTTTCGTGAAATTTGAGGAGAGAAGATTCAAAACTTCTATGTCAGGAGGCCTCACCAGAGCGATGAAGGGACCGAGGAGTAAAAGGAATCCTACTCTCCAATATATATAATCCTAAGACTCAAAACATTTTGTTCTAGACTCAACAACGTCAGCGATTCGGTCAAACAGGGGGCTCCTAAGTCGGGGATGGCTCTGATTACCAACTCGTAACACCCACAATGCGGCTATATCTCCCACGTGTCGGGGCACGACTTAGAGGCATAGCCGCATGGTAGGTTGGTCGCAAGAGTGGTAATCTTCACACAATCCCATGTACTAAATAGAAAGGGATAAAGAGTTGGCTTACAATCGCCACTTCACACAATACATAAGTAAATCATACATCATCAAAAATACAATCAAGGTTCGACTACGAAACCAAAGTAAAAGAAGACAACCCCAAATGCTAGATCCCTAATCGTCCCAACTGGGCACCACTACTGATCAACCGGAAAAGACACAAAACAACGATCAAGATCTTCATCGAGCTCCCACTTGAGCTCGGTTGCACCACCTGCACTGGTATCATCGGCACCTGCAACTGGTTGGAAGTATCTATGAGTCATAAGGACTCAGCAATCTCACACCCGCAAGATCAAGACTATTTAAGCTTATGGGTAGGAAAGGGAGGTGAGGTGGAGCTGCAGCAAGCACTAAGCATATATGGTGGCTAACTTACGCAAATAAGAGCGAGAAGAGAAGCAACTCAACGGTCCTGAACTAGAAGTGATCAAGAAGTGATCCTGAATCTACTTACGTTCAAGCATAACACAAGACCCGTGTTCACTTCCTGGAATCCGCCGAAAAGAGACCATCACGGCTACACACGCGGTTGAGGCATTTTAATTAAGTCAAGTGTCAAGTTCTCTACAACCGGACATTAACAAATTCCCATCTGCCACATAACCACAGGCACGACTCTCAATAGTTTATACCCTGCAGGGGTGTCCCAACTTAGCCCATCACAAGGTCTCACGGTCAACGAAGGATATTGCTTCTCCCGGGAAGACCCGATCAGTCTCGGAATCCCGGTTACAAGACATTTCGACAATGGTAAAACAAGACCGGCAAAGCCACCCGATGTGCCGACAATCCCGATAGGAGTCGCACATATCTCGTTCTCAGGGCAACACCGGATGAGACAGGCTACGAGTCAAAGCAGCCCTCGAGTTTCCCTGAGGTGGCCCCGCAGGCGGCTCGGTTCGGACCAACACTTAGAGAAGCATTGGCCTGCGGGGGTTAAAATAAATATGACCCTTGGGTTGGCCGACCCAAGGGAAGGGTAATAGGTTGTTAGGAAAATGTAAAACCAAGGTTGGGCCTTGCTGGAGGAGTTTTATTCAAAGCGAACTGTAAGGGGTTCCCATAACAGCCAACCGCGTTAGGAACGCAAAATCAAGTAACATAACACCGGTATGACGGAAACTAGGGCGGCAAGAGTGGAACAAAACACCAGGCATAAGGCTGAGCCTTCCACCCTTTACCAAGTATATAGATGCATTAAATTAAATAAGAGATATTGTGATATCCCAACATATCCATGTTCCAACATGGAACAAACTCCATCTTCACCTGCAACTAGCAACGCTATAAGAGGGGCTGAACAAAGCGGTAACATAGCCAAACAATGGTTTGCTAGGAAGGTGGGTTAGAGGCTTGACATGGCAATATGGTAGGCATGATATAACAAGTGGTAGGTAGCACGACATATCAATAGAACGAACAACTAGCAAGCAAAGATAGAACTGATTTCGAGGGTATGGTCTTCTTGCCTGAGATCCCGTAAGGAAGAAGAAGAGTCCATGAAGAAAACAAACGGACGTAGTCGAACGAATCCTCACAACTCCGGAATGAAACCGAAGCTAACGAGAGAAGCAACCCAGAAAGAAGCAAGCAACATAGTAAACAACCATCACAGAAGCATGGCATGATGCACAACCAAGTATGATGCATGTCCGGTTTAATGAGGCATGGTATGGCAAAGTGCACAAACAATACTACAAATTAAGTGGAGCTCAATATGCAACAAGTTGCATATTGACGGAACACCACATGACTTATTTAGTTCTCTCCCATTTATGTACTCGGCAAAATTAAATGTTGGTTAGCATGTCAAGGGGTGAAGCATAATTAAACTCACTATCTAGTCAAGTTTAAATGAGGCCAGAAACAACAACACCAACTCCGGAAAATCCTCATATGCATATTTATGGATTTGGTACTGTTCTGCCTAAACCATATTTTAGAATTGTTAAACATGCAAAGTAAGTACACCATGTTAAATTAGGCATTTTTCTACCCCATTTACATATAAAGTTTATTTAAAACCGAGCTACGGTTATTTAGTTATGAATTAAATCATTTTAGCATGGCATATGGGCAAAAATTGCACAAACAGCATTTTAAACATTTTAAACATGGATGAAAGTTGCAAATTATTAATCTACACAAAATTCTAAGCATTTTACATATAAAGTTTGTTTTAGTATGATGCACCGTTTTGAGTTATTAAATGCATGATCGAGGGGGACTAAACTACAAAACTGCCATCTCTGGGAAAAAAGACAAAATCGCTGGAACAGGGAAAAAACCATATCGGGCCGAATCTTCTCAGACTGGGCCAACAAAGAGGAGGGGCTGCGTGGAGCTCACCCATGGGCCTTAGCCCGTTCAGTGGAGGAGGGAGGCCGACAGGTGGCGTGCAGCTGGGCCTCGTGTGCGGGGAGGAGGCCCACGCGGACGAGCGGTGGCCCACACGGCCGGCGACGCGATCGTCTTTCTCCTCGTGCCTGAGTCGCACGAGCAGGAGGCAGTGGCGGCGGCACCCAAAGTCAACAGTGGGGCAGCGGCGGCTCCGGCAGGTTAGGGCGACGGGGAGGACCGAAGAGGACAGATCTGGCCCCGGGGGCATCATTCCCGGTGACGGCGAGTTCGGGAAGCTCCGGGCGGCGTCGCTCCCTGGTGAGAGGGAGAGAGATACGATGAGAAGGAAAGGGGAAGAAGCAGGAGGAAGAAGGGGACATGCGCAGATCTACGGCGGCACATCTGGGTGCGGGAGGCGGCGACCTAACGAAGGTGGCGGCGAGGCTCATCGGTGGCCGGGGTCGAGGCGCGGCGGGAGGAGCGCTCGGGGCGGAGCTCAGCGCGGGGAGCGGGGCGCTCCGACATCGTACGGGCGGCGCTACAGGCTCGCCCGAGCCCAGTAGGCTCGGCGGGCCCCGATCTGGGCTTGGCGGGCTGGCGGCGGAGTGAAGGCCGGGGCGCGCTTGGCAGCCTCCCGTTGGTGGAGGGCAGCGTTTGCAGCGGCGCCAAGTGGCGGAGGCGGGTTAGGCCGGCGCGGAAAACAAGGAGAAGGTGGGAGGAGGCTGGTGGCGCGTGGATTTCAAGGAGGGGTTGTCTGCTGCCAAAAATGGCAGGGGGCTTCCTTTTATAGCTAGGGCTAGGGTTTGAGGGGGGTTAGAAGGGTTTCGGAGCCCTCCGATCTCGACTGGACGGTTTCAGACACGAGGATGGAGTAGTGGGCTGAGAGAAGAGGAAGATGGGCAGCCCGACACATGTTTCCGGATCCCAGAAACATCCGACGATAGACCGGCTATATTGCCGCTATAGTTATCCGTTGGGGCATCAAACGAACTCCGAATGCGATGAAACTTGGCAGGCGATCTACTAACAACATAACAACACTGCATGCCAACTTTAAACCCATCCCAAGAACATTTTCCGGCCACTTATAAAAATACTATTCCGGACATGCCGTGGGCACGTGCAAGTGTGTCTGGGCTCAGAACGGACAATAGAGAGAACTAGGAGAACCCGGATGGATGCAAGTTTTGAAAACATGATGATGCAATGCACACGATGACATGACAAGATGCAACACGCAAGTGAATGACATGGCAAAGGCAGCAAATAACTGGAAGACACCTGGCGCATCAGTCTCGGGGTGTCACAGAAGTGGTGTAGAGATAACTCCAAGGACGAAGGCATCTGATGATGTAGTTGGAGCTAGTGGAGTTGGTGCTGGAGGTGGCACTGAAGCTGTAGCTGCTGGTGCTGACTATGTAGCTCTAGAATCTGGTACTGGCACTTCAACAGACCTCTGACCTCGTGGCACTTGCTGAAAAGCATCTGTAGTTGCCTTCCCTCTCCTCTCCTCAGCTTCCTCCTGGAGCTGCTCAACTGCAGTCTGTATCTCAGTAACCTTCAGATCAAGATCATAGAATTTTGTCTCGACAATCCTTTCCAAGCTCTCTTCTTAGTCGAGGTGGCCAAGCCCTTCTCAGTCCTCAAAGTATATTGGATCAGATATGCTAGCTGATCTTGTTTTCTCTTCAGGAACACCTAAGATGCTTCCTCTACACTTGGCATCCTTGGAACTTTCTCTGCCTTAGCCTTATCTCTCTTCTCCTGTGCTTGAGCCGATGAAGGTTCATTCTCATTCATCACAACTGTGCTGTCTTCAAATTCAAGGTACAAAGGTAAGTGATCCTTGTCCAACAGGTAAGTGCATGTGCCCATCTTTGAGTTGATGAGCTCCTGAATGTGTGGAGCATACCCACAAGACCTTTTCTAGTTAGCAGCTGTCATCTTGATTGTCTCTACAATCAGAGTCATGACCTTGAATTTTTGAGGCACATCAAATTTTTGCAGCAAGTTGATGGAATGTCCTCTAATCATCTTGTGATCTCCAGACTTGGGTAGCAAAGTATGCCTTAAGATGGTGTTGATAGTGGGTAGACCAGACAACAAATAGTGTATAGATCCAAGCTTGTGTGTCTCCAAAGCTTTACCAGGGATCTCTTTGTACATGTTTGCCATAGAGTTGTGGTCTTTCTTCTTCTTGGCATACACATCCAACTCATCCTCATGTTCCTCTGGGGCATTGATCAACTTGGCCCATTCTTCAACAGTTGATTGGTACCTCATACCTTCAGACATCCATACTATCCTTCCATCTGGATAGAAATGAGCAGCGGAGTAAAATTGCATAACTAGCTCATCATTCCATTTGGTTAACTTTTGACCCACAAACTCATCAACTCCAGAAGCTTTGAAGCTATCTTGTACACCTGGGAAGTGATCTTCATTTTCTTTAATGTATTCCGAATAAACCCATCTCATGTCACAGACAATTGGCTTCTTGTCAAGCAGAATTGTCTCATAGAAGTCTTGTTCTTCTTTTGTGTGGAACCTGTAGCCAACAACGGTTCTCCTTCTCACAGCATATGGATCAGACTATCTCCACAATTTCAGTCCTGAATCCTTCCTGATATGCATGTCCTCAGCCACAGGATGAGCATCATTGTGGTCTGGAATCTTGGGTTTCAGTTTTCTTAGCACAAGGGTTTCATCATCCTCTTCTTCAACTTGAGGCATTGGGCCTTGTTCTTCTCCTCTGCAGGAATGTTTCTGGTGCTTCTCTTGGGCTTAGAAGACTTCTGAGCTTGAGCTGTTGCTTTGGGAGCAGTTTTGGGCTTTGATGTGGCAGCCCCTAACTTGATAGAATCTCCCTTAAGCTTTTGTGACTTGGGTGCTGGTGCAGCATCCTTTTCCTCTTCCTCTTCTTCTTCTGGATCTTTAAACATGGAGGATCTCCCACGGACTCTGGCAGTGGTCTTCTCTACCCTATCCTTCCTCTTATTTTCCATCTCTAGCCTCTTTGGGTTCAAGAGTGAACTCCATAGTTTCTTGAGTGGAGGCTCTGGCCTTGGACATAGGAATCCTTTTTGTTGGTGCCTTCTTGTTCAACCCTGGCTTAGTTGTTGCAGCTGTGCCATACTCTTTCTTTATCACCTTCTTCTTGGAGCTAACTTCTTCTTCCGTAGCCACATAGTTCTCATCTTCACACTCTGAGGTTCTCTTCTTCCTTGACCTGGTGGCTGCCTTTGGCAAATTACTGGGAGTTCTCCTGGTGCAATCATCTGAGGTAATTGAGTGACTAGTGCCCTCACTCAATTGCACTTGCTCTTCTGACCTATTCTGACTATCACTCTGGTCTGGTATCCTGGCAAGAAAACTGACGGAAAACCTTGTGAATAGATATAGATGAGGTAGAATAGATGAGCATCACAAAGTGCAGAGTTTCTGCAAAACGAATGAGTCAAAAACTTAGTTTTAGTTCTCCACAAAAAGCATTTCGTTGTTGCCGATTTGTTAAACTCGGTGATACCAAAGCAATTTTTGGAACCTAAACTAGTGAACTCGGTCAGACCGAGTCACAGTTTGGTGGCACCGAGACTGCTAGGGTTTCATAGAGAATCAAACTCGGTCACACTGTAAGTGCATCTAGTGCCCCTTAGTGATTTTGGTGTATTGAAGACTTATAGGTTAAGGGACTAATGCATTTGTGAGTGTACACAGGTCTATAAGTCTATGAGGAGTTTGATATTTACAGAGAAAGTCAACCCCTAAAAATGAAGTTCTTCGACTGAAGACTTTGGCTTTCTGAAGACTTTGAAAGTGAAGAAATTGGTGTGACCTTGAAGACTTGGTATTCATTCAAGGAACATGAAGCGTGAAGACTTTTGTGTTTGTAGTTTTCTCTTTCTTGAGTCATAGGAAACACCGTACTATTAAAGGGGGTCGAGGAAATACTAAGGAAAAATTTCCATGTGAAGCTCAACTCAAAATCCTACACCTACCAATCCCTTCGAGTGAAGCCATTGGAAATCTCATACAGTCCAGTTATATTCTTCAGTGACAGAGACGAAACTCTTCTGGTCTCTGAGGAATTTGTTCTGACTGAGGAGTTAGGAATTCGCCAGTGCGGATTGCCTACATAGTGAGGAACATGATAGCCCTGAGGATTTTGCTACTCAAAATTCCGACCGTTGCTGTGCTATGCGCCAGCTGTCCCAAAATATCTATCCACCTAACGATCATATCATTGAAGGGCATTTATGTCTTATCATGTCGGGCTGCTCCCTAGGCTATAAATAGCCGCCCCCTACAACCACTAGCTGGTTGGATGCTCCGAGAGAAACTGACACTTGTCATTTGAGAGCAACCCATCCTCCGAGGACTTTGAGAGAAAATCATCAAGTGAGAAAAAAACCCAAGCCCAAACACCTACAAACCCCAAGTGATTGAGCATCACTGAAGAGATTGATCCTGTGTGGATCCGACGCTTGTTACCTTTGAAGACTGTGCTTCTTCCAGACGATTAGGCGTCATGGTCTAGAGCATCCAGGAGGAATTGTGGATCGCCGAGTGACCAAGTTTGTGAAGGTTCGGAAGTCACCTGAAGACTTACCATGAGTGATTGGACGAGGTCTGTGTGACCTTAGTTCAAGGAGAATACGGTGAGGACTTGGTGTCCTTAGCTGCATGCTCAGGACTGGGTGTCCGGGACTGTGTGTCCTCAAGTTTAAATACTCAGCCGCTCCAACCAGACGTAAAATTGAGACAGCAGTTGGAACTGGTCTACCAAATCATTGTCTTCACCAAGCTTACTGGTTCTATTTCCTCAACTCTTTCATTTCTGTGTCGTGTGCTAGTTCATATTTGTGTTTGAAGACTTTGACCGAAGACTTTCTCAATTTCCTTAGTTCAATTTCTTCAGTCTGTTTGTCTTCATCCTATGTTATCCTGTGCTTACGCTTCTTGTACTCTGTGCTTGTCTTCATTTCATCATGATGACTATGCGTGTATTCTGTTATGTTTACTTTTGAGTACTTATTCCGCTGCTAGTAGTTCTTCGCTAAGGAATTTCCTCACCGGCAAATTCCTTAGTGAAGATTTTCATAAAAATCGCTTATTCACCCCCACTCTAGTCGATATAACGCACTTTCAATTGGTATCAGAGCAAGGTACTCCCTTGTTCTGTGTGATTTTGGTTTAACCACCTGGAGTTTTAGTTATGTCGACCGCAGGTATGATCAATGTCTCTGCTGGGTGTCCTACCTTCGATGGGACAGACTACCCCTACTAGAAGAATAAGATGCGAATGCATCTTGAGGCAATTGATAACGGTCTCTAGTATGTTGTGGAAAATGGTGTTCCCTCAGTCATACCTTCTCTGAATGCTGCTGACGTGAAGAGATTCAAGCAACTCGACTCTCAAGCGAAAAATATCATATGTGGCCATCTGAGCAAAGGACAGTATGGCAGAGTGAGTGCTTTGGAGACAGCGAAGCTTATCTGGGACAAGTTGTCCAAAGTGAATGAAGGAGTCTCAACACAGCTTGACTCTCAAGTTGATGTTCTTTGCAATCTCTTAAATCGCTTCAAAAGACTCGACAATGAAAATGTTCAACAAACCTTCGATCGCCTCACTGACATCTCAAATGAGCTTCAAGCACTTGGTGCCACTGACATCACCGACCATGAGGTGGTGAAGAAATTGTTGAGATTGCTTGATTCCTCTTTTGACACTTTGGCATTGATGATACAAGAACGTGCTGATTACAAGTCACTTAATCCCGCTAATATTCTCGAGAGGCTAAATATACATGAGTTCCAACTTGCTGAAAAAAGAGATCTCTATGGTTCGAGCTATGGCATTTCACAAGCACTGAAGGCCAAGGCAGTATCTGAGTCCGAAGATGAAAACTCTGGTAGCAGCCTTGGTGATCCTGAAGAACTAATCCATGATCTAGCTCTGCTCGTGAAGAAGTTCCAAAAGTTCTGAAGACGTGGTCGCTTTGGAAGACCCACAAGGAGCAATGATTCCTCATCCAGTGACTACAAGAGGAGGCTCTGTCACAAATGCAAGAAACCTGGACATTACATTCAAGATTGTCCTCAGTGGGAAAAGGAATCAAAGAAGAAGAAATACAAGGATTACAGTTCTGATGATGCGAAGAAAAAGAAGAAATCCACAAAATCTTCATCATCAAAATCCTCAAAGCCTTCATATCACAAGAAGAGCAGCTACAAGAAGGCTAGGGCATTCATTGGCAAGAAAATGGACTCTGAGGCTGAATCTGAAGAAAATGAGGAAGAGGAGACATCTGAGGAGTCCGAATCCAGAGTGGCGAGCCTAGCTCTCGCTACTGCATTCGTCAGCAAGTCTATCTTCAACACTGAAGAAAATGACCTCACCAACAAGGCTGATGAAGGCGATGATGACTACGCTCCCACCTATTGCTTCATGGCAAAGGGTGCCAAGGTACTCAAATATACCTCCTCTGAATCAAGTGAGAATGAATCTGATGAAAACCTTAAGCCCAACTATTCTAAACTTGCTAAGATTGTTGTAAAACAACAAAGGGCTCTTGAAAAGGTTCAAAACATGCTAGACAAAAGTGATGATATGTTGGGTGAATAAATGGATCGCACTAAAGCCTTGACTGAAAATCTTCAGAGACTTCAGACTAGGTTTGACAATCTTCAAGGTCATCATAACACTCTCTTATCTGATCATGAGAAGCTTTCTTATGAATTTCTTCAAAGAAAGCAAGACCTTGAGAAGCTAAGAGTGAGTTATGAAGATCTTCAGAAGGAGCGTGATTCATTACTTGCTCAACAAATCAGCGCTTCTCAGGAAGAATTTGTTCCTCCATGCTTGAAGTGCATTGAACGTGAATCTGCTAATTCTTCACCTGAATGTTCAAATCCTGCTAATGTTTCAAATTCTTCACATGCCTCTGCTATCACTAATTCCTCATCTGAGGACATTGCTAGTATCACTGACGATGCAGGGCTGAAGGAATTGTACATGACAGGCATGTACAAAAGCCTCAAAGGGCATCATACTCTTTGTGATGTGCTTAAAAAGCAGATCCTCAACAGGAACGCTAGGAAAGAGGGTATTGCTTTTGAGAGGAAACTCAATGCTGATGGTACATATTTGAAGCCTGAGTAGTACCCCAAAACTACATGGGTTGCTGCAAAGGGACCTCCAGTTGATCCATCTAACTTATCTAGATTTGCATGTGAATCTCCTCGTTCTGATGATGAGTCATTTGACTCCAACTATAAACTGTTCAAAAATCAGAATGGTGAAGTATTTGCTAGATATGTTGGCACTAACTGCAGGAACGGTTCCCCTATGAAGAAAATATGGGTTCCCAAAAGATGCCTTGAAAATCTTTAGGTGAATGTCATCATGACACCACCTGTGAACAATAGGAACTCCAGATCAAAGTCCTCATACGGACCAAACTCTTCACATGGATCATATTCCTCAAAAGGATCAAAGTCCTCATATGAACATCATCGTGCTAACCCGTATATTTCGCAGGGAAGATCTAAGGATTATGGATATGTGCATTATTCTTCAAATCATTATGTCCATAAGTCCTCGAAGAATTTCTCTGCTTACTCTTATGCTTGCTCTAACCCCTCTTATGTGAAACGAAATGGACTGGCATCTATGCCACCTTTCTCTAATGGAGCTCGCAGAATGATGAACTCTTTGCCACCCCTTCAGACGTGGGTGGTGAAGAAAAAGAACTAATCTCTTCCGCAGGGTCAGGTCTCCAGACGTACGTAATCATCTGAAGAATTTGCTGGAGACCTGAGTGTGCCTGAAAGGACGCAGGCTAATCATGAAGAAATGAACTTTCATTTCTCACGTCCTCATACTGCTTTATCTGTTCTTTTGCTTGATGAAATTGATCTGATGAATTGATGACATATTCTTCACTGATGAAGTATATGAGTTTGTAAGCTGCACTAATACATCTGCAGGGTGATCACCCCAAAGCCACTGAGTGGGTCCTCGATAGTGGATGTACAAATCACATGACTGGTGACAAGAATCTATTGATGGATGCTCCATTATCTTCGTCGCATCTGAAGCATATCATCTTTGCCGACAAAGGCAAAAGTCAGGTATTGGGTCTAGGTAAGGTTGCAATCACAAAGGATCGACACATGGACAAAGTCATGCTTGTCGAGTCCTTAGGATACAACCTTATGTCTGTCTCAATGCTTGGTGATCTTGATATGGTTGTTGTCTTTGGCAAGTATCGTTGTGTTGTGGTTATGGAAGCTGACAATTCCAAAGTCTTCGAAGGCTTTAGGAGAGGAGACCTATATATTGTTGATTTCTCTACAGGACCACAACCAGCTGTGTGCCTACTTGCAAAAGCTTTAGAAGGCTGGCTCTGGCATCGACGACTTGGACATGTAGACATGAGGAATTTGCACACGCTTGCTAAGAAGAAGCATGTCATTGGCATCGAGAATGTCAAATTCCTGAAGGATGACCTTTGCGGAGCCTGTGAAGCTGGGAAGATGACAAAGGCTAAGCATCCAGCGAAGACTATCATGACCACTACTCGTCCATTTGAATTGCTTCACATGGATCTCTTCGGTCCTAATCATTATTCCGCTGTTTCAAATGATGCATCTCAATATGGCTTTGTTATTGTTGATGATTACTCTCGATACACATGGGTACACATTGTTACTTACAAACATGAAGTGCAGGAAGTCTTCAAACGATTTTCCTCGAGGGCTTCAACCAACTTTGGTGTGAAGATCAAGCACATCAGAAGTGACAATGGCACTGAGTTCAAGAATTCTGGTCTCGATGACTATCTTGATGAACTTGGTATTACTCATGAGTTATCTGCTCCTTACACTCCTCAGAAGAACGGCGTCGTGGAGCGCAAGAACATGACTCTTGCTGAGATGGCTCGCACAATGCTTGATGAATACAAAACGCCTCGTCGTTTCTGGACTGAGGCAATTGATAATGCATGCCACATCATCAACAGAGTATATCTTCACAAATTCTTCAAGAAGACTTCCTATGAACTCCTCACTGATAAGAAACCCAATGTAAGTTATTTCAAAGTCTTCGGTGCTAAATGTTGGATTAGAGATCATCATCACAACTCAAAATTGGCACCAAAATCACATGAAGGTTTTATGCTTGGTTACGGAAAGGACTCGCACACCTACAAAGTCTTCAACAACGTTCTTCACAAGGTTGTTGAAACTGTAGATGTGCGGTTCGATGAAACTAATGGCTCGCAAAGAGAGCACCTACCTACTGTGATAGATGAACTGGCACCTGAAGAAACTATCAAGTTCAAGGCTACTCGGGATGTCATTCCTACTGAAGAATCTGCTGAAGAATTCATTCCATTGCGCTCAAGGACGGGGCCCGCACCTGGCTCCTGAACCTGGCTCCAGGCACAATCTCCTCCTGGGAAGAGATGCGCACCCGCTTCATCGCCAACTTCCAAGGTACTCGCGACCGGCCACCCGCCGTGAGCGACATGCGCCGCATCAAGCAACAACCCGGGGAGACCCTGCAGAAGTACATCCAGCGCTTCAACAACGCACGCCTCAAGATCCCCAAGGTGACTGAGGAGTCCATCATCTCAGCTTTCTCCGACGGAGTGCGCGATGTCAAGATGAAGGAGGAGCTGGCGATGCATGAAGACTTGTGCACTTCCTTGGAGCTGTTCAACTTGGCAAACAAGTGCGCCAGGGCTGAGGAGGGGCGTCTCTCCCTCCTCAAGTTGCCTTCCGCAGACCCAGAAGAGAAGAAGCTCAAGGCCAAGGATGTGAAGCGCAAGGGGGCTGCAGTGCTCGCAGCAGAACCAGACACCAAGCGGGGCAGAGATCAGCCCGAACCTTCCAAGGGCAGCCGGTACTGCGTGTACCACGACCTCCACACCCACAACACCAACGAATGCCAAGAACTCCGAGCCGTGCGTGAAGGAAGGATCGGCCGTCGCCCCCGACTGCGGTGACCGGGGCTACGGTCGAGGAGGAGGAAGAAACGCAGGACGCTGGGAAGACCGTGGGCCGCGCCAAGGGTGGCGCGACCAACCTCGCGAGGATCGCTGGCAAGACCCTCCTCGCAAGAGAGGATGGAGGGATCAGCCTCGCGAGGATCGCCCGCTAGGCAACGCAGGCCTCCCACCGCTGCCGCCGCAGCCAAGGAGAAACAATGACCGCCATCAGGACGAGGAGGCTGGGGGCTTTCAGGAGCCGCGCGCGATCGCCTGCATCTTGGGCGGAGCACAAGCCCCAGCCTCTCAGCGCATCTTCAAGTAGTTCGCCCGTCAAGTGAATGCAGCCACACACCCTCTTAGGTCGTCGGCGTGCGCCATCACGTTCAGCTCAGCAGATCAGCTCAAGTGTGTGGCAACAGGCGGAGTCCTCCCGATGCTTTGTTCCCCAATCATCAGCAACCTGGTGGTCACCAAGACCCTCATCGATGGCGGGGCAGGGCTCAACGTCCTGTTCGTGGAGACGTTCAACAACCTCCAAGTGCCCTACAGCCAGCTTCAGCCAACCAAGCCCTTCTCCGGTATCACTAACGGCTCCACAGTCCCGATTGGGCAGGTCCGCCTCCCTGTCACCTTCGGGGCACGCGACAACTACCGCACCGAGCTCATCAACTTCGACGTCGCTCACATTCGCCTGCCGTACAACGCCATCCTTGGGTACCCAGCGCTGGCCAAGTTCATGGCGGTAACTCACCACGGCTACAATGTCCTCAAGATGCCAGGAAGTGGCGGAGTCATCACGGTGCCCTGTGAATAGAAGGACGCGGTGTGTTCCCTTGAACGAGCTTTCAGGCCGCATCACTGGAAGACCCGGATCGCGGAAGAAGGAGGCTTCCCGAGACCGCCCCCAAGAAGAAGAAGACATCGTCCGGCCCGGCCCCTCAGGGCCCGCGCCTGCCCAGGGGGAACCTCTGTCGTGGTATTTCTCACGGGGGGCTTGCCAGTCGACAGATGCCACAAGGGCTTAGTGTGTGGGTAAGACTGCTGCTGATAGGCCCGGGAGCGGGTATGCGAGTAGCATGCGGTGGTTTACCCAGCTTCGGAGTTCTCCGTAGAGATAATACTCCTACTGCTGCATGTCTGAGTGTATCTATCTGGGGTGTACATCGGGCAGTACAAAGTGCTCCTGGAGCTGTATCTGGGATGAGTGCCTAGTGCATCTGATCTGGTATATGCCTATTCGAGGCATGCTAGTGGTCGGCCATGTATGGCCATGGCTTGTGGCCGTGAGTGTGTGTGAGTCCATGGATGGATGGATGGATGCGTGCCTTATATAGGCATGGTGGTAGCTTACTACCTAAGCTAGGTAGTGGCGTGGGGGGCAACTGGGCATGGGGCACCATGCCCATGTACATGATGTGCATGTCTCTTTGTCCCTGGTGCACTTTATAAAACAGCGCCCAGGGACATATACATTATAGATGATATCGTCGTTGTACGGTTGTCTCGTCCAAGGTATGGCCGTCCCGTCGGTGTCTTGTCGAAGTCGCTTCGGGCTGCAGTCGGCAGCCGGCTGGTTGGTGCAGTCGGCAGCCGGCTGGTTGGCATAGGCGGCAGCTGGCAGTCGGCAGCCGGCCGGGCAGAGCAGTCGGACGGGGAGCCGGCAGGAGCGGCTGGACAGTCGGACTGAGGGGCTTTGCTAGCCCCGATGTCTTGAAATATCGTCTTGCCGTCCTCGGGGTACCCGTGGTCGATTACTCCGACAACCTCCTTCCATCGCATAGGAAAGCGCGCCCGGCACCCTCCCCAGGCAGGGCTCGGGGGCTCCCCCCTGGAGGGCCACCGACCTAGCTAGGGTCACGAGGGAGGCGCTTGGGCACAACATGGAGGCGTGTTTTGAAGCACGTTTCCCTCAAGAAGGAGCAAGGCAAGGAGATCCAGACCCACAGGAGTTCGTCAGCAAGGCCATTCAGGAGCTACATGAGTCAAGAGTCATGAGAGGCTCCCGCCGCCTATCAGCAGTGGCCCCCCATCCAGGCGAGGATGGTGGGCTGCGCGTCTGCATCGACATACCAGGGCTCAACCGAGTCGTCTCTCTGGAGCGCCTCTGGCCCTCGCGAGTGGGGCGCTGCGGAGGTCCACCCCACAGCTACGTTCGCACGCCTTACGGCTTGCCGAACGCGGCTGACGCGTACCAGCGCCTCTTGAGGGGCATCACGGAGGCACGAGAGGCCAGGCGTTCCGCAGCCCTGGCAGAGATGGAGATGGCCCGCGAGGAGCCGCCAGCGCCTCCGAAGCCTCCCGAGGCCCCTGGGCCTGGGGGCTCGTGAGGATCAGCTCCCGCAGCCCCCCGAGCCTGCTACACCAACACCCCTTCATCCTCAACATCATCAGGTCACATCTTTCTAGTTTTACTTCCAGCTAGGAGCGCCCCCAGGGCTGCATTATTCCCAGGCCGCGTGGGTCCGTCCCTGCGGCGTGTATCCCTTTTATTTCGCATCGATTAGCTTACCTTTTTGGGGGCGCCACTTGAGCTGCATCACCCCCAAGTCGCTCGGGCCTGACCCAGTGATCTCCGCATTCCCAGCATCTATTTGAACGAATCCACTCCTTCGCGGCTAATGTGTTTTACCTAGTTGCCTGCTCAGCTGACGCCAACTAACGGTGTTGGTCCTGAACGGCACGACACTTGCGCATGGGTCCATCCCTGCAATGCCGACAAACCCGGATGGCTGAGCTCTGGCCACGGCAGCCCCGCATAGCGTCACCTTGTCAAGCCTTCAGTGCCTCACTACCCCTCGGAAGCAACCAACGTCTGACCGTCAATTGTATGGCAACCCCTTGTTTTTTCTATGATGGACCTGCAGGACCTCCTGAAGGAGCTGCGTCAGGCGAGGCTCTTGCTGTGCTTCCTTCGCTTTCGTCCGCGCGAACCGCTTGCACGTTAAAGGGGGGGTGCCTGAGCATCGCGACTCAGGTCTCCTACTGGCTCTCCAGCCCTCACCCTCTGGCCTTGACCACGGCATCGCGACCTGGCATACCAGCGACGGCTGAGATTCGCTCGAGGGCCGGGACCCGAGGACGTAGAGCAGAAAGGGGAGCTAAGGCGAGAGGGAGGAGACACACGAGGACCTCGCCAAGCAACCCCGCTCCTGCCGACGCACGGACCCGGCCACACACCAAAGAGCGGCCCTTGATCCTCGAGATAAGTTATCGCCCGGAAGCACCAGCTGCCGTGGCACCATCCCTGCACCTAATGCTATCCCTTGTTAGCGACACCGCTCCCCTTTCTCACCGAACGATGGCTGCTTGGGCGCCAAAGGGGACCTCCTGAGCATCACGACTCAGGGGCTCTTACCGGACTCCGGGTCGCTCACCTCCTGGCCTTGACCACGGCATCGAGACCTGGCATACCAGCGACGGCTGAAGCCGCCTTGGGACTGGGACCTGTCGGCGCACAGCACCAAGCCCTCGTGAGGTTCGAAAGGGAGGACTGAGCTAAGATGGAATGAGCAACTTGTGCAATTCTACGACAAGTGTTATATATACAAGGCAGGATCACAGGCACCTTACTAGCCCCTACGGGACGCGTTTTTGATTCCTCGCAGGGAACGGATCCTAAAGGGACACAAACTACGCGCGTCCCTGCAAAAGACGCCATCATCAACAATGGGCCGTCAAGCATCGACGCCAACCCCATCCAGATGAGAGTCAGCGGCGGCCTGACGAGCCCGCCCTACTCGAGGAGCGGCGCTGGCGCGGGGGCTCGTAGCTGTCGTCACTCGTCTCCGGAGTCACGAAGAGCTCGCCGGAGTCGCTGGAACCCCCGACGCCTCCACCACCTGAGGAGCCTCCAAGGGAGTGGGTGGCGTGCCCAGTCCTCGTCACAGCAGGGCCCTAGCCACCTTCCCCGGGGCAGCACTCCAGCCAGCGCCCGCTCGCATCAAAGACCTTGAAGAGCATCATCGAAGCACCGTCGTAGTCCAAGTGGATCGCGAAGACTCCCCTTGTCCTGCAAACCCGGGCGATCTCCCTCCAGCCCCGGGTCATGTAGACCTCGCCCGGGGCGACGACCGCGACCTCTGCCTCGGTCGCGAGGGTGCTACAGCCGGCGCGCTGCAGCCAGAGCTCCAGGGGCTCCACCTGCGGGATGATGGAGGCGAAGAAGGGAGGCAGGCGAATCCAAGACTGAAGAGGAATGGCGACGTGGAGCATGAACTCTTGGGAAAAGCCCTCGGTGTGGACCCCAGGGGGGACGACCCACACCTTCATGACCCGTCGACGCCGACGGCGGTGCCGCCCGTGGCGGTCAGCATCAGCTCCTTCGGGGCCCTTGATGTGGGCGTACAATGGAAGCGGGAACCCCGGCGGCGCCCGCTCGCCCCAAGGCCTCGGCACCACCTGAAGGGCCCCTTCGTCCGGGCCACGGGGGATGAGCCGTTTCTTTGGTGGGATAGGGTCTGGCCCCTCTTGGGGAGCCTTTCCCTTCTTTGTCGTCGAGAACCGGCAGATCGGAGCCATCGCGGCAAGACGGAGCAAGGATCGGGAAGAAGGAGAAGCAAGGAGAGATGAACCGGAAGGGCGCACGCCGTCCCGTACTTATAGCCGGCGGAGGCCAACCGCCGACCTCCATGATCACAGGTAATCATGACCCGTTTTGCATGCAGGGACTTGTCCAGTCAGTGCACTTGCCGAGGCATCGTGGGGAAGTGGAGGCGCCCACGTCCAGTGAACCGCCACGCGGCGCCCAAGGCCGCAGGATGTTAGGGCCCGCGGCGCTTCGCCCTTTCCCTTCCGCCTCCCTGCATGGCCAAGCCCGGGCACGCCTTGGGCCCGGGGGCTACTGTCGGTGTTCTGGGAACGGGGGTCCCCAGACTTGCCTGCCTGCGGCCTGCGGCGTGGCTCAAAGAGGGGCTCAGCACGACCCATCTTCACCAACACAAACCCAAGACCCTCGCGAGGGGCCAAGCCTCGCGGGGTGGACGACGCGGAGCTTCCTCAAGGACGACCTCGTCAGGCTGGCTCACGAGGAGGCGGAGATGTCAAGGCGGGGTACCTCACGAGGTGCCCAGGATGCAAGCCATGACAGCTCAGGGCGCCAGGCGGGTGCCAGCCCGTGCAGCGTCCTCCTTTCCTCTTTGGTGCAAAGGGGGCAAGCGCAGTCGCGGAGTACCGAGGCATCAGGCAAAGGTTGCCATTTCGGTGCAACGAGACCAAGACCAGGAGGACTACGATATGGAGGTGACCGTGGAGCCCAAGACGGCGTCATCACCAGAGCTTTGCGCAGGCGAAGACTACTTTTGTCAGGATAGCTGATACTTGCTGTTCCCCTTCAAATTAGCCCGCCATTGTTGGCTCCCTTCCCGCTCAATATTTGGGGAGAGGACCAGGGCCTCTATAAATAGGACCGGCCACCCACATAGCTGGGGGGAGGACGAAAAAGAGATAGGAAGGAAGAGGCCCGTTAGAAGGGTCGGGAAAGGGAGAGCAGAGAGAGAGAGAGAGAGAGAGAGAGAGAGAGAGAGAGAGAGAGAAAGGTGGCTGAACTCCTCCCAGCAGTTCATCGCCTCAGCCAAGAACAGACCCTCGTGAGGCTGTTCTTCCTTGTATTGTTCATCATCATCAGCCCAAGAGGCAATCCACACACCACACACTGGAGTAGGGTATTACACCACAATGGTGGCCCGAACCAGTATAAACCTTGTGTCTCTTGAGTTGTTCTTTCCTTAGTTCAGGTCCTAGCACGGCGGAGGGGTGCAGGTAGGTAGGAGACGAAATCTCCGCGCGCACCCCAGTGTTCGAACCTCAAGGGTCTGCCAGAACCCGAAAGCCAACAGAAGGAACAAGTGTGGCGTCTCGCCGAGGGCGCAGAAACCTGTAGGGTACTCGCACTTTGGGCACTGCAAATGAAACACACTAGATTCAGTAGGAAGAAAAATGCATCAACGGCGGCGGCTGCCATCCTAGGATTACCTACGACCAAGGGACTTGGGTTTATCGGGGATGGATGAAGAATTCGTACCTGGTTCTCCATGAGAAAACCCTATGCAATCGCCGAGAGGGGGTTTTCTCTGAACAAGCAAACGAGGGAGAAGGGATTCAGGCCCAGTGAAATATTGCCGCTTCGTACATCCAGCTTACTGCTAAAGCTGGAAAGGGGGGTTGTGATTTGACGCCTCATTGGGCATTACTGTGGCGCTACGACCGGGGTGTGTCTACTGTGAATTGTGCACTCTAATTTGTGCATATGGCACGTGGACCCCGTTGCCGGCTGCCCCACATATCAGCGAAAGGAAGTATAAAGATAGGAGTAACTAGTTACATGTAAATATATTTTTTGATAGAGATATACTCCCTCTGTAAAGAAATATACAAATCGTTTATATCATAGGCTCACCTTGCTGAGAAATATACTCCCTCTGCAATGCACGGGCATTATGGGGGTTCAGCTGAGAATATAATACTCAGATAGGCTCACGGTTCAGGACTTTGGGCTGCATGCCGACCCTGCATGTTTGGGGGCCCATGTGTTCTACCTTGGCGCTTTTCATATTGCAAGCGATCGGTACGGCGCTGGTTTAGATGCTGTTGCAAGGCGAATACACAAAATTGAATAAAGCACGGCAGCTGTTGGAATGAAATTGAACGACAGTTCCTAACGAGCAATCAGAGTTGCTATTCTATCAACGATATACCATGTGATAAATAATACTACCGTACTACTTATACACACAGGACACTTGTTTCACCATGCCAGATTATTACATCAAAATCTCTCAGAGGATAGATCAGTTCGGCAGTTGCGTGCTGCTAATTTCAAAGTTGATTTGGACCAGCTCTCCTTGCCAAGAAAGTTTGATTTTAACATCATCCCCTACCTCAAGATATGATTTAGATTTGAACCTTGACCATCCTTTAGCATCAATCATCATGCGACCATCCTTTTTACTTAAGGTATATTGAGCAGGTTCATTCACACCAAGGATGCGCATGGTAAGAGAAACTTGGCCGCGGTCGCCCGAATTGTTGAACGACTCCCTTGTTGCTCTAGGAATTCTCTGTTTGCAAACAAGAAGATATACCCAAACAGTTAGATCAACACAGTGAATCATGTGAAACAACATGGAAAGAAAAAAGAACGAAGCACTTGGGCGGCCAATGCTTACCAAGAAGGTGGACATGTCGGTTTTTGTAAGGACTTTGGTATATGAAGTGCAAACTCCGGCCATGTCTGTTGCCGGTGCAACTGCACTGGCCGGAGCAGATGCAAGTGCAAGTGTTGGTGCAGGTGCCGAAGCCGCTGCTGCTGCCGGAGATGGTGCTCCTTGTAGAGCTGGTGCCGGTGTCGGAGCAGGTGCCGGTGTCGATGCCCGATCCTCTGGTAGATTAGACTGATCCGCTGACGCGGTCGGTGCCCAATCCTTATCTGGATCGGACTAAGCTCCTGCCGCTGTCAGTGCTAGAGCAACTGCCGGTGCTCGATATGTGCGAGATAGCGGCGATCATGTCTGGTCTGCTATGATCAGCTTTCTAGCTTGACTAGGATCCATGACCGTGATCCAGTTTTTTCTTCATTTCTTTTAAACGCGAGAAGGACTATTTGTGGCGTTTTTGTTAAACCAAACTGCAGTTCATCATAGGGATTCAACTTGTACTCAGACAACAGACTGATCCAATTTTTTCCAGTAATATAAGTGATGGACAGTGCCTTTGTTACTGACACGACATAAGAAGTGAAACCTGCAAAAATAGCCATCATAGAGCAAACCAAACGGTTTATTCTGTGATGAATGTCACATGGCAAAACCTGCATCGTAAAATTGCAGGAAAAGAAAGAAAACATGACATTAAATCAATAAGATTTAGATAGTAAATCAATAAGATTTACTTGATGTGACATGAGTGAATCCTTACCAGGAAATCACTATGTTGAAGTACTAAACAGAAGATTGATCATCCAACTACGCGCGGCATGCAGGGGCCCTGCCTACTCCCACAAGCAGGACAGTCCAAAGGTCGTGACAAATCGTATGGACCGAACATCCATGGGACTGGAAATCCTAGTGGGTGCAATAAACCCTGCAATGCATACAGATATTGGAGTGTAACCATAATTGATAAACCGTCCTAAAAAATATGATCTGGATACTTCAAAATATACAGACTGAATTGAGTGGACAGACATTAACATAGACCATTCTTAGGACTGACCACACAACCAAAGTGGTAGTACTAATAAACAATACAGGGTTCACAAACACAAATCAAGTACTGAACAATAGTACTTGCTACAGACAAGCAAAGTTGCACTAACTAAACTCTGCAGACTATTTCTTGCCACCGACCTACGGGGTGAACCCCGCATAACTGACTAGGCCATGGACTTCGTGTGAGATGTCTACATGCACCATCACCATCTTGTCAACCTTGGAGAACCTAACAGAGTGGTCTTTCCACTCATAAACATGATGATGAAGACATGTCGCATCAGATTTGTTGGGAAGCTTTACAAGAACCACACCCTTCGTAATCGAAGGCACAGCCAGGAAATTGTTGTGGTCAAGTACAGCCTCGAGAACATGCCTGACAACAATGCTACAGGAAAACACTAGTTCAGGACACGTGGCGACAAGGACACAGCAGCTGGATAGTTCAGCAGTAGAACTCATCATCAGGCCTTCCAGTTCACACGGCATGACTTTGAGAACTTCATCTCCACCGCGGACCTGGTTCTAATTCAAACAGAAACCATATTTTATTACTACCTCCGTTCAGAAATATAAGATGATTTTCGATATTATACTCCATATATGACTACATATACGCACAGAAATGAGTGAACAAAGACACTAGAACATGTCTTCAAAGGCATGAGAGCAGAGGGATTACATGCAAAATCCATAACACAAGTTACTGAGGCAAATATACCCTCTTAAAAGGTAGCATTGATGTTCATAAAGTACTCCCTCCGTACCAAAATTCTTGTCTTAGATTTGTCTAGATACGGATGTATCAAGTCACATTTTAGCATTAGATACATCCGTATCTAGACAATTCTAAGACAAGAAATTTGGGACAGAGGGAGTAGTAGAAAGTAATCTATAAGAAATCAGTGTCAACCTCTCGCATGTTTTGGTCAAAAGAGGAATTTAGAACCGTCATTTGGCACACAAAAATGACATGCAAGATCACCCAGTAAGTTGTACTACTAGTACTAGTACTGCGTGTTAGATGAAAAAACACGATCAAGATCGAGAAATAGATCATCAAGAAGAGATATTACCTAGATTTGCTTAATGAGGGATCCCGGAGAGGGGGGCTTGGATAGGGCGATGGCTTTGAGCTTGTCTACGGTAGTCTCGGCAGGGTGCTTGCGCTTCTTCGTACCATGAGCCTCGACGGTTTTGGCCGGAGCCATAGACATCACTTCGGCCGGTGCTCCAGCGTCCATCAAGAAACTGTCAAATAGAAATAAAAGAAAAGAAACCATAATCACAAACCCAAAAGAAGAAAAGAGAGGGAGTTATAGGATCAGTCTCGGGGTTGCAAGACCGAGCCTTGGCCAGAATCAACACCATTGATGCACTCACCTTTCCTTCTTTGGGAGAGGAGAACAATGGCAGAAGCAGGTCGGGGTTTTCTTGAAGAAATGAGGAACAAGATGAGGCAGAAGCGAGGGTTGGGTAGAGAGGAAGCTGAGAGAGAAGACTGAAATGATGGTTGCTTCGTCCGTCCAACTTACTGCTGGAAAGGAGGAGGTTTTGTGATTTGACGGCTCATTAGGCATTACTGCGGCGCTTCGATCGGGGTAGTCTACCATCACTCTATACGGAGTAATTTAGTGCGTGGCTGGTGGACCCCGATGCTGGTTGTCCCACACGTCGGCGAAAGTGAGTAATTTAGTGCATGGCTGGAGGAGGATCCGCACGGTAGAGCGTGTCCACTGTTTTTCAAAAGGAAAAATGATTACAGCAAGCCTTTCCACTCTTACGACGGAGGAGTGCGAAACACGGCAGCCACTAGAACATACACAATGCTCCTACTACTAGGCATGTGCAGTGGTTCATACGTCAGTACTACACAATCTTGTTGCTAGTGTAGTAAGATATGACGATAACAAATGATGTTGTGCGCATGTCAACTACTCCTATATGTAAGAAATACACGAAGAGGAAACAACTATATTGAGATGAGAATGCAACCAAACACACCCACACGCTTTGTGCTACAGTGACTGGTCTGCACCGTCTGAGTTTGATCCAACGGTCATGTTGCGCCGAGACATGGACATGCCCATGTAGAGGGCGCCTAAACACCACCGAAGTCCCTCTGCTTCTCGAGGCGCACGACGTTGGTGATGCAGGGTGCAATCGCCCGCAGAGCCCCCTCCCGGTCGACGTGAGCCCGCTCGTCAAAGACGGTGTCCAATGGCATGAATGGATTCTGGTGACGGAGCCCTGAAAGGATTCGCCCGGCAACGGCGACGGCAGCCCACAACCCCTCCTTGTCCAGCTCAGCCCCCACCATCGCGCGGAGACGGCTCAGCTCCTCGGAGATATAGGTGAAGAAGGAGACCAGGTCAGGAAGCCGCAGCTCGTTGAAGTCGACCGGGTGGTCGAACGGGTTTAGCCCAACGGCCGGCATCGTCGCGCTGGCACGACGGTAGGCATCACGCAGCCGCAACAAGTGCGTAGCAACCAAGTTGCTGAGGCGATCCTGGACCTCGTCACGATCGGCCCGCTCGCGCTCCAGCCGGCTCCCCTGATGGCCTATCGTATCTCCTGCTTTCTGCAGCAACGCCGGCGACGCCTCGAGCATCTTTGTGGTGGACGCCTGCCGCTCTTGAAGCTCCGTGAACTCCCGCACATAACGTAGGAGCATGGCACTCCTATCCTCCTTGAGCTCACAGAGCTCCACGTCCTTGGCCCTGAGCTCCGCATCCTTGGCATGGAGCTCCTATGTCAGGAGCCTCACCTTGGACTCCGTGATCTGCTATGCCGCCATGGCACCAGGTAGAAGCAATGGGGAGAGGAAGCAAAGGGGGCGAAACGGCTGAAAGGCAATGCAATCTACGGGAAGGCGGAGGGAGCGGGGAATCTTTTGGTTTTCACCGCGGTAAAACACCAGTCGACGACTTCTCACATCAGGGAGCGGTAGGTTTTTACAGGTGGAGTCATCGTGACTAATTGCTGCCGCGCCTGCTCCCGTTAATCAAAAAAATAAAAATCCTGCCGCACCCAAACACCAGAGCAACGCCGCGGTGGATATTTATATTTACCTGCCAGCAAGTAGATAAAAAAAGGGGTGAAAAAACAAATGTGGCGGCGGCCTAGCTAATCGGTCGAACTAGCCCAACTAGCTAGCCACCATGCTTCACTAATGTACTCAGCGGGAAAGGTGGTCTTTCGTGATTTGACGACTCATTTACTTGCTTCGGCGCTACAACCGAGGACGACCCAGAAAATGCACGGTAGGGCGTCCCACGTCAGGAAGAATATATGCGTGCACCACCCGGGAGGTGTGCCACGTCTCGGCACGGAGGAAAAATGTGCATGTAAAAATATACTGTATCAGACGTAGTACCTATGGTTCGACCTCGGGACCCAGCCAGTCGGTCGATAGCACCCCACTAGCCACACAACTTCATCATGCAAACGTGGCACGGAGGATAGATGTGGTTAGCTCAGTCTCGACCAGCCACAACGTCTCTTGTTCTAGGCGATTCTTCTATTTTCCAAACATTTTTTAGTTGTAATAACACCACGGCAAGCTAGCGCCGCTCTTCGTGTGTGCCCGTGCAAAGGTTAGACGATTGAGAGAAGAGAGATTGAGATCGCAGACCTGGGACCCACCAGTAAGTGAGACAACGGTCATGCACGTGTTGACGAGGCACTCCCTCTACTCTACTCAACAAAAGTACTGTATAAATAAAATCAAGTTATGGGACAAAGCCAACAACCGTTCGTTTTTTCAGGCTATCGACTTACGCTTTGTATTCCAGGTTGCCAGTTCGAATCTCGTCTTTCAGATTTGTTAGTTTTAGGTCCAAATTTGATTAATGACAAGTGGGACCCCTGTGTGTTGTTCCAATATTGCAGTGTAGGATGGTTTTTTTGAACAAACACTTTGCACGATTAGACAAGTAATGGCACGAGTTAGACGTATTTTACAAGTTTACGAACAAAAATGATAGCGGCATAGAATATCACATCCACCCTGCAGCTTAGATACTATGGCGATACGAGTTTTTACACCGTTGGAAGTGAGATCCAATGGCTTGGGAGTAGTCTTTGTAATTATGCGCAATTTCCAAACTCTCCATAGGTTTTTTTTGCAAATAAAACATTCAGGCCTCGTGTGTGCCGCTGCATCTTCGATCCAATGGCTCCCCGGTGCTCATATTAGGTGCTCCCCGTAGCTTAATTACTCGCTACGGTGATATGAGCATGTAGGTCATATGATCAGTGATCAGATGGCACATGCGTAGTACTTGTACTTCTGTGCATTTCCCAAACTCTATCAGCTGTATATTGCAAAAACATTCAAACCTCCTATTGTGGGCCGTTAGATCTCAGTGAACTCGTATCACCATAGAATCTACAGTGCGGGATCACCTCATACTCTCCCGTGCGAGAAAACATAAGCTGCTATCGCAGCTTGGATGCTACGGTGATACGAGCTTGGAGGTCGTTTGATCTGAGATCCAATGGCATCTGAGCAGTCTTTGTGCTTGCAAGCAGTGGCCGAACTCTTTTGGGGCTTTTCTGCAAAAAACCATTCGAGCTTCATCTTAGATGCTACGGTGATACGAGCTTCGAGGTCTTTGGATATGGGATCAAAGGGCATCTAAGTAGTTTTTGTACAAATTCTGTGCAATTATCAAACTCATCAAGGTTTCCTGCAGAAATATTAAGACACATCATGTGAGCTGCTATATCTCAGATCTACAAGCTCCAAGCAACTCGTATCAGCATATAGCATCTAAAGTATGGGGGCACATGATATTCTCCCGGGGAGGAGGGGTGGGGGGTGCACAACCAATCGGTGTCTGGGAGGGTGGGGACAAATATAATCTAAACAACCCTAAACAGAGCTCCACAATTTTATCTAAGGTCAAGGGGTTGACCCCTGACAATCATAGCTCCGCCTAAACAAAACATTTGCATGTACTGTAGTAATAGACTTAATATTCATGTTTCAGTTACATGTTCATTTTAAATATTGAACTGAGGACCATGGATGTCTTACATTTTACTCCCTTTGTTCCCAAATATTAGTTTTTTTAGAGGCTTCAAATGGACTGGCACATACGGATGTATATATACATATTTTAGAGTCTAGATTCACTCATTTTGCTCCGTATGTAGTCACTTGTTGAACTCTCTAAAAGACTAATATTTAGGAATAAAAGGAGTATTTTTGAATTCGTGTCATACATGCATGGTTTGGAAAAATAGATGCACTATACTTATTGGATTGTTGTTGTGTTCGTGCGTGTGTGTCTCTCTCTGTGTGTGTGTGGTCATATGCTTCATACATACAAAGTTATCTCACCTCCATGTTGTTCATCTTTTAAATTTGAATTTGCATTGGAAAACTTACTAGGGATACCATGAAATGTGAAATCTACGTTGAGATCACTATATCACAAACTCACTCTAATTCAACAACTCGTCATAAATCAATTACCACGTTGAGATTAGTATTTGCAAGGAAAATACGGGTATTGTAATACACATAGATTCGTTCGGCAATTTAAAAGGTTCCTTTCATATCCTCGAATGGTAGGACCCAGCAGCGTACCAGCCAGACCTTGGCTCGTGTTGATCCTAAAAAAAAGCGGGCTCGTGTACTTCGGTGGCGTGCGTGGTACGCACATTAGGCAACCCCATTACCCCAACCAGTCGAGCCTCAGCGTTTCAAGTCGAAATATCTGGCGGCCAGAATTCCAGCCCTAGGAAATTCCCCTCATGTCCCCGGTCCATAATGACTACCGATGAACAACGGAGGGATGCTTTAGTAACTAGACAATGTTACCTACCATGCCGAGCACGGTTCAATTCCCTCGGTCGCCGCTCATCAAGGTCACCCGTCAACTACATTGCCTAGTACTACTACTACTACTACTACTACTACTACTACTACTACTACTACTACTACTACTACTACTACTACTACTACTACTACTACTACTACAGGATGAGCACAGAATTGAGCCTGTTTGTTCGTGCCTAGTACTTGAGTTAATATATCAGGCCATGCACTAGTACGGAAGGGATTATCCTTTTACTCTGCATATATAACTTGTATGAAGTCTAACTAAGCAAAATGTTTGACCAAATCCTTTCTTAAGAAATACAACAGGACAGATGTACGGCTTGAAAATTTATTGCATGATGCAGGTTATGATATTGTTTCGAATCCTGGATCTTAAATTTCTGAAAATCCAAAAGTGAGCTTAAATTCTTGAAACTAAGCATGGTCACGTGATATGGCACAAATATTACTTCATAAGTTTTTTCTTCAATTTGAGACAAGTTGCTTATGACAAGTTGCACAAATGAAGAGCCAAGGTATTTTGGAACAAAGGCCTATCACGTTAAGGCGAACGCTTTCACTATTGAAACCGTGGGTGTTTACGTGCTGCCATGAGTCCCCGCTTCTCATCGGCAATCGGCAGGTGCCGTCCGAGCAAGCGTGTGAGTCGACGGGAGGCGTGCGAGCAGACCGCTGCACTGGCTGTCAGGGAGGCGTGCGAGCAGACCGCTGTGCAGGCTCACCGGGAGGCGATCCCTTTGACTAGGCTCCGCCGCCCACCGTCGTCCCAAGTGCTCCCACTTTTAATGTCGCCGGCGCCGCAGTTTAAAATCAACCCCGCACTACCCGGTACTCCCTCCTTTCCGGTTTATAGGGCTTATCTCAAAATATTAGTTTTTCCATTTTATAAGGCTCAATTTTGTTGTTTCCCATCACATGTTCAGATTCCAAGGTAAATTAAATCATTGCACGCAAGTATTAAGAGAAAATTGACCAATGCATGTAATTTATGCATGCATGCATTGCAATTAATGCATTGGTAAACATATTTTTTGAGAAAAACAAGAGCATTAATTGGGTGCTTTTGCAAACTACAAAAAGTATTCCACCACTCACCATCTACCTTGGTTGGTGAGATTTTTGAATTGAGCCTTAGAAACCGGAAAGGAGGGAGTATTGCTACAATCCTCTCTCTTCCTCTCTGATTCTCCTGTCGTCTACCTCCAACTAGCCTGACCTAAACGTACGCCATGCCCCATCACGATGGTCTGCCCTTAGTGTTCCAATTTCCTCAGGAAGACACCCAGCCGGAGTCTCAAGAACATAAGGCGCTTTGGGACGAGCTTGAACTGGCCTTGCGGAAAGACGCCGCGCCTGTCCCCGCTCCCGTTTCTGCTCCCGTCGCCCCGACTGCGCCAGCGCCCATCCCCGTGGCATTGATGGGCTGGGAGCCGCACATTATCGCCGAGATTGATCCCACGGGGTTCCACGAGGTGCTCGCCGACTTTCACGCGCCCGTGCACCTGCCAGCGCATGCGCCTGTGCGTGCACTGACGCGCACGCCCGTGCCAGTGCCCGTGCACCTGCCAGCGCCTGCGCCTGCGCGTGCACTGACGTGCGCGCCCGTGCCAGTGCTCGTGCACACGAATGTCTCCGCCGCGCCATTGACAGCGCCTGTCCCCGTGTGGGTTCCAGTGCCCCCCTCAGCGGCATGGATGGCCGCCGTCGACCGCTTTCTTGCACCAACGCCAGTCGCCTCTTCTCGCCAGTCGACTCGCTCCGAAGTCCAGAACATTTTGGCCTTCCTTGAAGCTAGGCCAACGTCCAGGAGTACGCCAACAACGGCGCAAGACGCCGCCATCGCCGTCGGTCAGTGGCCCGACGACACACAGAGCACGACAGAGGAGCCGCTTCCCACCGCGAGACGCCCCTGCCGCCACCGCGTAATCTAAATTTGCCATGAAAAACGTTCGGATTGCCATGCTTAAAATCCGAACGTTTATCATTTCCGTTTATTTTATATCGATTGTCGTATAATTTAAAGTCAGAGTCAGACTGAACGAAATGTATGGTTTGATCGATTGAATGTTCTGCTAGAGCCGTATCAAAATTAAATATAAAACGTCATCAAGCCACATGTATTCCTTGTCATCCAATGACCTAGACTGCTTCAATGTCGAACGCTCAACACGTTTAGCATGTAGTTAATTTCATGCCAAAAATGGTGCTAATCACATGACAACACGCAAATAATATCCTAGTAGTTAATATCCGCATGCACTTAATATACATTCAAATTAACGTGCATTGCACGTACACACTGACTAGTGCTGCTAGTACGTGAAACTAGTGCCGTGACTTGTGAACACGTCCAGATATGGTCAACGGCAACATCGCCCACGAGTTCTTCCTGTTTGCCCGTGCGTCTAAACGCGAAAGGGGAGGAGAGAGAGAGCACACATGGAACCCACCAGTAAGTGAAGACGTCTAGATATATTTTGTGCGTGGGAGGAAGCAAGGTCAATCGATCACATAGGGTCGCCATGCGGTCGAAAAAGTGAGACAGGTTGGAGAGAGTGACCTAGATAGACGATGTGCGTGAAAGAGTATACAATGTGAATAGGTCGAATTGGGCTCAAACATGGTGATATATCGTTTTTGTCCAAGAAAGAGCGAGGTCAATCGAGACATATGGAGAGAGAGAGAGAGAGAGATTGAGTGACCGTGGCCCACCATGAGGTCGAAAGAGTGGTGGCGGCTTGGATGGACTGACCTAGATAGACAATCTGCATGAGAGAGTATCGAGTGTGTCGATCGAGGCCCGAACAGGGAGATATATCATTTCTGTGTGAAAGAAAACAAGGTTAAACGAGACTCGGATAAAGAGAGCGAGATTGAGCGAGTGTGGCCCGCCGTGCGAAAGAAATAGTGAGACAGTCTCGAGGGAGTGACCTAGATATACAACGTGCGTGCGTGAGCATCCACGAGAGGTTGGGGGGCTAGATAGGCAATGCATGTATTTAGCGCGAGAGGGTGAGAGGGAGAGGGGGGATAGAGTTCGGCATGGGGTGCAATGGCGGGTGTGTGAGGTAAATACATTTGGTAACAGAGTGGAAAAAGGGGTTGTGTAGTTGAGAGACTTAGAGATCGAAACATGGAGAGAAAGAATGAACGTGTGTTGGAAACCGATAGCTTCCTAAGGTGGTTAGGAGAGGAAGATTGACCCATACAGGAAGTATGTAGCGTTTGTTCGGGGGGGGGGGGGGGGCTAAAAACAACATTTAAATGTACATAGTACGAGACTTAATATCGATGTTTCAATTCGGTGTACATTGTAAGATTTGAACCGAGGAGCAGGCATATGGGTAATTATTTCAAATTCGTGCCATACTAAGTTTCGAAAAGTTGACATTGACTCAGTTTGTTGTGCTATTTTGTAGGTCATATATTTGAATCAATCCAAAAGTTTTCTCACTACCATGGTGTTCATCATATACATATGCATTTATATTAAAAAAGTAGCATGGATACAATGAAATGCGAAATCCATGTTAGAATTGGAGATCGCTACGTGACACACACTCTAATTCAAATAACTAACTATGTGACACACACTCTAATTCAAATAACTGATTATGTGAGACACACTCTAATCCACGTTAGCATGGGTACCGTTTTGATTTTTTTTCAAATAACTCCTCATTAATTAATTTATAGTACTCCCTCTGTTTACTTTTATAAGACCTTGAAGACATTTCAGACAATGTGCAAAACAGTTAATTTTAAGTTGTTTGAAATGACTTACAAAAGTGAACGGATGGAGTATCTCGTTTCAAATGACTATTATTGCAAGGAAAACACGGGCATGGTAATACATACAGATTCGTTTGCAAATGAAAGAAGATTCGTTTGCATTCTCAAATGTAGGTGCACCAGGCAAACCAGGGTTGTGTCGTTGTGGACGCTGCTTCGGTGCCTTAAAGGCAACTGCCTTTGCGTCACTGACATGTGGGCCAGCCACCTGTTGTGCCCATATGTCATGGACACAAAGGCAGGTGCCTTAAGGCACCGAAGCATAGTCCTGTCGGGGTGGTCGCGTGTGTTGGACGGACGCGTAGCACCCAGCCACCCACCCCCCTCACCCCCAAAAAAAGGACGACAAAAATATAAGTTCGCGCTTCCATGTCGGATTGAAATATTTGGCGGCCCCAATTCCAGCCCTGCAAAATCTCTCTTCTCCACCGTCCCCTTCCGCGCCCAGATTGCTCAAATCCCTAATTCGCCGCCAACCCTCAAATCGCCCCTCGTCTCGTCTCTTTCCCCACCGTTCCCCACCTCTGTGCCGGACGACGATGACAAAGACGACGGTCACGCATCACCACCGCACCAGAGCTACCTCATCTACGCCCTCGTCCACCGCATCGGGTGGTCCACCGACAATGTCGGCCGCCGCAACCGACCTGCCTCACAGACACCGAGTTCCACCGCATCAGGTGCACTTCACCGACGCCATCTCCTAGCTCACCGGGGCTACTTCACCGTGCACATCGTCACACCTCCACCCCCCGAGGCCGTTGGGGCTTCACCAACGGCCTCGTCCACTCCATCGTAGCGCTCTGCTGCCACTCAAGATCTGCATCCGTGCGCGGCCAGCCAACGCCAGCGCATCACCCTCAACGGCTCTGAAGTGACCCGCACTCTATCTAGGCGAGCATGCCCAAACGCCGGCCCAAACTAGGTATCCACACATCACTCCCTTGTGCATTGTTCTGACGATGTTTGGACATCCTTTCACTTCTCTCTTAGCTTACACGCCTATGCAACAAGCAAATCTAAAACAAGCAAATCCATATTTTAGCGAAGCATGACGGCGCTACGGGATCTGGTACACATCTTGCACACCCATATAACCTTGTAAGTATTTGTCCTCCGGTACAACATCAAGGTCGATTCCTCTTATTTGATCAACCATTCGCCGTGTCAAAAATGCAGAGGGGGATGCAAGGAGCACAAGGCCTGCACATCCAAGCAAGTGGTAACATGGACTTGTACATGGAACATCCCAAGCGCAAGCAGAGCTGCAGTGAGCCTGTACAACGAGCTAGCGTAAGTCCCTGCATTTCATTTAATTCGTACTGGCATTCGTGTATGATTTGTGTGAAGTGGCTGATCCATGAATTCAAGTTACCAAGGGCGAACATTTAACTTAAAAAATACGAAGGCACTTGCACTCCGGAAATCAACATAACTTGAGAAATGTGAAGCTACATGCACTTTGAAAACTAGCTAATGATCCAAAGTAGTTCAGATTATAAACACTAAATGATGCAAGCACCAAAAAACACAAAATGCAACATGGTGTACAAGGACTACAAACATGGTCTGTACCTACTTGAACTATTCGTTCTCTGGCTGAAAATATCGAAGTGTAATTGCATGTATAACCAGTGCGCAAACTGCATATCAATATATCTATCTTGCACAAGTATGCCAATAGTTTCAAACAACAGATTAGAAAAGTATTTATGCTATGTTGACATGATACGGGGACTTTCTGGTAGATGGCCTCGACGTTTCCTCAAGCTATGAAAATGCACTATAATTTGCTTGTCATCAATGCCTGCAAATCTCTGTCTCTCTCAACATAGTAGATCATCATTAGACACTAAATCCTTAAATGAGCTTGCAAAATGCTTGCATTAGATCCCTCATTAGACACTATATGTTCATCACCAGGAGCATGTAAAATGTTTGCATCAAATCCTTCATTAGCAGTCTGTTCAGTAGACACTTCAGGCTCAAGAACAACATGAGCTTGTATGTTTGCACTGGAAACTTGATTACATACATCAGATTCAGTCAGTTCAGTATTGATTGGGGGAGTTATAAAATAAGTAGAAATTGGTTTCATTTTCTCATAGATTCCCTACATACAAGCAGTTTTACAACACCGTCAGGTTTAACTATTTACTAGAAATTGAAGAGTTGAATTAGATATAATCAAGGATGTGATGTACCTGCTCGTTGCGCATGCTACTCTTGCAATTAGCGACTATCCGTTTGCACAAGCTCGATGCCATGCCCGTGCTGCCGCCGCAGCCTCCCACACAGGCTACACCCAGGGTTGGATCTTCATCTTCTTGTCCTTCCGTTCACTCGAGGCCCGGCAACCGCCCTCCAACGAGGGCGCGAGGAAGTGCTGTGTCGGTCTGTCCAGCGGCGGCTAGGTTAGGAGCGAACCAGACTGGTGGCTGGAGCGAATGAATTGGGATTTTTCCTGCTGTCGATCGATATGGGAGGCGCTCGTTTGGGCCGCGAGCCTGCTATAGGGCCTGCCTTGCACTTATGTTATTGGCCCATCCAAATTGAAACATTTTTCTTCATTTTTTACATTGCCTACTCGTGCATTGGGACGAACAAAACTAGCATGGGCCAACCTGGATGTCTCAAACTAGGTGCACACTTTCCAGCCACCTGAGGCAGCCACCCATACCAGCCCCTATGGTGGCGTCGCCCCTTTTTGCGTGTATGATTGGATAGTGAAAAATATTTCGGTGGCGCTTTTAATTTACCCACATAATGGTTGAATTGCTTGTTTCTATGAACTGATTTCGCCAATAATGTGAAGGATGCCAGTCTTTTCATCCTATTGTAGATTGCTTAGATCTCGATATGCCAAAAGTAATCGCATGAAATATACAGAGAACCATGTAAGAGAAAAAGAAGTTGCAGTGTGCCTGTACAAAGAACTAGCGTAAGTTCAGTTACCTGCTTCTCGGAATTTTAGTTAGCCACTTATTGCAAAATTGTTCAATTACGTTACTTGGCTTAATTTAGTTTGCTACTGATTACATAATGGCATAGCCTGTTAATCATGTTGTAGACTGCGCCTATCTATGTGTTTGATACTTACTGTTAAGAATTACCTATTTGCCTTAACTTAAATATCTACTTGTTTGTTTAACTGCTTTGTTGCTGCAACAGCGGGTTACAATGATGTTAATAACTACTTTTCAGCATCCAATTGAAACTCTTTAATTCCTTGTTTGTTTAACTGGTTTGCTGTTATAACTCCTAGTTGAGATGTTTTGCTAACTTCAACTTTTCTGAATCCAATCGGAACTTTAATGGCAAAACAGGTTAGCCCAAGATCAAAGAGTGAGGTCCCCATGGATGTTGCATCATCCCATAGCAGTGGCACCGGCCCAATCGTGCATTATGAATTGCCAACTGCTGATGCTCTAGAGGCTGAACTAGTGGTAGAAAGAGATTCTGCTTCTGCACTTAGAGATGAAGTTGACATGTTGAGGAAGCAAACATCACAATCACAAGCAGTACTCAAGAAAACCATTAAATATTTGGTGGATTTCAAAACGAAGCAAGCTGAGACTGACCAGATTGTTAAGGTCCTGAAGGAAAAAAGGAAATTAAATTCCTTCTTGGTAAATCATAGGTGAAATGTTCTTTCCATAGTTGAATAACCTTTGTGTTGTCTGTTCATGTAATCAATCAAACCATTTGTTTTAGAGATCATGTAATAATTGTTTTCTTGTTTGTAATTTTATTTGAGCACAAGTCTGTATTAATTGATAAGACTCGGAGACATTTCATTTGGATTACTGTGCCAGACCTACAAATATGCCAATCGGGCTGAATGTGCATTCAGCAATACTAGTATAGATGAACCATAAGTGGCACGCATCGGAAAGGGCCAAGATGCTGGCTAAAAAAAGGATGTTGTTGTAGCCAAAAAAAGTACAGCGGCCTGCTTATGTATGTTAGTTGATATTATTGATCCATATACTCTATAAGTGTTTATATGTCTATTAGTTCCGTACATTCTTGGTTGATTGACTCGGTATTTGAATCTTGATTCATCGCTTGTGTACATATCTAAATGGGAGTACACATTATGCTGCGTGTGACATTTGAGTTGGACATGAAGTGTTCCAAATATTCGAATTCAACTTAAATTGGATTCTAGTTTCTGAATTTGAGTATCGGCATTTGTAAACCATATTCATATATGACAGTGGAATACATCTTTGTCGTCCTTTTGAAGATATATAAAAACACATAGAATGATTTATAAAGATTCATATAGGAATACAAAATGGATTCGAATTTAGTTGCCAGGGTAAACGTGGATGCTTATTGTCCCAAAATTCGAAAGAAACAGCAAAATGTCTACTCCCACATCGGCTGCCCAAAGCCAAGTGTTTGGGAGATGGAAATTACTGTCTACCCATTACACGGACAATCCATCGGCCCGATTTCCATTGCTCTAAATAGGGGTAGGTTAGTAACTTCAATTAGACGTGACACGACCGCCTCTGAGCCCATTCCGACACGGTGGGCGTCAAACATGGGCGGCAAAACTCATTTGATTCAAGGTCGTCCGAAAGACCTCTGTTTCTCCCTCCATTACCCATTCATACACGGTCGGCGGCAAAACAAACTCTCCTCGTCCGAAATAGATGTAGGCTAATATTTTAAATAGGGGCAGACGTGTAACTTCCATCAGACGTGACACAACCGCCCTACCTGTCAGCCCCGTTCATACACCGTGGGCGCCAACCGTGGGCGGCAAAACACCCACACCTTGCCCGAAATAGTTACCGGCAAATATTTGGGAGATGCGAGATTACCGTCCTATCCCCAACCGACGAGATGTCCAAATTTGAAACGGGGGATAAGTTCATAACTTTCCCATATTTTAGACAGGCGTGTCCCAAAAACATGGTTTCCCGTACCTCTCCCTCCATTTTCCCATTCATACACCATCTGCGCTAGAACACCCCATTCCCACACCAGCCTCCGTCCGCCACCCCATCCATCGTTGCCGTCCTCCACCACATCCATCGCCACTGTCCTCCATCATGCCGGAGCGCCTACCAAGACCGCGTTGTCCACTGCTAGAGATGGACGTTTCTCATCCATGGCGACAGACCAATAGCCTTGCATCGCGTCCTCTCGCTTCATCGGCGCCGTCGTCCTCTTTGCCGGGGCCGCTCACATGACCTTCTCTTCCACCACAACAGGACTTATCCCCCGATGCACCTATCTACAGTCGCAGATCTGCTTCAACGCCACCGACAGCCATCGCACCCCCGATGCCTACACGGCGCCGCAAGAGAGGTGGTACTTCATATCTCCTCAACTTTTTGATCTCAACCAGAAAATAGATCTTAACTTGGTTACTCTACTTTCTTTTCAGCTCTTAAATTTAGTTCTTAGTTCGAAGCAAACAATGGATGCTAAATATCATTTCTCCGGTTTGCAGCTTCAAATCTGCCATGGCACAGCCATAATACGGTTTAATCGACCATGCTTAGGGTTTAACTGATCATGTTGGTTCCGTGGTGGTTTCTTTAATAGAAATCAGAGGGGAAACCCACTTTTGCTAAAAAATATATGCTTAGACTTTCCCCCTTTTATGAGCACTATACGGTCAGAATACGTGCTTCGTTTCATAATAACACTACTCCACCCATCAAGCTAAACAAGCTTAGTTGTTCAAATACGAATATGATATTATTAAAACAGTGTTGTTTAATTGGTCAGCTAAATGTTCCTAAATTAGTTTCGAAAATGCATGTTCGCCGCTCGGGTGTGTATCTCTGTGTGTGGTCTGGTCAGCACGGTTGGGGAGGTGAACTTTGCATATGCAGGGGTTTATAGGGAGACACTCTCCGAGTTGAAACCGCAATGCATTCCATAGATAATCTGACTACTTTTTATGTTTTCATGAATCTCAGATTCTGAACAGCATCATAATGATTATGAGCTTGCGTGCATGAAAAGAATAAAGCGGAACAATGCCATGGCTGTCAAACTTGGCATTAAGGGACTGAAATCAAGTCTGGATGCAATGCAATGCAAACACTCTCCACCTACAGATTCATGCTCAGAATATGATCCTAACAGTGACTCTGAGCTAGAGGGAGACCTAAGTCAATGTAGCTCCCTAGTGGAGGAGTTAGAGGAAGATGCCCTATCTTATTCACCCATCAAGGTACTTCCTCTAACTTTCCAAGGTTACATTGCTCGCACATATCTTGCAACTGATGCTTTGCATTGCTTCTACTTTGTTGAACTGCCATTAGCTTAGTTTACGCATCGTGTATGTGAATACGCCCTGCCTATCCATTTTCAGTACATATTCCATCTGTCATCATACCATATTTATCCATTCAAATGTTGTTCTTGTGTATCAGACGTTCAAAAGGAAGAGGGCGATTGCTGATCGTGGAGGAGCATAAGCAAAGTATTTGGAAAAGGTAGTGGCACCTGATAAATCAAATAGCCCATTAGGTGTAGTTGCAATATCACCTGACCCACAAAATACCCCAACTCTAGCAGACTCTAGCCCTACTACACTGGTCATTTCTGATGCCCCAACTCAGCAGACCCCAACTGCAGCAAACAGTATGATTATGCCAGTTGACATAGCACCAACTGTACGACGCAAAACCCCCATTCCAGCAAAGAGTACACCAAATCCAGTTGCCAAATCCCTTTTCGAACCAGAGAGAGGAGGCACTCGTCGCCTGCCGCCGCCAGGAGCACGCACCGCCTCGCTGGACGCCCTCGCCGGCCTGCCCCTCTCCGTCGCATCGTCCCCGACTACCTCCCCACGCCCCGCTGCCCGAACCCCTACTCCCCCTCTGAGCACGCCCCGCGCTCCCCCTCCTCTCTCTCCCTCGCCCGTGGCCACACGCCAACCCATGCCGCTGCTCTCCCTCCGCCGTTGCCTCCCTGCGCACTACGCCCGCTCGCCATCCCTGGACGCGCCTGCCTACGCTGCCGTTGCTCGCCTGATACCGCATCGCCGCTGTCGATGCTACCTTTGCTGCTGACGCCGCCCGCGCCCGCAGCACCGACGTTTGCTGCGCGCCCCGCACTCCAACCAAGCCGGGCGTGCGCGCTCGCCCCGCCGTGCAGCCTGCTTCCTCCGTGAGCCACTCCTGTCGCTAGCGCTCCGCCGCCGCGTCCGCATAACCGCTGCCGTCTTGGGTGGCCACCAGCGCCCCACCGCACCCGTCGCGTGCAGCCTCGCCTGCAGCCACGCCTGCGCCTCCCCCTAACCCCTTTTGCTACTGCCTGCTGAACTGCTGCTGTCGGCTGCCTTCTCCCCCCCCCCCCCCCGCCGCAAGGCCCCACCACCGTCTGTCGCGGCCAACCCCTGCGCCCGCGTGCGCCGCTCGACTGCCCCCCCACTGCGCTCGCCACTTGCACATTAGCCGCGATCCGCTCCCCCCTCCCGCTCGCGCCCCGTGCGCTACGGCGCCCGCAGCCGTCCCCTGCTGCCTACCCCACTGTCGGCCGCGGCCATGGCCTCGCTGGGGCCATGTCCGGCCGCCGCGCCCTCTGCCCCTCCCCTTCGTGCATTTGTGCATAGGAGGGAGGTGGCCTGAGCCACTTACATGTGGGGCCCTCCCTTGTAAATCAAATAAAAAGAAAAGGAGTAGAGAAAAACGAAAATAAAAAAGAATTAAAAATAAATAATAAATTAAATTATTAAATTATTAAATTAATTATTTAATTAAAAGATTAATTAACTTAATTAATCTTGTTTAATTAACCTAATCAGTTAACTAAACTAATCAAACCTGTTTAGTTAGCCTAAGTCTATGACAGGTGGGTCCCACTGGACCCACAGGCCAGGTTTGACTCTGGTCAGCTGGGTTTGACCTGCTGACGTCATGGTGATGTCATGCTGACATCATTTTCATGGTTTTGGATAATGTTCTATTAAAATATTAATTAAATGCTAAAAATGATTTAAATCTTTTAAAATCAATATAAAATAAACCGTAGCTCGGATGGGAAAACTTTGTACATGAAAGTTGCTCAGAACAACGAGACGAACCCGGATATGCAACTCGTTCGTCCACCACGCATCCCTAACCTATCGAACTCGCAACTTTCCCCCTTCGGCTCTTCTGTCCGAAAACACGAAACACCGGGGATACTTTCCCGGATGTTTTCCCCCTTCGCCGGTATCACCTCATACCGCGTTTGGGCACCCCTAGCACCGATACTTGTCATGTCATGTATCGCTATGCATCTGTTTGCATTATATTTATTGTTTCTTCTCCCTCTTCTCTCGCTAGACACCGAGACCGACGCCGCTGCTACCCAGTACGACTACGGTGTTGACGACCCCTCTCTCATAGGAGCTATAGCCACATCGAGGGCGTTACAAGTTGGTAATCAGAGCCTTCCCTGACCTTAGGAGCCCCCACTGCTTGATCGAATTAGCTGCCGTTGTTGAGGCTAGAAAAATGTTTTGAGTCTTTTAGAAATTATATATCGGAGAGTTTAGGAATTCTTTTTACTCCCCAGTCCCTTCATCGCTCTGGTAAGGCATCCTGACATAGAGTTTTGACTCTTCTCTTCTGAAATTTCACTAATTTTTTTAGGATCACGCGGGTATCTTGGAATCATTCCGATGGATTTGTGACGAGAACATTGTTCTTGGTGCCTCCTGTCATTTAGGGGTTGTGGCAGTGTCCCGGGGAGTTGAGCTTCAAGGTGTTGTCGTCACAATTTTGTCATTGCAGTTCTGGAATACCTGAGTTTAGTTCGCCGACATCGAAAATCTTTTTTATGCAGTTGTTGGTGAGATAACCTCGACGCCACCCAGTACTGGGGCGGGAGTTCGAGAGTATTGCCATAACTTGTATAACGGATGCTTTTCGAAGGTTGAGGTAGACGATTTCCAAAGTTTTTTCTCGGTTATGTGTTGAAGGATGGATACAGATGGATGTAGGATTTGCTAGATTTGGGTGAGATATTATGCTTCCCCTGTATCCCCAACACCTGATTGCATAATCGGAAAGGTTCGGGAGTTTCATAGGTGGGAATTCTTGTAGCTCTAGTTCTTCTTCCACGTATATTTGGTTTGAGATTGGGTGATCTTTACCGAGTATTCGTTCTTGCTCCGTACGTTGTTGAGTTATTCCTCTACCTAAATTCTAAGTGGCTTCTCAATTTATGGATATGTGACCATTTCAATTGGAATGCATTTGTTCATTTTGTTCGGATGTGAAGACTATATGTTGCAATTTCATCATGTTGGATTCAGCTTCAATATTTGTCAATCAATGTGCTAATGGATGTCAACCTCTTCAGGATGGCTCCTCCAACGCGCACGACTCTGAATCCTGATCCGCCACCACCACCTCCACCTTCGGAGGCATGGCAAGCTGTGATGGCTGCTACCAATGCAAACACACAGTTGATCATGCAAATTCTTCAAGAGCGCAACCAAGGCAACCAAGGCAACAATCAGAATCACTTTTCTACACTCAACCAATTCCTTGCTAACCAGCCAAAGACCTTCAGCAATTGTGTTGAGGCAACTGACGCTGACGATTGGCTCGTGGACTCATGCAAGCATTTCGACTGCAGTAACGTCAGGCCTGAGGACTTTGTCAAGTTCGCTTCCTTCCAACTCAAAGACCAAGTTGCAGAATGGTTTCAGCAGTACAAAGATTCCAGAGGAGGCCGTGTGATTACCTGGGATGAATTCCGTCAGGACTTCAAAGCTCATCATATTCCTCAGAGCGTGGTTGAAAGCGAGCGTGAGGAATTCAGCAACCTGAAGCAAGGCTCTATGTCTGTCTATGATTACAACAAGTTGTTTCAGAAGCTCGCCTGCTTTGCTAAGTAGGACGTCCCTGACGAGAAGAGCATGATATACCAGTTCAGGGGTGGTCTTAGAGAACAAATCCAGCTAGCTCTTGTTCTCTTTGAGCCCTTGAGGTACGATGAGTTTTACAACATGGCATTGAAGCAAGAGGCTACTCAACTAAAGTGTGATGCTTCCAAGAAGCGAGTCAGAGATGCTACTCCTTCTTCCTCTACTCAAGTGGCCAAGCAGCAGAAGTATTTTCTTCCTCCTCCTCCGTTCCGTCAGCCTTATCAATAGAAGAGCAAAGGTGGCAGTGGATCTTCCCACCCACCCAACCCTGGCTTTCAGAACAAGACTTCGTCTCAAGCTTCAAGATCGAGTGCTCCGTATCACCGTCCGCTTTCAGAGGTCACGTGCAACAAGTGCCAACAGAAGGGTCACTATGCCAACAAATGCTTCAATCAGAGGCGTCTCCCTCCTCCTCCTCCTCCTCCTGCAAGATCGGCAAGTACAGATGTGGTCAAGCATAACCCCAAGCACGCCAAGGTCAACTTGATGAATGCAGCTCAGGCAGAGGACTCGTCGGATGTCATCATGGGTAACCTTCCTGTTAACGATATTCCTGCAAAAGTACTTTTTGATACTGGTGCATCGCATTCTTTCTTGTCATGCCCATTTGCATCGAAGCACAATGTTGATACTGAGGTCATGCCCAAAGTCATGCAAGTTGTTTCTCCCGGCAAGCTTTTGACTTCTAGTTTGGTTGCTCCCGATATCTCTATCACGTTGGGCGACTACAAGTTTCTTTCTTCTCCAGTGGTTCTTGGCAACTCGGATATTGATCTTATTCTCGGAATGGATTGGCTTTCTAAGCACAAGGCGCATCTTGATTGTGCTGCCAGGCAGATTCAATTGACTCATTCGTCTGAGGATGTAATTATCTTTGCCGCTCGTGATGATACAATCCGTCTATTTTCTCTCAATGAGAAGGGTGAACTCGATGCCATCTCTCAAATTCCAGTCGTTTGTGAATATCAAGACGTCTTTCCAGAAGAGCTTCCAAGAATGCCTCCACACCAGCCGGTTGAATTCGTCATCGATCTTGAGCCTGGCATGGAACCTGCTTGCAAACGTCCTTACAAGCTTGGACCTGAAGAGTTGAAGGAGCTGAAGAAGCAACTCGATATTCAAGAGCGAATGGGTCTCATCCGACCTAGTTCTTCTCCGTGGGGTTGTGGAGTACTTTTTGTAAAGAAGAAGGATGGAACGGACCGACTTTGTGTTGACTACCGTCCATTGAACAAGAAGACTATCAAGAACAAGTACCCACTTCCCAACATCAACGAGCTGTTCGAACAACTCAAAGGTGCCCAAGTATTCTCCAAGCTTGATCTCCGTATGGGTTATCACTAGATTCGAATCCGTGAGCAAGATATTCCCAAGACGGCTTTCAGAACAAGCTAGGGTTCATATGAATACACTGTCATGTCTTGTGGCCTCATCAACGCTCCTCCGACTTTCTCTCGCATGATGAACTTCATCTTCAATGCCTACACAAATGACTTCGTCTTGGTCTATCTGGACGACATTCTGGTATTTTCAAAGAACAAGGAAGATCATGCCAAGCACTTGCGTTTGGTGCTCGATAAGCTCAGGGAACATCAGTTCTACGCCAAGTTCTCAAAGTGCAAGTTTTGGCTCGATGAGGTTCTTTATCTTGGACATATCATCTCTGCCAAGGGCATTGCGGTGAATCCTGAGAAGGTGTCTGTAATTGTGAATTGGGAGCCACCTCAGAATGTGAAGCAACTCCGTAGCTTCCTTGGTCTCGCAAGCTACTATCGAAGGTTCGTGGAGAACTTTTCTAAGATTGCGAAGCCTCTTTCAAACCTTCTCCAGAAGCATGTCAAGTACGTTTGGTCTCCAGAATGTGACATCACTTTCAACACTTTGAAAGAGAAATTGGTCACTGCTCCAGTTCTGACTCCTCCTGATGAATCCAAACCGTTCAAGGTCTTCTGCGATGCCTCTCTCCAAGGTGTTGGTGCAGTGTTGATGCAAGAGAAGAAAGTTGTGGCTTATACCTCTCGCCATTTGAAGCCCAACGAGAAGAACTACCCCACTCATGACCTCGAGTTGGCGGCAGTTGTGCATGCTCTTCTGACTTGGAGACATCTCTTATTGGGAAGAAAAGTGGACATTTTCACTGACCACAAGAGTCTCAAGTACATCTTCACCCAGCCTAATCTCAACCTCAGGCAGACTCGTTGGGTCGAAATGATTCAAGAATATAATCCGAGTATCGAGTATACTCCAGGCAAGGCCAATGTGATTGCTAACGCTTTGAGCAGGAAGGCGTATTGCAACAGCCTGATTCTCAAGCCTTACCAACCCGAGCTTTGTGAAGCTTTCCGCAAACTCAATCTGCAAGTTGTTCCTCAAGGTTTCCTCGCCAACCTTCAAGTCTCTCCTACCTTGGAAGACCAGATTCACGAGGCTCAACTTCTTGATGCTATGGTGAAGAAGGTGAAGATTGGGATTGCCAAGAGTCAACCCAAGTACAAGTGCTACTGCCTTGATAACAAGGATATTCTCTTCTTCGAGGATCGTATTGTTGTGCCCAAAGGTGATCTTCATAAAGTTATCATGAATGAGGCTCACAATTCAGTCCTCTCCATCCACCCTGGGAGTACGAAGATGTATCAGGACCTCAAGAAGGCTTATTGGTGGACTCGAATGAAGCGCGAGATTGCTTAGTTCGTGAATGAGTGTGATGTCTGCAGAAGAGTGAAGGCAGAACACCAAAGGCCAGCTGGTCTCCTCCAACCTCTTGCCATTCCAGAATGGAAGTTTGACCACATTGAGATGGACTTCGTGACTGGGTTTCCAAAGTCCAAGCGTGGCAATGATGCTATATTCGTTGTCATCGACAAACTCACTAAAGTGGCTCACTTTCTGCCTATCAAAGAGTCTATCACTGCAGCTCAATTGGCGGAGTTGTATACCTCTCGGATTGTCTCTCTACACGACATTCCACAGGTGATCTCTTCAGACCATGGTAGCATCTTTACCTCCAAGTTTTGGGATTCTTTTGAGAAGGCCATGGGTACCAACATCCGCTTCAGCATAGCTTTCCATCCTCAAACTAGCGGTCAAGTCAAGCGTGTCAATCAGATTCTTGAAGATATGCTCAGGGCTTGTGTGATCTCCTTCGGCATGAAGTGGGAAATTGTCTTCCATATGCCGAATTCTCCTACAACAATAGTTTTCAAGCAAGTTCAGGCAAGGCCCCATTCGAAATTTTGTATGGCAGGAAGTGTCGTACTCCTCTTAACTGGTCTGAAACCGGTGAACGTCAACTTCTAGGAAATGACTTAATCACAGAGGCAGAGGAAATGTGCAAAGTCATTCGTGATAACCTCAAAGCAGCGCAATCGCGCCAGAAGAGCTACTATGATAGTAAGCACCGTGATTTGGCTTTCGAGATCAGAGACCATGTTTACCTCCGCGTCTCTCCTATGAAAGGTACTCGTCGCTTCGGTATCAAAGGGAAGCTTGCCCCTAGATACGTGGGTCCTTTCAAAATCGTCTGCAAGAGAGGCGACCTCGCCTATCAACTCGAGCTTCCTTCAAACTTTGCAAATGTGCATGAGGTGTTCCATGTCTCTCAGCTCCGCAAGTGCTTCAAGACTCCTGACCGCACCGTCAACTTCGAAGACATTGATCTCCAAGAAGATCTCTCTTATTGTGAGCACCCCGTTGCTATTCTCGAACAGACTGAACGCAAGACTCGCAATAAGTCAATCAAATTCCTCAAAGTCAAGTGGTCACACCATTCCGACCGTGAAGCCACCTGGGAGCGAGGATTACCTCCATTCTGAGTACCCGACGTTCTTCTAGTACCAGATCTCAGGACGAGATCCTTTCGTAGTGGTGGAGTGTTGTAACACCCCGGATGTAATTTACCTAATATGTACTCCAACTCTTGCCGTTTCCGGTACTAAGTTATTTTCTTTCCTCGGGTTCGAGTTTTTTTCTCCGTGTGTTGTTGTCATTGTCATGCATCTCATATCATGTCATCATGTGCATTGCATTTGCATACGTGTTCATCTCATGCATCCGAGCATTTTCCCCGTTGTCTGTTTTGCATTCCGGTGCTCCTATCTCCTCCGGTGTTCCTTTCTACCTTCTTTTCGTGTGTGGGGATTAAACATTTCCGGATTGGACCAAGACTTGCCAAGCGGCCTTGGTTTACTACCAGTAGACCGCCTGTCAAGTTTCGTATCATTTGGACTTCGTTTGATGCTCCAACGGTTAACCGAGGGACCGAGAAGGCCTCGTGTGTGTTGCAGCCCAACACCCCTCCAATTTGGCCCAAAACCCACCAAAACCCTCTCCATCATCTAGAGCGTTCAATCACGATCGCGTGGCCGAAAACCGCACCTCATTTGGACTCTCCTAGCTCCCTCTATCTATAAATAGGTGCACTCCCCCGAAAATTCTGGATCCCTAACCCTAGCCCCGCTCCCTCTCCGCCGCCGGACAAAAATCGCCCAGCCGGACACGTCCGACCCGCGCCGGCGCCGCCACGTGGCACGCCGCCATTCGCCGCCGCCGTCTCCCACCGCGCCGACCCGCACACCCCGGGGCAGGCCCCCGCGGCCCGAGACGCCCCGCGCCCGCGCCCGAGCGCCCCGCCGCCTTCTTCCTCTGAGCCGGCCACCTCCGGCTGCCGCGTCGCCATCTCCGGCCATCTCCGGCCGCCACCCGCCGCACCGGCTCCGGCGTCGCCCCGCCGCCCACCGCACCGACTCTGGCGCCGCCGCGCAACGGCTCCGGCCTCCTCCTCCACTCCGGCAAGCCGGCAAGCTCCTTCCCCGACGAACTCCGGCGAGCTACAGTTAATCCGGCGATCCTCGGTTTCCGCGCCCGGCCAGATCCAGATCTGGGATATTTCTCTCGGTTGACTTGCTACCGAAACCCTAACTATATTGCATATTTCATCGTGTCGTAACTTTGCATCCGTAGATCCGTTTTGGGCGTGTAGCATATCAAAATGTTCGCCTCAGAGAGTACATCATTTCATCTCATGGCATCATTTTCATTTGAGCTCATCTTGATGCCCGAAATGCTGTTGGAAGAGAGTTATTTGAGATAATTGTCAGACCTGCTGCACCAATTAGCTATTTTTCATTTTTGCCATGATTATTGCGTGCATGATATGCTCCTGAGCTCTACATGTGTTTTGTTATATGCCATGCCATCTTTACAGAGGTGCTATCCATGTATTTTTTGTGATATGTGTGGTGACTAGCACAAGCTTGCAAAGTGGTGCATTCGTTAATGCTGATTTCAGGGACTTAGAATTTCTCTAAGTCCTTGATCTGTTCTTATCAATATGACATATGTTCATGTTGTTTCCTAGTGATCCGTGCCTCTTTTGAGGATGATCAGTAAGGACGATTTGTTAATATTGTGGTGCTTTATCCACCCGTGTCTTTTTTGCATTTATGGAGCACCCTAGCTTGAGTCAATCGAGCTCTACTTTTGCTATTCCGTAAATTCCTGGCAGATTGTCTACTTGTTAGCGATTTTGACGAGGATGTTGTTGTTGATCCGTGCATGCTATGTTGTTGTTCTTGCCATGTCTAGCTTATAGAATGTGTATTCTTGATGGGTGTATGCTTAGATTTTCATGCCTTGATCTGTAGTGAGTGTATCGAGCTCGTGAACATGCCTACTTGTTAACATATTTGCATGCTCTAGTTTTTCACTAAGTCTGTAACCTGATTATGTTTTTGCCATGTTCGCATGCTTGCAATTGTATTTTCTGATCCCTTTTGGCTCAAGGTCACTAAGGGACTTTTGTTAAGCTCTTTGAGTAGCTCCATGGCATGCTTTACTTTATCATGTTAAGTTCCTGTAGCATGTAGTTTTCCTGCTCCAAAGTGTGCTACCTGATCTGAAATTCCAGACTAGTGTTAATTTCACTAAGTCTGAAACCTGTTTATCAATTGCACTTTTTCCATGCTTGTTTGAACCTATTAATGGATGAATTGGCCATAGCTCGGTGTTCATCTTTTGTCAAGCATTATGAGTGGATCCCTGCCATGTATTTGTTTGCCATCTTTGGGTGCTGTAGCATAATTATCTTGATGCATTTAGATGGCTACTTGCTGTTTATCGCAGATCGGTGCCATATTTGTTTTGCTTGCCATTTCCAAACCGTGTCTCCGATTCCGGTGTTCTTTATATCGATTTCAAGAGAAATCACCTCACCTTTCTAGTGGCACCCTTGGATTTCCATGTTGAGGCCAGGTTCATTCATTCCTTGTCAAATCTTGCATATGTATCACATACCGCATCCCGCATAGCATACCATGTTTGCATCATGTTGTTTGAGCTTTGCACGTGGTTGATTGTGTCCTTTTGCTTGTTTGTCTTGGTTGGGTAGAGCTGGGAGACAAGTTCTCTAACAAGGAGCCCGTTGAGTTTTCTTTCGAGGATCTAGTCAACTCTGACAACTTTGCAGGCAAGATGATCATACCCTCGAAATCACTTCTATCTTTGCTTTGCTAGATGCTCGCTCTTTTGCTATGTCTATGCTACGATGCCTACCACTTGCTTATCATGCCTCCCAAATTGCCATGTAAAACCACTAACCCACCATGTCCTAGCAAACCGTTGATTGGCTATGTTACCGCTTTGCTTAGCCCCTCTTATAGCATTGCTAGTTGCAGGTGAAGATTGGAGATTGTTCCTTGTTGGAACATTATTTTCTTGTTGGGATATCATTATTTTACCTGTTATCTTAATGCCTCTATATACTTGGTAAAGGGTGGAAGGCTCGGCCTTTTGCCTAGTGTTTTGTTCCACTCTTGCCGCCCTAGTTTCCGTCATATCGGTGTTATGTTCCCGGATTTTGTGTTCCTTACGCGGTTGGGTGATAATGGGAACCCCTTGACAGTCTGCCTTGAACAAAACTCCTCCAGCAATGCCCAACCTTGGTTTTTCCATTTTCCACCTAGCCTATTTTTCCCTTGGGTTTCCGGAGCCCGAGGGTCATCTTATTTAAACCCCCCTGGGCCAGTGCTCCTCTGAGTGTTGGTCCGACCGAGCAGACTGTGGGGCCACCTTGGGGAAACTTGAGGTTTGGTATTACTCGTAGGATGTCTCATCCGAGTGTGCCCTGAGAACGAGATATGTGCAGCTCCTATCAGGATTTGTCGGCACATTCGGGCGGTGTTGCTGGACTTGTTTTATCTTTGTCGAAGTGTCTTGTAGAACCTAGATACCGAGTCTGATCGGAATGTCTCGGGAGAAGGTTTATCCTTCGTTGACTATGAGAGCTTGTCATGGGCTAAGTTGGGACTCCCCTACAGGGATTTGAACTTTCTAAAGCCATGCCCGCGGTTATGGGCAGATGGGAATTTGTTAATGTCCGGTTGTAGATAACTTGAACCTTAACTTAATTAAAATGAATCAACTGTCTGTGTTACCGTGATGGTCTGTTCTTGGCGGAGTCCGGGAAGTGAACACGATGTTGGATTAATGATTGCCGTAGGTTGTTCTATAGTTCTTCATTCGTGCTTTGCCTTCTCTTCTCGCTCTCTTTTGTGAACAGGTTAGCCACCATATATGCTAATCGCTTGCTGCAGCTCCACATATTACCTTGCCTTACCTATAAGCTTAAATAGTCTTGATTGCGAGGGTGCGAGATTGCTGAGTCCCCGTGACTCATGGATTACATCCAAACCAGATGCAGGGCCCGATGACTCCGTTCCAGATGATGCGCTTGAGCTAAAGTGGGAGTTCGACGAAGACTCACGCTGTTACTATGTGTCTTTCCCTGATGATCAGTAGTGGTGCCCAGTTGGGGCGATCGGGACCATGTTGCTTGTTGGGGTTGATCTTTTATTTTGGTACCATAGTCGGACCATGATTGTATTGGTTGATGTAATGCTATTTATGTACTTTGTGTGACGTGGCGAGTGTAAGCCAACTATGTACCTTTCCCCTTATTATCTATTTACATGGGTTGTTGTGAAGATTACCTTACTTGCGACATTGCTTTCAATGCGGTTATGCCTCTAAGTCGTGCTTCGACACGTAGGAGCTATAGCCGCATCGAGGGCGTTACATACATAGTCATCACTTCGTCACTCATACTACAACAACGTTGGCTATAAGTGTATTTTTTTAATCCTCTCTATCTCTTTCTTCGTACTCCCTCCGTTCCAAAAACGTTCTTATATTATGGGACACAGGGAGTACTAGTATTTATTGCATTTGCCAAGGAGTGACCTATTCCAATGAAATGGTGTTGCTAAGTTTGCTTCATTTAATTAGGTATAGACTCAAAATTGTCTTTTCACCTAGGTACATGTGCTTAGCACCATTTCTTCCTTGGGTCACCAAACTAGTCTCTCTCTTCTTGATTAACTTGCCACATCAGACTTTATGCCTATGTGGCACGCTTAAGCACCTGTAGGAGCAAGTAAAAGTAAGTACAATAGTGCGCTTTACATGGCATTTTTGCATATGTGGAGGAAAGAGAGGCAAGGAAAAAGTGGAGAAGTGGGCTCTCATGCAAGAGCCAGCCTCTACTACATGGTGGAGCATTGGGAGAGGCACTTGTATGGAGGTGGTCAGGAATCGGGAGACTCATGCCGGTCGTAGCGCCGCAGTTAAAATGATAATGGCAAGTCAAATCATGGGGCCCCACCTGTCCAGTAGTGACTCGCTGTCAAATCACACAGCCCTATGTTTGCAGCGTCCTACTCCCTCGTCCTATCGCGTCTCTGTCGAACCGACTAGGCGGAACTGCCCCACCTACCACGCAGGAAAAGCCCCGCCCTCGACTTTTAAATACAACTACATCCGCTTAAGAATCCAATGATATACTTTTTGTGACATAGTAACTCATATTTAGTTAGTCAAATGGATGACCTAGAACTACTTGCAGGCCCTATAAACCGAGATGCCTAAAAATAAAAAAACCGAGCTGGAGCGGGTAGTTCAGCACGTGTCTTTTTAGATCAATATAGTCGGGATTCACCAAGGACCAAAACCAAGTGGTAGGTTGCTCCTGTCGTGTTGGCGTAGCGACTCAAGCTGGGTCAGTCCGCACACAAAATGGCGACACACTTAACAGGACCCCTTTGGCCGACATGTGGCTCATCCACCGTCTTGTTCCACGTGCGATGCACCAAATTACAGTTCGGAGCAGCGGTTGCAATTGGAGGCACCCCGGTCATAGCACCGTAGTAGTAGAAAATGAGCGATGAGGGGTCAAATCACAAAGCCCCACCTTTCCCGCATTAAGCTGGACGGACAAAGCAACCATCATTTCACTCTCGGGCGCAAGAGCATAAAGAAAAGAGAAAACAATGATGCATGCGGCAGCTACCTAGGGCACCCTAGGGTAGGGATCTCCAATACAGACCCTCTTTTTGAAAGCGCCTCCACTACAAATTGGCTTCTCCCTCGTCCTCTTGAAGAAAACCGATGATGAGTGCGGTGGTAGGGTTTGTAGGAGTACTACGGCGTGCGGGGCCACGTCGTAGTAAACGGGTTCGAGTCGACGCCTTAAATATGTGTGGGCCACTTGGTTTTACGGGAACGAGGCAGCATTTTGGGTTCGGGGACCAGTGGAGATATAGTACGTAAAAAATTGTGGGCATACGTTCGACCGAAAGGCAATGATGCATGGGCCTTGCATTTTGATATACCCGGGGCCGCGTGAAATTTGCTACTCTACTCAAAACTAGTAAGGTACACATGTATTGAACGCATGAGATTTTGAAACCAAATTATGAATAAATACACACTATAACATGTAAAGCTTTGAGTCATATATGCATGATGTAAATGTTCGTTTAGTTCTTATAGTTCATCTCATTCAAAATCAATTAGTTTTATAAAAATGTTAAGATTCATGGGGTTGTGCATTGTAAATCATAAAGTAAAAAACAAATAATGGAAATTCATTTAGAATAAGATAATCAATTATGATACAGAAGATTCTAGAACAAAGGAAAAGTGCTTGTGTTTTGAGGTTTGTGCATTATGCTTAAGTTCAACCATGGAGTCTTCTAAATTGTACATGTGGCAGATCTGGTGGAATGTTGATGATATCCAACAGCCAGTAGTGCTCGGATTTGCCTATCTCTGCACTGTCGGGTTAGCTTCTTCCAACGGCCATCTTTGAAAGTTATTGGCACACTATATAGTTCTTGTGCCATAGTTGCATGTTTTGGAAAAAAGCTACTAGTGGGTTGTACTATCTATTTAGCAATAGAAGATGTATACATGGAAGTTGTAGGGAAAGAGATGACATGGAGCAACTCAATTCCTATGAGTAGGGATTGGAAAAGAGATGTCATTTGGTTCACATCATAGGAACTTTTCTATTGAATCTAGAGATGACATGTATCTCAATTCCTATGAGGAGGGATTAGAAAAGAGATGTAATTTGGTTCATATCATAGGAACTTTTCTATTGAATATACGCTAATGTTTATTTTCATTTGTAATTAAGGGAGTATAGGAATCCATTCATATGAACCAAGTGGCTCTAAAGCTATAGAAATGATATCATGTTTATTTCCTTTGAAATGTGGAGTATATGAATCTATTCCTATGAACCAATTGGCTCTAAAGGAAAAAATCCTATAAAAATCCTATCATATAGAGTTCCTATGATATTCCTCGACACTAAAGGATGATTGAAATTGCTGCGGGTGATACGATGGTATTTCTTTGTAGACTCCTCACCCATCTTTATAGTTACCTCTCGAAGATGAATGATATGATATATACATGGTATTCTACATGTGCAATTTGGTACACGAAAACTCGGTAAAAGTTTGTGGGTTCAAATTTTCAATAAATCTATATGCACTACATTTCGGAACGGAGGGAGCATACGGCAGTTGCTAACACTCACGTGGAAGATTTGTGTGTAGGAGGAGTGGCTATTCTGTTAAATGACATGACAAAACTGACACTGTCGGATGCCGATCTAACGGTTCTTACGGCGTTCATCAGGAAAAGGCTTGTGGTGAACGTTTGTCGGATAATGATTTACGGACACATGCATTGCATTGATATGTGCCCCCCTCTCTCTCACGCACCCGCACCCTCATGAGTCACGACTCTCCCGAGTCCTCTCACAGACTCGCACGTTGCACCCATCGTCTATCTGCAGGTAGACATCACGCACATATGTGCTCTTCACACCCTACCCTCAGAACTTCTAAAAAACAAAAGACGGCGCGCACATTTTATTTTAGCTCACAGGTCACACACTTATACTATTACTCTTGCGGCGAACGTTCTTTGGGCATAGTATATTGTACTCTCACGAAGAGAAGCGGTGCACGCACGCACTAGTTCTCTCACACCCACTCGCGGGTACACGTAGGAGCGCATTTTGTTGAAGCTGGTACAACAAAATCACTCCACTATATATAAAAGCAGGAGCCTTAGCGCTTGCTTTACTAGGGTTCCTCTCGTTCACTCTCTCATGCTCTCCAGATCTAAGCAACACATAGGTGGCCACACTCTCTCTCATCTCACGGCTGGTAACAAATTCGGCCAGACAATGTCGACCGGGGCAGGGGAGTAGGTGCATCGTTCACGCTGTCGTCAGCGGCGAGGGAGGAGACCAACGGCTGCCCGCGCGTCCCGATCGGTGGCCGTGTTGTTCTCTCTGAGAGAGCGTCGGCTCGGGAGGGCCTCCGAGCCCTTCTTCCTCCCTGCGGTATTGTGGCCAAGATGCGGCCTCCCGAGGCCGTCTTTGGCACATGCCGACGACCCTCAGGTATATATTCCTTCGAAACCTGCCTTGCTCTACTGCCCCAGCTCCCTTCGTGTGGATCCTTTTCTATTTCCGTCCGCTGTTCCAAAGCCACCTAGACTTCTACTATTATGAGAAGTAAAGCTAGTTCATACAGTCGACTCAGCGTTGGTTCAAACAGGGAAGAAAGTGGGAAAGCTGTGCTTAAATAATCGTATTTCGTATTTGCGCAAACATGGATGTCTGTCTCCATATCATTTCAGGATGTCTGTCTCCGTATCGTTTCTATCCATGCAATCAAAAGCACACACCTCAGTTTTAGTACAACTGCGCAAAATGAGATGGCTATCCCTCGTTGCCGTCGTCTAACCTCCCGTCTTCAAGGTATCCCTACATTGGTAGTAACTAAGGTAGAATGACCAACGCAATCTAAAAGAAGCTGATTCGTATGTTTTACTTCCTGATTGCAGTGCAGGGACGAGCGAAAACAACTGCATCCTAGTCCGGAATGCACTTTCTACCAGTTCATCCATGGACCGAGGACTAGCTTGCACGGCTGCATGGTGGTTTTTTGGACAGGTGCACGCACAAGAGGCATTGTGGTCTGCTTATTTCTGCAAATAGCGGTGCTTAAATTTAGTGGAATGCACACGCATTTCAGCTGGTCAGTACACTGCATGGTTTAGTTCAGCATTCCAGCTGAGACCACAATTATAATTGGTTATTCTGGAATGAGAGAATCTAACCCTGGATGGTGGCAACAGGAAAAAACCAGAGTGAACTCCAGGAAATTTAAGCCTGCTGGGAGGCCCTTTGCTTAGAGAAGCCTTGCTTGTTTTTTCCTGATTTGTAAACCTTCTAACAACTTTGTCTTTTGCTGTGAACTAGTATATGTTTGTTATGTTCTATGAATCATTGAGATGTATAAAATTGCTTAACTTATGCTTTTCAAGTTTTTTTATGAAGACGAGTTTAATGTGAGTGTTCCACATGAGCGCTGGACTAGCGTGTGAACGTTTGGAATTTATTACATTGTGGCCTCAATTAACTCCATGAACCACTGTAACAAGATACATAGTTGCTTATATGTCAGACAGCAGATTGTTGATTGTTACACTACTAGGAAAAGGGCTATAGATAATATGGACACTAATGGCGCACCAGACATGTGGTGCGCCACTACTATATAGCAGTGGCGCACCATGTGCTAGTGCGCCATTAGTGTCTATCACACTAATGGCGCACCACACCAATGGTGCGCCACTACTAACATATTTTTTTTCCAAAAATACTAATGGCACACCAGGGAAGAGTGTGCCATTACTAGTTTAACTAGTTATGGCGCACCACTCACCACGTGCGCCACTACTATCATTTTTTTGTAAAACTACTAATGGCGCAACACAATCTGGTGCACCATTAGTAACCAGGGTTACTAATGGTGCATTTGTGGGTGGTGCACCATTAGTAACCTGGGACCAGCTAGATATTTCGGGCAGCCACACCTACACACTCACTTTCCCCACTTCATTCTCTCCACCTCCTCCTCCAAGCTTGTCTCGGCTGCCTCCTCCTCCTCACCTCATTTGCACCATAGATTCATCCAAATTAAGTGGTTAAATTACCTTTTTTGATATGTAAGTAAGGGGAAAGCTATCTTTATGTTGTAGATCTACTTTTTTTTCTCCCTCCAACAACGTGCACATGCACTTTTTATGGCCTAGCTAGATCTATGTATGTTTGTGGTGTTGCATATATGTTTGTGGTTGCAGGTACCGGTATTTGAATGCGATAGTTGCCAATATTTTGCCGGAATGTTGATTCATTTCCGTTTCGGCACGAATTTTGGCACTATGCATTCTTTTTGGTCCTATTTTAGGGAAAGTCATGCTAAATTTTTTCTTGGTTCTAAAATATTGTTTTGCTCTACCCCGCAGGCGACCATGGTCTGCACGCTGACCGAAGGAATCATGAATAGGTTTTTGAGCTCCGTGAAGGCTGAGATGCTTCAAAAGAACGAGACGGAGATAAGATGTCTGTGTCGAAGATGCAAGATGAAGAGCCTTATTGCAGACCCGGATTCCGGGCAGGTGCGGGACCACCTGCTCTTGCGTGATTTCATGGAAGGCTATCGGTGGCAAGGTGATGAAGATGACTATGAAGTCGTCCATGGGGGTCGGGCAAGAAATGAGGAAGACAACCACCACGGCGAGGCCGGGCGAGAAGACGAAGAATCTCCAGGACATGATCACGATGGTGATGTTGTACATAGTCATCATGTAGAAGATGCCGGACATGATGATGAGGAAGATCAAGACGAAGGGAATGATCATGAAGATGAAGATGGCGGAGCAGACGACGATGGAGGCTGGGTGCAGGACCCTCATATTCAAGAGCTGCTTCTCAAGCAGACGGATAACGCAAGAGCTGCCGCCCGAGAGAAAGCCAAGCTGGATCAACTGGAGATAGACACGGTTACTCCATTGTATGGAGGATGCAGGCCCGAGGATACCCGCCTGAAAGTAACGCCATGGCTCTGGAGATGAAGGTAAAACACAAAATGACCGACGCATGCTTCGACGAGAACGTGCCATTCTGGCACGAACGTCTTTCCAAGGGGAACAAGTGCCCGACCAGTTTCGAGGAGGCGAAGAAAATCGTGTGTCCTCTGGATTTACTGCACGTGAAATACCATGTGTGCATGAACAATTGCATCATTTATCGGGACGAGCACGCGGAGTCTACCATATGTCCGGTGTGCGGCGTCACTCGATACAAGAAGAGGAAGAAAGCTCCTCGAAAAGTGGTGTGGTACTTTCTGATCACTCCTCGTCTGCAGCGGTATTTTGCGGACCCTAAGCTAGCAAAGCTCCTGCGTTGGCACGAGGATAGGGACGAGAAGAAGCGAGAAGATGACGGAAATGATCCGGAGATAAATAAAAAAGATAAGATGATGAGTCACCCTAAGGATGCGAGCCAGTGGCAAGCGTTGAACTTCGAACACCCAGAATTTGGGGACGATCCAAGGAACATTGTGTTGGACGCAAGAACCAATGGAGTTAATCTGTTTGGCAGCCAGAGAAGCACACATAGCACCTGGCCCGTGTTTGTGTGGATGCACAACCTTCCCCCTGGTTGTGCATGAAGAGGAAGTACATTAACATGAGTATGCTAATTGAAGGGCTGAAACAACCAGGGAAGGGCATCAATCTGTATCTAGGGCTGCTAAAAGAGGAGCTAGACCCGCTGTGGAAAATGCCAGCCAATACGTGGGAGGCCGCAGAGAAACAATATTTCCCTATGAGAGCCGCACTGCTCACGACGGTGCACGACTATCTCGGTTACGGATATGTCGTGGGGCAGGTGGTCCACGGATTTTCTGGATGCGTCAGGTGCATGGATGACACAACGTATCACCAGCTAGATAGAGATCCCGGGTCAACCATGTTCATGGGACATCGAAGTTGGATTCGCGACGATGACCCATGGAGAAAACGCAAGGATTTGTTCGATGGTGAAACCGAACCCCGAAGACGCCCGCGTACGAGGAGCGACGAGGAAATAGATGAGCTATTGAAAAATTGGAAAGATTGCCCACTGCTGGGAAAGAAGCAAAAGGCGCCAGAGCCGAGAAAGAAGCAAAAGGCGCCAGAGCCGCTGTTGAAGGTATGAAAATGAGGTTTGTTTTCTGGGACTTGCCGTACTGGAAGATCCACTGTGTGCCTCACAGCCTTGATGTCATGCATATCACGAAGAACGTGTGCGAGAGTCTGCTTGGTACCCTGCTCAACATGCCAGAGAGGACCAAAGATGGGCCGAAAGCAAGGGCAGACTCGAAATCAATGGGCATGAGGGAGGAGCTTCAAGCTAATGATGATGATGATGATGATGAGGCGAAGTAGGACACAGAAAGTCGTCGCAGAGGCAAAAAGGCCAACAAGACCGGAAATGACTACTCTCCTGCGTGCTTCACTCTAAGTCAGGAGGAGATCAAGAAGTTTTTCACCTGCCTCATAGGAGTAAAACTTCCTTACGGTTATGCGGGGAAGATAAGCAGATACCTAGACCCAGCGAAGCAGACGTTCAGCGGGATGAAGTCTCATGACTGTCATGTGTTGATGACGCAGATACTTCCAGTTGCAATCCGTGGGATCATGGATGCGCACGTCCGTGAAACGCTATTTGGCCTATGCAACTTTTTCGACGTCATCTCTCGGAAGTCGGTTGGCGTGAGGCAACTCAGAAGGCTACAGGAAGAGATCATGGTCATACTATGCGAGCTTGAGATGTACTTCCTGCCCGCATTGTTCGACGTTATGGTGCATCTGCTGGTCCATATCATGGAGGATATCATCCAACTCGGGCCGACGTTCCTGCACAGCATGATGTCGTTCGAAAGGATGAATGGTGTCATCAAAGGATACGTTTGCAACATGTCACGTCCAGAGGGAAGCATAGCCAGGGGCTTTCTGACCGAAGAGTGCATCTCCTACTGCACGAATTATCTAGGCATCGAGAACCCCGTTGGTCTGCCCGTCAACAGGCACCTCGGCAGCCTCGCTGGATGGTGTCACCGCGAGGGTCGCCGCGAAATTCATGTCGACTTCGAGGGTCGACTCGTCGACTTTGTAAGAGCAAACCTAGTCACGCTACAACACATAGACATGGTCGATCCTTGGGTGGTAGAGCACAAAACCTTTATTGAGTAGACGTATATTGACCGAGGCCAACAGAGGACGGAAGGAGATATAATCAAAGAGCACAGCTCATGTTTCACGCATTGGTTCAAGGAGAAGCTTTTGTCGTACCCTTTACATGAGGATCCTTCCATGGAAGAAAAACTCATATTCTCCTTGTCATAGGGCACCGAGCACTACCTGATGACCTATGAGGCTTACGATATCAACGGCTACACATTCTACACCGAGGACAAGGGCATGAAGAGCGATGGTTATCAAAACTCCGGGGTAACGATGGAATCCTACACCGGTAACGACAAGGACAGATACTACGGAAGGATCGAGGTGATCTGGGAGCTGAGCTACGCTGGAGAGAAGGTCCCGATGTTCCGTGTCAGATGGGCCAAGAGCGTCCTAAAAGAAGACTGGTATTTCACCACCATGGTTATACCCGAACCCAAATCCAAGACCGCGGGCGCAAACGTCACCGCAAAAAATGAGCCATGGGTACTGGATTCCCAAGTGGACCAATGCTTCTTCATTACCGACTCGTCAAAGCCCAGTCGTGTTGTCGTGAGGAGAGGCAAAAGGAAGATCATCAGAATGGATGGAGTCGCCAATGAGCAAGACTTCGACAAGTACGGCGACCCGAAGATGGAACATGACGACGATGATGAAGTGCCATACACGAGAAGAAAAAGCAGGACCACCCTACCTAAAGGACGTCAGGAACTCCATTTGCGAAAAAGAAGGGCATGAAGATTGTGAAAAGATAGCTAGCTAAGATCGATTGAATTTAAATCGTAGTCTTCATTTCTCGATTGTATTTCATGGGCACTTTTTGAACTCATGAATATTTTTTCAAATTTGATGATATTTTTTCATATTCAATATGAAAAATATTGAATATTCATGAGGACACTCGATCTCGATCCCCTCCATCTCGATCGCTATCCCCCCTCGCCAGATCCCCCTTGCCGCCGAGCACCCCCCGCACCCTCCCCTGCTCCACCGCCACCGACGACCCACCGCACCCTCCCCCGCTCCACCACCGCCAGCGATTCAATTTGTTAATATTTTTTAAAATTTGATGATATTTTTTCACATTCATAAATGTTTTACCAATTCACAAATGAATGCAACTAAAATTCCAAAAAACAAATTTGATGATATTTTCAAATAACAAATTTGATGATATTTTCAAAAATAAAAAAAGTTACTTATGGTGCGCCATTGCTATGGATGTACTTATGGCGCACCCCTGGGTGGTGCGCCATTGCTACGGATGTACTTATGGCGCACACCTGGGTGGTGCGCCATTGCTAACCTTCCCCCCTCTATCCCTTTCCCCCTCGCCAGATCGATCCCCCTCCCTCCCCCTCCCTCGCCAGATCGATCCCCTCCCTCGCCCCCAGCGCCCGGTCTCCACCGCCGCCGCCGACAAGGAGAAGCAGCAGCGCGTCCACCTCGCCGAGGAGTAGCATCCACCTCTCGCCGTCTCTTCCTGCGCGTGGCCCCGTCATTGTACATCACCGTCGTCCTCCCCGACCACGTCGACCACGTCCCCGGCCCCGTCTCGCTCTGGTCCGTCCCCGGCCTCTTCGACCACGTCCCGGCTTCATGGTGAGCTTCTCCTCCGGATCCCCCTTTACTTCGCCTCGATTCGTCGTCGTTTGCCGTCCCCGAGCTCACCGCTGACATACTGCCGCTGCTGCACCGCGCCCCCACGTGCCTGTCGTCGCCCACAGCCGACCACACGGTTGCTGCTACTCTGCTTCTGCTGCTCGCCTGCTACTGCTTCTGCCTATAGCGCCGCTGCCGCTGCTACTTTTGCTTCCTGCTGCTCTTGCCGTCGCTGCTGCTCTTGCACTGTTGCTGCTCTTGCTTGTTGCACCACTCCTTCTTTGCTAGTGCTGCCTGCTGCCCCTAGCTACTGCTGCTACTAATGGCCAGATAGTTGTTTGTCATTCTTCAATGAATTCAGAGCAAAAGAGCCCTCACCAGATAGTTGTTTTTCATTCTTCAATGTACATGTTCAGAGAGCATGCATAATGTTTTCTCAGTTTTTGTAATAGTTCCCAATGTAGTTGTTGAATCGACATAATGTGTGACTTATTGGTTTTCACAAAGCTTGTTCTTGGGCTAAGTTACTTTCTGTTGGTTGCTGAGCTAAGTTTTAGCATATCTTGGCACATGCACGGATGCCACAAACACACTGCCGTGATCATTATTTTGTTTTAGCATATCCAAGGAGGTGTTTGTTATTTAGGTGGTGGTAGCTTTCTAGTTGTGTTAAAAGGAGGAGTAAGAAGAGTAAGAAAGAAAAGCATTATGGCTTTGTGGTGGTCTCCTTTTGGAGATGGTGTCATGCAGTTCCTCCCTGGATGTTGATGCTGATGTGCTAAGAGGTGTCTCTTTTTGGAGATGGTGCGTCGCCGCTCTCTACTACTTGCTGCCGCTCTCTACTACTTCTACTACATCTCCTTGCGCCCCTGCTGTTGCTCTTCAGAGTCTAAACCTCAACTTCTTGCTGCTGCTATCTCTCTCAATCTATTCTCTAAATTTCAGTGAACATTGAGAAGTGTATTTGATGTAAGGTTCAGATCTGACTAGCACCGATGACACAAATGCCTTCTACCTAGATTAGCAAGCCAAAATATTTGTGAGGTGTAAATAAGCAATTTTGTCCTTTTATTTTAGCTAGATAAGAACCATAGCTAATGCACTCTAGATATACTTATCATCTTAGCTTCAGTTAACAAAGATTGGCAGAATATCTTGTTTCAAATATAGCCTATGCATGTATTGTTTTCTTGTTTCAAATATACTTATCATCTTTGTTGTTACCATTGTTCTTTGAGCATAATTCTTTTTCATTTCCTACTATCCTTTTTCATTTCCATTTATATGTGTGAACTTTTATTTTGTCCATATGAAAGCAGAGGACCATATGGTCTGTGGCCTTTTCATGAGGCACATTGTGGTGCTGCTTTGTTTCTGTGATCACATTGAGAAAGGCCTGTAAAGATGATGATCATCTTTTACAGAAAACAATTTCTATAAACACGTCAGTAACTTTGCTAGTTTGCTGGGTTTTGTCTCCGACCAATCGTGTCGTGATGATTTTGCAGGTACCCCGAGAGGCCCTTGAGTTTGCCGGAATGATGATTAACTTTCGTTCCAGCAAATTCGGGTACTCCATATGTCCTATTTTCAGCAAAGGTCATGCTGAAATTTTCTGTGAATTTTAGCATGACTTTGCTAAAATAGGGCATATGAGGTACTTGCGACTAATGCATGGGCCGGGGTATCTTAGTACTTAATTAAGTAGGATCAACTGCCTCTTGTGTTATACATATAGAAGTGTGATATTAACTCATAGTTATTACTAATGTCAGTTGCTCGTCATCGATAAACCCTAATCTGGTAGGATGACCTACTTAAAAAGCCCATACCACATATTCTATTGGGATGGCCCTGGTAACCCTTGACCATAAATACTTGAGATGGATGTAGCAGGCTTAAAGAAAGAAATGTTTTTAGGCCAACTCCACTGGGCCTGGCTGAAAATGCACAAGTGTGCATGACTAACAATATTCTATTGTAAAGCTAAACAAGAAAGAGGAACCACTCATCCAAACCATTTGCTCTCAAAATTACCACTTCACTTCTTACTACTGAAAACCTTAGACCATCTCCATTCACCAATATCTCAAACCAGTTCGAAGGGCGTGTTTTCACCACACTGTGGATTATCTTATTGGACCCAACGCAAGAGTGCGGCTGGTGCCACAATGATCGAGGTCTGTGCGACATGCCTCACCTGGACGATGATCGACGCTTTAGCATTAAGCTCGAGGAGACCTTCGAAGTTGAAACGGTACACAACGACAACAAGTGTTATTTTCATAATTAAGCATGACTTCAACTATTTCAACATGTAATTTTCATCTTTTACAATTCGAGTACAGCTTATCCCATGCCATGCAAGACGCTATGTCTTGGAGAGGATGGATTTTGAAGACCATGAAATTTCTGAAACAAAGAAAATTCACCTAAGTTCTCATCACGATGTGGATTTTGAAGTAAATCTATATAATTCTGGGAGCGTAACCCATTTTGGTTGGAAAAATTGGGAAGCATTTTGCAAGATGAATGGTTTTGATGAGGGTATGCTTGTCACCATGGATCTTGGTGATCCTAAAATCGAGCAAGACAATATGGACATTTGGGTCCTTGTTGATACGCCTCCAATTCTACCGCTATGTGAGTTTCTCAAACATAGTTATTAGTTAATTTATATTGTTTATTTCAAAATAGTTGACAACTTATTTCCATTGACAGCTTATTTTCATTGTTCAAAGAATGCGCGGGAGATGGTAGACAAAACCCACTACACCGATGGCTCCGAATTAACAACTTACAAGGAGAAAAATCATCTGGTTGGATTTTGTACTGACATTGAGAATTACAATGTCTACAATCAAACTCCTCAACATTATGGTCAATACATGCCACTAGTGCATGTGTTCAACTACGGTAACTACCATGGAGATACCCTGGTAAGATTTTTTACTATTACGACATCCATCCATCTTTTGCATACTTCTAAAACTAGTACATCATTGCTAACTATGAAGTTATTACTATGTTTTTCAACAGATAATCCCAGAGAATTGTGTGCCTCATTTGATGTATCAGAAAGGTAGCCTTAATGTTTTGAACATACAGCCAGGTCATCCTACGAATCTCAACTGTTCATACTAGAGTTCTAAAAGAAGTGGAGACATGCAAATCAAAGGATGGAAAAAATGTATGGACAGTCGTAAGGAGGTTCTTGGAAGCAGAAGGAAGCGAAGCGCAAGAATTGGAGACAGGATGATCTCCATTCTCCATAATGGAGAGTCAGGGTCTATATTTTTTATGCTATTTTACCTTAAATAGGGTATTTAGGTCCTGCCTAATACTGATGATCATGTGCTAAGAAAAATTAAGTAGGGTTGGTTCGATGACCATCAGGATGATGATCGTATGACTTGTTATTAATAACGAGTAGAAGTTGTATGATGATGATTAGTAGGACTTGTTAGGATTAGTATTACTATCGACAAACTCGCTACTCGCGGTCTCGAGACTTGTAATGTTCTATCTTTGTTCGGTGTTTTGAATTCGGAGACTAATATGATGAATTGTATCCCGAGACTAATCTTTTATTGTATTCGATGAATCTCTTGTTTATATGTTGTGCTCTCTATATTATGTGAAGTAATATGTTTTATAACCTGTGCAAATATCAGAAAAGAAAAAAAGCCCTAATATTCATACTAGTGGCGCACCACTCAACACACTAATGGCGCACTGCAAAAGGACTCTAATGGCACATCATCTACTAGTGCGCCATTAGTATGCCAAAGCACATGGGTAAATATGGCCCCCTGGGAGGCATACTAATGGCGCACCGTGGGCTATACTAATGGCGCAGTTCATGGTGCGCCATTAGTATACCAGATACTAATGGTGCGCCATTAGTAAAAAATACTAATGGCGTGATACTAGTGGCGCACCTGTAGTGCGCCATTAGTAGGCAAAGCAGGTGCGCCACTAGTAGGCCTTTTCCTAGTAGTGTTAGCTGGTCGATAGCCTAGTGTTGAAGCGAGCTGAGCCAATGTGTCGTGTTTTGCACAACTACTTACAAGTGGGGTAGCACCAATAGTGTTTACAAGTACTTATGTATACGTCGACGCACGGTTCTCGAACGAGTGCTCTATTTCATCAAAACACACACTGCTCGTATGATAAACTGTGACAACTTATTTCTTACCATGCCATATTCATGAAAAAACTAGTGAGGACGCATCTGTTTCGGCAACAATTACGATGGTTCTCACATGATTCACGGGCACACAAAAGTAGCAGCAGTTCCCATAGATGGATTCAAACAGAGTACTAGCCCCAGAGGGGTCGATAAAAGGCAAGGTTCGGATAATTAGACACAATCCAAACTACTATTAAACACTAGCTGGGGCAACTATTTCATGCCTCGATCTAATTTGGGCTGGACACAAGACGAACCTTGCCATGAACATCATCGAGGATGTCCCGCAGCAGCTCAATCCTGTGAACCTTCATGAAGACAACCTTGTGTCCTTGCCACTGATAAACTTGTTTGTGGAGGCATTCCACGTCATATTCATGCGTAAGCTTGACAAGAACAGTATGCCTCACAAAAGAAGGAGTAGCTTTGAACTTCTTGTGCTTCAGTACACCCTGGACAACACGCCTGACAACAGTGAGGCTGGAATACAACTCTTCATTGGTATAACCGCAAATGGCTTCCAGGATCCAACATCCTAAGAACTCTGTGTTTCCCAGTGCATATATTCAGGTCGTCTGCCTCATAGCGAGTGACATGTACAACCACACAATCCTTGTGTACATCAGGGCTCTAATTGAAACAGAAACAAATTCCGAACTACTTTTCAGTATAAGAAACAAAAGTTATTTAAGCCACTATGTATAGCATGGCATCAAAGCTAATAAAATTTTCCATTATTAATCACCACATACTTCCTTTTCTAGATGAAAAACCACAATCAAAATCGGCAAATAAGGAAATCACCTTGGGCAGCTCAGCAGGGGGGGGGACACATCCTCGAAGGGGGAAAACTGCTCCTGCAGTGCCACGGGGGCTGCAACCTCAAACGGGGCATTGACCATCTTAGTAGTGGCCGTGAGCGTATCTGGGGTCGGCTCGGTGGTTGCCTCCATCTTCTTGGAGCTCTCTGTCTCGCGGGGATCAGCCTCCCGCGTCTGCTCCAATATCGACAGATCTTTGCCTGGTTCTCCTTGGTCCATCATGAAACTGATGAATACTAGGAGACCACTGAAAGGAAAACATGATCGCAATGTCAATGAAAAAAAAAAGAGAGTGAGGATCGGTTACTGCTTTGCAAAAGTTCTTTTTCTTCTCTGAACAAAAATATACCAACATCACGGATCCGCTTACCTTCCCTTCTTTCGGCGAGAAGAACAGTGGCAGATGCGAGTGTTGCCTTTCTTGAAGACGGTGAGGGAGAAGGGGATTCAGCAAAGAGTGAAATGATGGTTGCTTCGTCCGTTAAACTTAGACTGCGGGGAGATGGGGTTTTGTGATACGACGGCTCGTTACCGCCGCACTACGACAGGGGTGACTCTCCGCCTGCATACTGCCTTATAATTTGGTGGATGGCATTTGGGCCCGCACGCTGCATGGCCCGCATGTCGGTGAACAAAAGTATAACGACATTCAGTAGAGGGGGACGTTTCAATGACCTAGGAGGAGCCAGAAGCGGTAGAGTGTCTCCACTGTACTAGTAGTAATTGTTTTTCTAGGTAGCTGTAGAGTGTCTCCACTGTACTAGTAGTAATTGTTTCTCTGGGCCCAAGACAAAACAGCCCATCCACACTGGTAAATAGTAAAATCAATTCAAAAGCCCATATATTTACTGAATTAACGGATGGGTATGTCGAAGGGCAAAAAAAGGAGTTTCAGGTGGGCAAAAGAGCTTTTGAACATGCCGGGCTTCTATTTACAACATATTGTGGTCATAATCCAGTAAATTTTACGACCCAGGATGTTCATTCTATGGACCTGACCGATCCATTTGACTATGACTGCCGAACACAGTGTTGGAGTTAGATGTTGTTACCCATTTCAATATGGTTTTTTTTGTAAACCTGATGAACAATTAACCCTCGTGCTTTTGTACAGTTTGTAAGCTGGAGTTAGATGTTCCTGCCCTTTTCAACTCGGCTGTGACTGTCTTATTTTCTTTGAAACAAGGAAAATGGCTTGCCATGCATTTAATTTAGAGTGAAATATCGTAACAAATCCCAACCAAGGGAAATAACATCACTCTCGCCGGCTACTTGAGCTCACTGTGCATTACAGAAGCCAAGTGATTAGCCCCCACCAGCACCCACAAACTTATTTCGAACTAGCACATCAAATGGGTTGTAAATTTTTATAGGAAAGGCTGCATGACTGTGACAGATTTGGATTCTGACATTTGGGACCCGCGAGGAAATAGCCTATCCAAGGTGGTGTCGACTTACTAGCCAGTCAACAAACGATTCTGCCTACCAGCCATTGGATTGACATCCAACATCTGTTGTGTATCTTCTATCTCTTGTCTTCTTATTCCTCCAGCCGCCCAAACCAAACCACCCCGTCGGCTCCGCCTGCTCCCACCTCCCATGGCTGGCTGCGGCTCCACCGCCCTACCGTACGTACCCTCCAACGTTGGCTAGTCCCTCCCTCTATTCCCAACACGTCCTGTTATTCTCCGGCGATGTCATCCCCAACACGCACCCGCGCCCGAACCAGTCAACCCTCGTACTCCCCTCCGCCAGCGACTGGACCGACGCATCTTCAACGGCTCCTGTTCGTTCCGTCCGAGGCCTCGCCATCGTCCTCCGCCTTGCGGCCTTGGTTCGCTCACCGTGCGCGGTGCGCCGCCCTCTTGCATCATCAATGTCATCAACAACCGAGAGGAATAAGGAGATGACTGTACGTGGAGAGGATGACAGTAGGGACCCACCAGCGTCATGGCAGTATGCAAGCAAGTGCCTCTATAGTACAAGCCCAAAAGTATGGTTCCTCCTAATGGTTGGACATCTGGGGCTCACGCCATTGTCAACGTAGTCAATAAACGAGAGAATTACACCATGAGCGGCTGACACCAGGGACCCAGTAAGTTCCATAGTTTTTTTGAGGAATAAGCAGTTGTTATTTATACTAGTTTTAACGATGGATCAGGGTAACAACGGGGCTGTGCAGGGGTTGTGGCCCGTCTAGCCAGGGTTTTATTTATGTTTACCACATCATGAGCCCAGTTGCATTTTTTTCTTGCTGAAAATGGCTAGCCCAGTTCTATTTTTTTAAGAAATACCCAAACAAGGCCTACTTGCTTTATCGGCCCTGCTGGCTGCAAATCTTTCAAGATGAGGAGAGTTTCATTCGGTTTGCTCAAAAAGGGCTGTACATTTTCAAAACACATCAAACCGGGAATTAGTTTCATTTTTTTTTTCATTACAAGATCTTAAATTCTATTGATTTTTATGCATGGACAATTATTTGGATTTCATATTTATATAAATTATTTTTCAAAATAGTTTGAATGTGAATCGATATTTCTGGATTAAAAACAGCTAACCGCACCGAAATATGCAAAATTTCGTATAGTTTTTAACCATGGCCACAATATGGGGTGTAATGCTAACAAAAAGGAGATGGGCTCCAAAAAAATTCTTAAGAATTAGCAAATGGGCTGTACATTATTAGAAATAATGGCAGATGGGTTGTATGCTGTTTTCCACAGATTTGAGGCTGACTTGTGCGCCTACTACAGGTTGACACGTATGCTTTCATATAAAAAAAGGTTGACGCACACGCAACACCCTGTCAACTTAGTAAACACACGAGAGCAGTGACTGTTGGATGTCTGTCGGTGTCAAAACCGGTGGATCTCGAGTAGGGGGTCCCGAACTATGCGTCTAAGGCGGATGGTAACAGGAGGCAGGGGACATGATGTTTTACCCAGGTTCGGGCCCTCTTGATGGAGGTAAAACCCTACGTCCTGCTTGATTAGTCCTGATAATATGAGTAGTACAAGAGTTGATCTACCACGAGATCGGAGAGGCTAAACCCTAGAAGCTAGCCTATGGTATGATTGTATATTGTCCTACAGACTAAAACCCTCCGGTTTATATAGACACCGGAGGGGGCTAGGGTTACACAAGGTCGGTTACAAAGGAGAAGATATACATATCCGTATAGCCTAGCTTGCCTTCCACTCCAAGTAGAGTCCCATCCGAACACGGGACGAATTCTTCAATCTTGTGTCTTCATAGTCCAACAGTCCGACCAAAGGATATAGTCCGGCTGTGTAACGCCCTCGATGCGGCTATGTCTCCCACATGTCGAAGCACGACTTAGAGGCATAACCGCATTGAAAGCAATGTCGCAAGTGAGGTAATCTTCACACAACCCATGTAATACATAAGGGAAAGAGTTACATAGTTGGCTTACAATCGCCACTTCACACAATACATGAATAAAGCATTACATTCATCCAAATACAATCAAGGTCCGACTAAGGAACCAAAATAAAAGAAGACTACCCCAAATGCTACAAAGATCCCTGATCGTCCCGACTGGGCTCCACTACTGATCAACTAGAACGAAACACCACAAAGGACAAGATCTTCATCGAGCTCCTCCTGATCTTGGTTGCGTCAACTGCACGGTCTCATCGGCACCTGCAAGCTGGTTTTGGAAGTATCTGTGAGCCACAGGGACTCAGCAATCTCGCACCCTCGCGATCAAGACTATTTAAGCTTATGGGTAAGGTAAAGGTATGAGGTGGAGCTGCAGCAAGCGACTAGCATATATGGTGGCTAACATACGCAAATGAGAGCGAGAAGAGAAGGCAAAGAACGGTCGATAAAAGTATGATCAAGAAGTGATCCTATAGCAACCTACGTCAAGCATAACTCCAACAACCGTGTTCACTTCCCGGAATCCGCCGGAAAGAGACCATCACGGTTACACACGCTGTTGATTCATTTTAATTAAGGTCAACTTCAGGTTTTCTACAACCGGACGTTAACAAATTCCCATCTGCCCATAACCGCGGGCACGGCTTTCGGAAGTTCAAATCCCTGCAGGGGTGTCCCAACTTAGCCCATCACAAGCTCTCACGGTCAACGAAGGAATAGACCTCCTCCCGAGACATTCCGATCAGACTCGGTATCCCGATTCTACAAGACATCCTCGACAATGGTAAAACAAGTCCAGCAAAGCCACCCAGATGTGCCGACAAATCCCGATAGGAGCTGCACATATCTCATTCTCAGGGCACACCGGATGAGCAAGACGTTAGGTGGGCCAGCCCAGAGTTGGCCCTGGTAGCTCTGGACATCGCTCAGTTGGACCAACACTCAGAGGAGCATTGGCCCGGGGGGTTAAAATAAAGATGACCCTTGGGCTGGCCTAACCCAAGGGAAATAAAAGGCTAGGTGGCAAATGGTAAAACCAAGGTTGGGCCTTGCTGGAGGAGTTTTATTCAAGGCGAACTGTCAAGGGGTTCCCATTATTACCCAACCGCGTAAGGAACGCAAAATCCGGGAACATAACACCGATATGACGGAAACTAGGGCGGCAAGAGTGGAACAAAACACCAGGCATAAGACCGAGCCTTCCACCCTTTACCAAGTATATAGATGCATTAATTAAATAAGATATATCATGATATCCCAACAAGTAACCATGTTCCACCAAGGAACAACATATCCATGTTCCAACAAGGAACCAACTTCAATCTTCACCTGCAACTAACAACGCTATAAGAGGGGCTGAGCAAAGCGGTAACATAGCCAATCAATGGTTTGCTAGGACAAGGTGGGTTAGAGGCTTGGTTTAAGAATATGGGAGGCATGATAAGCAAGTGGTAGGTATCGCAGCATAGGCATAGCAAAAGAGCGAGCAACTAGCAAGCAAAGATAGAAGTGATTTCGAGGGTATGGTCATCTTGCCTGAAATCCCGCAAGGAAGAAGAATGAGTCCATGAAGAAGACAAATGGACGTTGTGGAATGAATCCTCACAACACGACGTTACCGGATACAACCCGAAGAAGCACACCGGAAAGAAGCAAAAAACACAGTAAACAACCACCACATAAGCATGTCATGATGCACAAACAATTATGATGCATGTCCGGTTTAATGAGGCATGGCATGGCAAAGTGCAACAAACAATACTATAAGTTAAGTGGAGCTCAATATGCAACGAGTTGCATATTGATGAAGCACCACAACAAGTTATTTAGTCCGATCTTGTTTATGTACCCAACAATATTAAATGTTATTAAACATGGCAAGAGGGTGAAGCAAAGTAAAACTACCTATCTAGTCAAGTTTAAATGAGGCCGGAAGCAACGAACAACAATTCCGGTAGATCCTCATATGCATATTTTAAGGTTTGGTACTGTTCTGCCCTAATCATAATCTTAGAGTTATTAAACATGCAAAGTAAGTGAACCAAGTTAAACTAGGCATTTTTCTACCCCATTTACATATAAAGATTATTAGATTCCGAGTTACCGTTATTTAGTTATGAATTAAACCATTTTAGCATGGCATAGGAGCAAATTTAACCAAACAGCATTTTAAACATTTTAAACATGGATGAAAATGACATATTATGAAACTAGATGCAATTCTAAGCAAGTTTCATATTAAGTTTGTTTTAATCCGATGCACAGTTTGTGAGATATGATATGCATGATGTATGAGTGCTTTTCTGCAAAACGGGCGTTCTATGGAATAAGCTAAAACATACTGCGGAAAAAAAACCAAACACGGGCCGAAACTGGCCCGAACTGGGCTGCACAAGAGCAAACAAAGGATGGGCTTCCTCACATCGGGCTCCAGGAAGCCGAGCCTTGGCGCTGGGCCACGCACGCCCTGCTGGAACTGGGCTACGCACGAGGCAGAGGAGGGGGTCAACGCGGACGGGCGACTTGTTGCTGTTCGTCGTTGTTTCCAAACGCAGAAGCAGAGGCCGGCGACGAGGATTGGGGAGGACCGACCGCGGCGATGAGCTGGAGGGTGCGGCCTGCGGGGTCCAGCTGGAGGCTCTCGTCGTCGACGAGGAGCTCGAGGAGGAGAGGAGCGGTCGAGGTGGCGACGAGGGCGGGTTGCAGGCGGCTCCGGCGCGGGACTTGGGGCGCAGGGGCGAGGCGAACATCGAGCGGATCCGGCGGGTGGCGCTGCTCGAAGGACACTAGACGAAGCAGGACGGTGGCGGTGGCGCCATGGAGCTTGGGCGAACTCCTTTTCATTCCTGGGAAGGAGAGAGAGAGAGAGAACCACCGTGAGAGAGAGAGAGAGGGAAAAACAGGAGGAGAGGACCGGGATGAGGTCAGTCCTGGTCATGGCCGCCGGCGGCGCGGTCGCCGGAGGGCACGACCTGCAGGGTCGGCGAGGCTCGGGCGTGAGGGCTCCTCCCCCGATCCTGCGGCTGGTTGGATCGAAGGAAGGAGGAGGCTGGTGGGGAGAGATCGAGAGGAATGGCTGCGGGTGGCTCTGGAGGCTGGCTCGCGATTGGGGGCGCGCGGAAAAAGAGGAGGAGACCAGGTGGCTGGCAGCGACGGCTGGACAGGGGAGGATCCCTAGGAAATAGGGTTTTTGTCCAGATTTAGACTAGGGACTATATATAAGGAAAGAGGGAGAGTTTAGGGGCTAATCCGTCCCTCCAATTAAAATCGAGCGGTCGAGAAAAATACACAAGGAAGTCCAATTAACAAAACGGAGACGTTTTGTAGATGTTTGGGGATGATCCGGACACAACGGTGACGACTGACCGGGTCGAGTCCGGGACAGCTTTCGGACACGCGCGCGAGGAGGTCCGGTGCACTGTGCAAAGAGGGGTAGGCATGGGCCTAGGTGGACTGTGGAGACCGGTTGGTCTGAGATGAGAGGGGAGAGATGCAGCCCGGCACGATTTCCAGAGACCGAAAACGTCCGACGATAAGACCGGGTATACTGCCAGTATAGTTATCCGTTGGGGCATCAAACGGACTCCGAACGCGATGAAACTTGGCAGGCAGCCGACTGACAACAAAACAACACCGCACGCCAACTCTCATCTCATTCCGAGAACATTTTCCGACCACTTATAAAATAATATTTCGGACATGCCGCGGGCGCGTGCAAGTGTGTCTGGGCTCAGAACGGACAACGGGGAGAACTGGGAGAACCCGGACGAATGCAAGTTTTGAAAACATGATGATGCAATGCACATGATGACATGATAAGATGCAACACGCAAGCAAATGACATGGCAACAACATCGAATAACTGGAAGACACCTGGCGCACCAGTCTCGGGGCGTTACAACACTCCACCACTACGAGAGGATCTCGTCCCGAGATCTAGAATGGCACCAGAGGGACAAACGGAATAGAAAGAGAAGAGGTAAAATTAAGTTGCTTCTTTGACAAACGAGTGAAACCACGAACCTTGAAAGTTAGAAAAAAAGATAGAAAGAAAGCAACGAAGATGAACGAAGTTGATAACTCTCTGTTATAAAAGAGGAACAAGGAAGAACAACTTCGGGCAGGACGCCGATTGAAAAGAAAAAAGGAGTTGCATAAGAACTTGGTAAGATGAGAAGATACTTGATGAAATCACAACATAATGCCTCCGGAACTATTGAATGAATGGAACAAGGGGTAAGGAAAATCTCAGACAGCACTCCGGTTGAAAAGAGATGCAAGGCTTGATAAGGCGAAAAGAACTTGAGCAAAAAGGGCACAACACTCCGGTTAAATGGGATAAGCAAGGAAAAGAATATGAACTTGGCTGAATGAGATGATGGGTCGAAGAGAGCAACATCACAATTCCTCCAGAAGGAAGAAATAGAAGATAATTAATTGAAAAAGAAGGAATTGAGAAGAAAATGCCAACTTCTGCCACAACTGATCTTGGAAGGCACCCTTCCAAGAAGGTTTGAACGTAGTTGTTGGGAAAGACCAACAACAAAACGAATAAGTTTGTAGTGGGCTTATGGAAAAACATCTCAAAACTATTAGGTGAAATTTTTGCCACTAACGAAACCAATAGATTGGATTGAAATCAGCAAGGAGACGAGAAACTATTTCACCGGAAGGATAAAAGAAGAACTAGGGTCACTTATGAGCACCATAGATAGCAACAATCCTTAGGGCAGGCTTTAGGTGAAACATGACACAAGATAGCTCCAACTAGTTGGTTGATGGATTTAAAATACCTCATTCTTAATAACATGTGAATCATGAAACATGAACTCAAATTATCAAGAATGACATAATGCCACCTTGAATGATACGGTTGAAAGAATTGCACTCCGGATTACAAGATGAAGAATGCTTGAGCTCCTGTGAAAAGAATCTTGATGAACGCTTCGAGAAGGGGAAAAAATCCTTGATGAACCATCATGTAGAGCCTTCATGAAGAACTACGGTAATAAAAGAATGATCCAAAATAATTGATTGATGAAAAGAATGAGATTGAAGCCTCGCAATGATTTAGATAGAGATCTCCGTGATAATATAATTGAAAGAGATTGGAACTCTGGAAAAAAAGATGAACAAATGAGATCAAGAATTTGAAGGGCCTCCGGAATAAGGAATTAATCACTTGAATGAACAAGAATAAGAATTATGTTATGCTTATCCTTCACCAATTAAATTGATGGCAATCAACAGATTTGGCATATTACTTATTCTCGTAGAAAAGGATTAAGATAGATATTGCGCAAACTTGGAAAGGTCTTCGACGGTCCGCCGGAAGGATTGAAACAACGAATAAATAAATATGATAAGGAGGAAGAGAAATCTTGAATGAACCACCGTAAGAATTGAGAATGAACGAAGAAAAGAGATGAATCACCGGTAAGAATTTGAAAACGAACAAAGATACTTGGGAAAATTTATATACAAGAGAACGAAGAGATCCTGGGCTGATTAGAGAAATTTGAATGATGCACCGGTAAGATTTAGAGAAAGAGAGCTGAAAGGTGAGAATGAACAAATCTTAGATGATGGACTCCGGATAACAAACTGAGAAGACACTTGAATTGCTCCGGATAAGTGAAAAGAATTCTCACAATCAAAAAAATTATGAGAGGATGGCAACAAGCTAGAATCACAAATCTTTGAGAAAACGGATAAGATTTGGAGGAAAACTCTTCTTCGGTCTTGGAATGCAGAGAATGACGATGAGAAACACTACCAAGAATTATTTAGACACTCCAGAAGAATCAAAAGCGAAGAGGTTGAGCCAACGATGAAAATAATTTAACCGATCTTGGGGAAATGCATTTGACTGAAGATAAATCATTCTTACGTCAAACTTCGAAAAGAATTTGATGGTAGCTCCGAGAAAATAAGAAGAGTCAGGTAAGATCCTGGGAAAAGACCTGTGGGTTAGGGCCCACTCAAGAGAAACACCGTTGAAATGATTTAAAAGAGAGGTTGCACCGGTTGAATTAAATGGCTTGAATAAGATAGGACCTCGAAATAGCTTGGAGGATGCAAAGTGGAAACACGAATCTTCGAGATATCTTCAGCCCTCCAAAACAAAAGCATATCGAGAAGTGAAAGATTAAGAGGTACACCGGCATGAGAAAGCATTTGAAACAAGGAAAAGGATGTGAATCAACAAAGGTTGAATTGAAACCACCGGAGAAGAAAACGAGTGATGAGAGACAAACTTGAAGCTCCGTTAGAATCTTCATGAGAATCACCGGATAAGAATATTGATAGAAAAGAATGGAGAGACTTCACAAAAATAAAAGGATACTTGATAAAGAAATCTGAGTCCTTGAAGAAAACAAGGGTGGGAGGGTGGGAAAACAAAGACAACTTGGAACGGATGAAGCAAACACCGTTGAGAAGAACTGATAATTGATCTTACAGTTGTAGAAATGATCGGATCCACTTGAAGAGAAGCACACCGGTGAAAAGGATTGCCATGACAAACTCGATGATCGAGAAGGATTGGTATTCACATCGGGGTGAACACCACTTAGGAAACGGATGGAATCAACATTTGACTTCGAAGCAACTCGAATACCACAACTCAAAACAAAAACAAAGGATTGGCTTGCAGAATAAGCCGGAACAAACATATGATAGAGATTTCATCCGAAGTTTTCGTGGTGGTGCCTACACGGGCTCGATCGTACAGCACCATCATGTACAAGGCAGTGCACATGACATATGAAGCGTCCCCGACTCAGCATAGCCAAGGACTCTTTAAGACACAACGAGACCACTGTAAAACTGACCATGAATAGGCGGACCACTAGACGTCGAACCCCAATTTCATATCATACATCTGTCGAAAGATATCCTAAGATCTACTTGAATTCCCACTTATAAACTCCCGAAATTTTCCGGTTATGCAATCAGGTGTTGGGGATACAGGGGAAGCATAATATCTCACCCAAAACTAACAAATCCTACATCCAGCTGTATACATCCTTCATTACATAACCAAGAAACCTTCGGAAATCATCTACCTCAACCTTCGAAAAGCATCCGTTATACAAGTTATGGCGATACTCCCGAACTCCCGCCCCAGTACTGGGTGGCATCGAGGTTATCTCACCAACAACTGCATAAAAGAGATTTTCGATGTCGGCGAAACTAAACTCAGGTATTCCAGAACTGCAACGATAAAATTGTGACGACAACACCTCAGAGCTCAACTCCCAGGGACACTTCCACAAAACCCCTGACAGGAGGCACCAAGACAATGTTCTCGTCACAAAACCATCGGAACAATTCCAAGATACCTGCATGATCCTAAAAAAAATTTAGTGAAATTTGAGAAGAGAAGAGTCAAAACTCTACGTCAGGATGCCTTACCAGAGCGATGAGGAGACTGGGAAGTAAAGAGAATTCCTAAACTCTCCGATATATAATTCCTAAATGACTCAAAACATTTTTCTAGACACAACTCGGCCGCTAATAACGATCAAGCAATGGGGCTCCTAAGGTCGGGGAAGGCTCTGATACCAACTTGTAACGCCCTCGATGCGGCTACATCTCCCACGTGTCGAAGCACGACTTAGGGGCATAACCGCATTGAAAGCAATGTCACAAGTGAGGTAATCTTCACACAACCCATGTAATACATAAGGGAAAGAGTTACATAGTTGGCTTACAATCGCCACTTCACACAATACATGAATAAAGCATTACATTCATCCAAATACAATCAAGGTCCGACTACGGAACCAAAATAAAAGAAGACTACCCCAAATGCTACACAGATCCCCGATCGTCCCGACTGGGCTCCACTACTGACCAACTAGAACAAAACACCACAAAGGACAAGATCTTCATCGAGCTCCTCATGAGCTTGGTTGCGTCAACTGCACGGTTTCATCGGCACCTGCAAGCTGGTTTTGGAAGTATCTGTGAGCCACAGGGACTCAGCAATCTCGCACCCTCACGATCAAGACTATTTAAGCTTATGGGTAAGGTAAAGGTATGAGGTGGAGCTGCAGCAAGCGACTAGCATATATGGTGGCTAACATACGCAAATGAGAGCGAGAAGAGAAGGCAAAGCACGGTCGATAAAAGTATGATCAAGAAGAGAAGGCAAAGCACGGTCGATAAAAGTATGATCAAGAAGTGATCCTATACGCAAATGAGACCATCACGGTTACACACGCTGTTGATTCATTTTAATTAAGGTCAACTTCAGATTTTCTACAACCAGACATTAACAAATTCCCATCTGCCCATAACCGCGGGCACGGCTTTCAAAAGTTCAAATCCCTGCAGGGGTGTCCCAACTTAGCCCATCACAAGCTCTCACGGTCAACGAAGGAATAGACCTCCTCCCGAGACATTCCGATCAGACTCGGTATCCCGATTCTACAAGACATCCTCGACAATGGTAAAACAAGTCCAGCAAAGCCACCCAGATGTGCCGACAAATCCCGATAGGAGCTGCACATATCTCGTTCTCAGGGCACACCGGATGAGCAAGACGTCAGGTGGGCCAGCCCAGAGTTGCCCCTGGTAGCTCCGGACATCGCTCAGTTGGACCAACACTCAGAGGAGCACTGGCCCAGGGGGTTAAAATAAAGATGACCCTTGGGCTGGCCTAACCCAAGGGAAATAAAAGGCTAGGTGGCAAATGGTAAAACCAAGGTTGGGCCTTGCTGGAGGAGTTTTATTCAAGGCGAACTGTGAAGGGGCTCTCATTATTACCCAACCGCGTAAGGAACGCAAAATCCGGGAACATAACACCGATATGACAGAAACTAGGGCGGCAAGAGTAGAACAAAACACCAGGCATAAGGCCGAGCCTTCCACCCTTTACCAAGTATATAGATGCATTAATTAAATAAGATGTATCATGATATCCCAACAAGTAACCATGTTCCAACAAGGAACAACATCTCCATGTTCCAACAAGTAACAAACTTCAATCTTCACCTGCAACTAACAACACTATAGGAGGGGTTGAGCAAAGCGGTAACATAGCCAATCAACGGTTTGCTAGGACAAGGTGGGTTAGAGGCTTGGTTTAAGAATATGGGAGGCATGATAAGCAAGTGGTAGGTATCGCAGCATAGGCATAGCAAAAGAGCGAGCAACTAGCAAGCAAAGATAGAAGTGATTTCGAGGGTATGGTCATCTTGCCTGAAATCCCACAAGGAAGAAGAACGAGTCTATGAAGAAGACAAATGGACGTTGTTGAACGAATCCTCACAACACGACGTGACCGGATACAACCCGAAGAAGCACACCGGAAAGAAGCAAACAACACAGTAAACAACCACCACATAAGCATGGCATGATGCACAAACAATTATGATGCATGTCCGGTTTAATGAGGCATGGCATGGCAAAGTGCAACAAACAATACTATAAGTTAAGTGGAGCTCAATGGTTTAATTCATAACTAAATGCCTAGTTTAACTTGGTTCACTTACTTTGCATGTTTAATAACTCTAAGATTATGATTAGGGAAGAACAGTACCAAACCATTGATTAAATAAGATATATCGTGATATCCCAACAAGTAACCATGTTCCAACAAGGAACAACATCTCCATGTTCCAACAAGGAACAAACTTCAATCTTCACCTGCAACTAACAACGCTACAACAAGTTATTTAGTTCGATCTTGTTTATGTACCCAACAATATTAAATGTTGTTAAACATGGCAAGAGGGTGAAGCAAAGTAAAACTACCTATCTAGTCAAGTTTAAATGAGGCAGGAAGCAACGAACAACAATTTCGGTCGATCCTCATATGCATATTTTAAGGTTTGGTACTGTTCTGCCCTAATCATAATCTTAGAGTTATTAAACATGCAAAGTAAGTGAACCAAGTTAAACTAGGCATTTTTCTACCCCATTTACATATAAAGATTATTAGATTCCGAGTTATGGTTATTTAGTTATGAATTAAACCATTTTAGCATGGCATAGGAGCAAATTTAACCAAACAGAATTTTAAACATTTTAAACATGGATGAAAATGACATATTATGAAACTAGATGCAATTCTAAGCAAGTTTCATATTAAGTTTGTTTTAATCCGATGCACGGTTTGTGAGATATGATATGCATGATGTATGAGTGCTTTTCTGCAAAACGGGCGTTCTCTGGAATAAGCTAAAACATACTGCGGAAAAAAAACACAACTCGGGCCGAAACTGGCCCGAACTGGGCTGCATAGGAGCAAACAAAGGATGGGCTTCCTCACCTCGGGCTCCAGGAGGACGAGCCTTGGCGCTGGGCCACGCACGCCCTGCTGGAACTGGGCTTCGCACGAGGCAGAGGAGGGGGTCAACGCAGACGGGCGACTTGTCGTTGTTCATCGTCGTTTCCAAACACAAAAGCAGTGGCCGGCGACGAGGATTGGGGAGGACCGACCGCGGCGATGAGCTGGAGGGTGCGGCCTATGGGGTCCAGCTGGAGGCTCTCATCGTCGACGAGGAGCTCGAGGAGAAGAGGAGTGGTCGAGGTGGCGACGAGTGCGGGTTGTAGGAGTGTCAGGACCCCGATTCCAAGTCACATCGATCTAGCCGGTAACACCTCATATCACTTTGCGGCCTCACGCACGGTATCCCACGGTTGTCGCCTTACCATGGCCTGGGACCGTTTGCGCCTTTTGGCTCACGTATATGATAGTGTCGCTAGCATCCATATGACAGAGAACCCGGGCTGACATGGCTAGTTGTGAACCCAAAGCGGCATAGACCTATGGAGACATGCATACATGTATCACATCGAGCATGTCGGTCATCAGCGAGTGATTCCGGGCTGTAGCACTGGGCTAACAGGACTCCGGGGGACCCGGGCTGTAGCAGGCTAGGCAGGATTCTGGAAATCACCGCGTGACATTTCCCCGAAGGGACAGACATATGAACGAAGTGAAACACATGTCGGCCAGTCAAGTGTCCTGAACAGTAGTGCTGGGCTAGCAGGACTCCGGTGAACCGGGCTGTAGCGGACTACTATGGCTCGAGGAACACTAGACTACATTCCCCCATAAGAAAGGCTGCCAAGGATAAACAACTAGATTGTCGGATCCCACTCATACCAAGCATTTCAATCATACACACAATATGCCCGATCTGAGTACATACAACATGGCATCACAACAAAACTCTACAACTCAAGTACTTTATTTAAAGGCTCCAGAGAGCCATACATAACATGTTCATACAGATAGGGGTCACATGACCCGACTCTCAAGTCATACAAACATACAAGCACATGCGGAAGCAACTAGTCTGAGTACAGACTCTAGAAAGTAAGAAGGCTTCTCGAAGCCTGTCTATCTACATAAGGCCCTCCATGGCCAGGATCACCACCTGGGTGGCTAGTCACTCATCGACATCAAGGTCTACGTAGAACCCATCGGAGTGGGCGGTGTCGTCTGAAACAGTAATTAAGCAAACATGAGTACAAAGGTACTCAGCAAGTCTTACATCGGAACCTACTATACATGCTTATTCTCAAGAAGGTGGTGGGGTTAATGCAGCAAGCCAACTTTGACTCTTGGCTAAGCTATCCTATGGAACTTCACCAGTAAAATAGTTTTCGCACACGAGTCCACTACTCACCAACACAATACTCCACCGTGGATCCTCCCTCGTCATCCTACAAGAGGGCCATCCTCGATACTCACACTTATCTTGAGTCTTTTAGTAGTGTCCATTAACTTGTCTATGAACTGTATAGGCAACCAAGTAGTCCTTTACCGCGGACGCGGCTATTCGAATAGTTTTATACCCTGCAGGGGTGTACTTCTTCATACACGCTTTCACCACTTACCGCCCCTTACACGACATGTACTCGGCAACCTTCAAGCGGAAGCCCAACGAGGGTGTTAGCCACGGCCTACCTAAACACTTAAGTCTCTAGTCCAGGTTTATCGCCTATCCAGGTTCCATCCGCAGGGAGTCCGGCCGAGGTTTCCACATACGGCCCCGAACGATGTGAACAGGGTCCCGAGACGCCAAATGGGCGCCCGGCATACCCGGCCACGGTGTATCTACCGCAACATAGCCCACCCCTAGGGTAAGTGCTACGCACGGCCGCCAACACATAACCTACAAACATCAGAAACTATTTGCAACTCCTGGACAGAGTACTAAGGTGATTAAGAAGCCGAGAGGGTCCATTGGTATCGGGCCCAATGTACGGTAGTAACTGCATCTTAAATCACACATACAGATCTCAGTTCTTAGGGACGGCCTCAATGAAACAACCCACCATGTACTCCTACATGGCCTCTCATCGATACCTTTACCAAAACAATGTTCAACACATCCCTCACATTACCGACATAAGCATTTCACTCTAGCCCATCACCCAGATGAACCAGACCTGACACAACTCTAAGCATAGCAGGCATAGCAAGGTAGGAATCGCATACATGGCTCAATCAACTCCTACACATGCTAGTGGGTTTCATCTAGTTACTGTGGCAATGACAGGTCATGCAGAGCATAAGGGTTCAACTACCGTAGCACACAGCAGTTTGAATCGCGTTGTCTTAATGCAGTAAACAAGAGCAGAAGCGAGAACATGGGTTTGTATCGGACTGATCAATGGTTGCTTGCCTGATGGAGTGGTAGTGGGATACTGCCCTTCAGTTGGATACTCGTGAATATCCTCGGAGGCAGAACCTACCACGAAGAACACATCGGAGCACAATCAACACATGACGATATGCAACAATATGATGCATGCTATGACATGGCAATATGAATGTGTCTTGGCCTAATGCAAGTTGTAATAGAGAGGAATGAACTCATTTGAATCAAAGATTCAAATATTAGCTCATTAAACATGGCCTTAATAGTGCATTTCCTTATTCTGCTTAAACATCAAGGTAAACTTGTTTTGTCATGCATGAACCCATTACATATGGATAGATTGAATTTTTTTGATCATTTTTCATATATAATTCTTTGCATTTGGAGCTATGGTTGATTTTCTATGATTTTTAGAAGTTTTTACTATTTTCTAGAATTTCCTGAATAAAATTAAATCCAGAAAATGCATTATTGCGTCAGCATTGCGTCATGCTGACCTCAGCAGGTCAAAGGCGCCAGCCCAGGTCAAACCTGACTGGTGGGCCCCTTCTGTCAGCCTCTCAGTGCACTAACTACGTTTAGTTAGCCTAATTACTGGGCAGGGCCCACTAGTCAGTGACTATACTAATTAAACTAACTAATTTTAGTTAGAAACTAATCTGGATAATTAGCAGAGGGGGGGCCCACTTGTCATTGACTCAAAGGAGTCAACCTGGGCCCACCCAAGGGTCAAACTGGGTCAACTCGCCGGCGGCTCGACGCCGGCGAGGCCCGAGACGGCGGCGCGGCTCGGAAAATGCCCTCCGGCGACCAAATCGACTACAGAGACCACCCGTGCGAAGCCCAGGCTCTCGCGCATCCAATGGAGCAAGTGTGAGGAGCTGGGGTGGAGCGAGCTCGCCGGAATCGAGCTCGTGGCGGCGGCCGGAGTTCGAGCGAGGTCGGTTTCGATGCTACGGTGCACGGGAGGAAGAGCTGGTGGTGGCTACGGGTTCCTGGTGCTGCACTGAGCACGGTGAGGCGCTCCGTTGTGAGCTTGCACGGCTGTGGCCACGGCTGCACCATGGCCGGCGGCGAGAAACTCTCGGCCGCGGTGGAAAATGGAGCTAGGGGACGAGCGCGAGCACGAGAGAAGAGGGGAAAGGAAGAGGAGCTCACAGCGGGGTCGGAGAGGGGGTCAGCGGGCTCGGGGACGGGCTGGAGAAGAGGTGTGGTCGCCGGCGATCTCGGATGCCCGAGGTTGAAGACGAGGGCGAAGGCGGCATTGCAGGGCTTTCGGCGAAGCGTGGCTCGGTGGGGAGGTCGAGGGAGTCGAGGCAGAGCTGATGGGCTCGTCGGAGGGGCGAGGGGAGGTCTCTGGCGGCGACTACGGCGATCGGCGGCGAGGGGCGCGCTCGGCCATCGCGGGAGAGGATGAGGGAGATGAGGGGGAGAGTGAGAGAGGATGAGAGGGAGACGTGGGGGTCGCGTGGCGTCCTCTGGGCGTCTCCCGGCGTCGGCAGAAGCAGGAGGTGGCCGGCGCGTGGCCGGCGCGCGGCGAGCACGCGCCCCTGCCTCCTGGCGCGAGGTAGGAGGTGACTGGCCGAGCCAGTAGGCTGGGCCGAGCCAGTTAAGGCCCAGGTGGGCTTCTTTCTCCTTTTTTTATTTAGTTTCTGTTTTCTATTAAACTGCAACTGTTTAGCTTTATTAGAAATACTAAAACGTTTCCAAAAATCCTGAAAATAATTGTGGGCTCTATTTAGAATATTTCCAACAGCAAACATTTATTTCCAGAATTATTTGGGCATTTAAATTATTTTATAGCGTTTAAATTCCCAAATTCGAATACTTATGATTTAATTCAATGACCTTCTGTTGACCTAGAAAAATTGTGCACCAATTTTGCCAGAGGTTCTAACCTAAGACAAACAGGGTGAACATTTTAGAAGGGCATTTCAGGTTCATTGAAATTTTTTTGGTAAACCCTAGCTGTTTCCAGGGGTGTTGGGGGTTTCTGTCTTCCCCATTTCAAATTTAAGAGAAATTTAAACATGATGCACATTCTAATGCTTGAACTAGCTAGGGTGTGACAACTCACCCCCACTCAAAAGAATCTCATCCCGAGATTTAGGATCCTCCGGGAAGAAGGTGGGGTACTCAAGTCGAAGACGATCCTCCCTTTCCCAAGTGGCTTCTTTCTCGGAATGGTGTGACCATTGAACTTTGAGAAACTTGATATTCTGACGTCGAGTGGTACGCTCGGCCTGATCAAGGATACGAACGGGATATTCCCGATAGGAGAGGTTATCTTGTAGATCAAGCGTTTCGTGGTCCACTCCACGGATAGGATCCGCGAAGCAATGCCTGAGTTGTGAAACGTGGAAGACATCATGAACTCTAGAAAGATGCGGAGGAAGTTCCTATTGGTAGGCAAATTCTTCTCGTTTGGAAAGAATGCGAAAGGGTCCGATGTAACGAGGGGCCAATTTGCCTTTGATACCGAAACGATGGGTTCCCTTTAACGGAGTAACCCGAAGGTAAGCCTTCTCGTCGAATTCATAAGTCATAGGCTTATATTTACGATCATATTGACTCTTTTGACGAGATTGGGCTGTTTTCAATTTCTCACGAATAACGCGAACCTACTCTTCTGCTTCCTGAATCATATCCGGTCCAAAGAGTTGTCTTTCCCCGGTTTCTGACCAGTTAAGAGGCGTTCGACATTTTCGTCCATAGAGAACTTCGAAAGGAGCCTTGCCTAAGCTGGCTTGATAACTATTGTTATAAGCAAACTCCACGAATGTAAGGCATTTCTCCCAACTCATTCCGAACGAGATGACAGAAGCTCGGAGCATATCTTCCAGAATTTGATTGACTCGCTCTACTTGACCACTTGATTGAGGATGGAAGGCAGTGCTAAAGGAGAGACGAGTTCCCATAGCATTTTGGAAACTTTCCCAAAATCGAGAGGTGAAGAGACTCCCACGGACTGAGTTAATTTCCAATGGAACACCATGGAGAGACACTATTCGGGAGATGTATAAATCGGCTAGCTGGCTAGCGGTGATACTCTCACGAACAGGTAGAAAGTGGGCTACTTTGGAAAGATGGTCGATCACGACGAAGATGGCATTATTCCCTCTCTTGGTCCTGGGAAACCCAGTGATGAAATCCATACTGATTTTATCCCATTTCCATTCGGGAATAGCCAAAGGTTGAAGGGTGCCAGCAGGCCGTTGATGCTCTGCTTTAACACGACGACAAACGTCGCAATTAGCAATGTATTGTGCAATTTCTCTCTTCATCCTAGTCCACCAAAACCTCTGGCGTAGGTCTTGATACATTTTAGTACTACCGGGATGAATGGTGAGAGGGGATTCATGAGCTTCCTTAAGGATCAGCCGCCTCAGGTTTCGTGCCTTTGGAACCACTAGGCGATTCCCAAAGTATACGACACCTTGATCATCAATGGAGAAACAATTCGCGACTCCTTTCTTAATGTTTCTCTTAATACGGGAGATTCCCGGATCTACCTTCTGTGCCTTGATGATCTGATCCGTAAGGGTAGGTTTCGCCACCAGGGTGGATAGGAATCCGTGAGGAACAATGTGAAGATTTAGCTTACGAAATTCCTCATGGAGAAGTGGTTGACTTTGTTGTAACATCAGGTGTTACAATAGGACTTACGGCTTAGCGCATCAGCCATGACATTGGCTTTGCCCGGGGTGTAAGTTATTCCTAAGTCGTAATCCGAGATCAACTCAACCCAACGTCTTTGCCTGAGATTCAAATCTGGTTGGGTAAAGATATATTTCAAACTTTGGTGATCGGTGAAGATCTCGCAACGGTTACCGAGAAGGTAATGTCGCCAAGTTTTAAGTGCATGGACTACAGCTGCAAGCTCTAGATCATGTGTGGGATAATTTTCCTCATGTGGGTGTAATTGCCGTGAAGCATAGGCAATTACCTGACGATCTTGCATGAGTATGCAACCTAGTCCTTGTCGCGAGGCGTCGCAATAGATAATAAAGTCCTTGGAGAAATCTGGTGGTACCAGTACGGGAGCAGATGTCAGGCGTCTTTTCAGTTCCTGAAAGCTGAACTCGCACTGTGGAGTCCACTCGAACTTTTTATCTTTCTTGAGGAGTTCAGTTAGAGGTTTAGCAACCTTGGAGAAATTCTCGATGAAGCGGCGGCAATAGCTCGCTAAGCCAAGGAAACTCCGAACTTGCTTAACCGTCTCAGGTGGAGTCCAATCAAGGATGGCTTGAACTCGCTCGGGATTGACAGCAATACCCTTGCCAGAGATTACATGGCCTAGATAGGTCACTTCTGGCAACCAAAATTCACACTTGGAGAATTTGGCGTAAAGGCGATGCTCTCGAAGTTTCATCAATACCAGCCTTAGATGTTCGGCATGTTCCTCTTCATTCTTGGAGTAGATGAGTATGTCATCGAGGTATACCACGACGAATTTATCCAAGTACTCCATGAAAACCGAGTTCATTAACCGCGAGAAGGTGGCTGGGGCATTGGTTAAACCGAAGGACATGACGGTGTACTCGTATTGGCCATAACGAGTAACAAAGGCCGTTTTGGGAATGTCCCCGTTTCTGATTTTGATTTGATGGTAGCCCAACCTCAAATCCATCTTGGAAAAGACTGAGGATCCAGCGAGCTGATCATACAGATCATTGATCCTGGGAAGAGGGTATTTGTTCTTGATGGTGACCAGGTTGACAGGGCGGTAGTCCACAACCATTCGATCCGTTCCATCCTTCTTCTTGACGAAGAGGACGGGGCAAGCCCAAGGAGAGGAACTAGGACGGATGAAACCCTTTTTCAAGGACTCATCGAGTTGGTTCTTAAGCTCGGCTAGTTCTAAGGGTGCCATCTTGTAGGGTCTTCTAGAAATTGGAACGGTTCCTGGAACAAGGTCTATCACAAACTCAACATCCCTGTCAGGTGGAACACCTGGCAGTTCTTCTGGAAAGACATCCGGAAAGTCTCGGACTACCGGAACATCCTCAAGGTCTGGAAGGGGGTTGGCATTTAAGGAGTAAAGCTGGCGCTTGGCCACTCGAGTTAAGACATTGACTGTCTTGCCCGATGGGTGAGTAAGTTGAACGGTTCTAGTGGCACAGTCGATCTTAGCATAATGGGCTGACATCCAGTCCATACCCAAGATGATGTTTATGTCCAAGGACGTAAGAGCTATTAAGGATGCAAGGAAGACAAGTCTATTGACAATAATTTCGTTCCCATGGCTTACTCTAGAAGTTTGCCATCTAGAGCCAGGAGTTTGAATTTCCATGGTAGAGGGCATGTCACAGAATGTCGTGTTGTGCAATCGAGCATAGTTCTCGGATATGAACGAATGAGATGCTCCAGTATCGAAAAGAACAGATGCCGGATGGCAGTTAACAAGAAGCGTACCAAGGACGACATTGGGATCCTCATGAGCCTCATCGGCTGAAACATAGTTGACATGGCCACGTGCAGTGGTGGCCGGCTTGGCGTAGAATGTTTTTCCCGCGGGCTTACCACGACCAATGGACTTTCCAGTTTGATTGGGGTTGTTGTTCTGGGGACACTCTCGGCTATAGTGACCCGGCTCTCCACACTTAAAGCATGTCACCACATTGGGGCGTGGAGCAGCATTAGCAGCGGGGCCACCATAGGGCTTGGGCGGTGCATATTGCTGGTTGGGACGAGGCGCCTCAAAGGATGGCCTCGGAATGAACCTGGGTGGCAGTGCTGTGCTTGGAATCCACACCCGGCGCTTCTGAGCTCCAGAGCCGGATGAAGAGCCAAAGTCACGGGAGTGCTTGCGTGAAGCGTCATAATCAGTCTGGCCTGTCTCAGCACTGATGGCTTTGTTGACCAACTTCTGAAAGGAGGTGCACTCGTGCAGACGAAGATCGCGGCGAAGCTCAGGGCTAAGTCCCTTGCGGAACCTTGCCTGCTTCTTAGCGTCAGTAGATACCTCTTCAGGGGCATAGCGTGCCAGATTCCCAAATTCACGACTATAGGCATCCACAGTCAGTCTTCCTTGGGTGAAGTTGCAGAACTCCTCCCTCTTGCGATCCATGAGACCTTCCGGAATGTGATGCTCACGGAAAGCCTCACTGAATTCAGCCCAAGTAGTGATTTGGCCGACCGGGCGCATAGCTTCGAAGTTTTCCCACCAAAGGCTAGCAGGGCCTTCGAGGTGATAGGCAGCATAGGTAACCTTGTCGGCTTCGGCTACGTTGGCAGAACGTAGCTTGTGGGTGATGCTGCGAAGCCAGTCATCCGCGTCGAGGGGCTCGACGGAATGGTTAAACTTTGGTGGGTACAGCTTGATAAAGTCATTGATTGACACCAGGTCATTTCGCGGGTGGCGTGCAGTGTTCTGCTCAATCCGCTCCAGCAGGCGGTTAGTCTCTCGCTTGTTTCTTTCCGCCTCCAGCATTACTTCGGCCAGAGAAGGCGGGTGAGGCAGATTTTCACCCCTAGCTGCACTGGCTTCCCCCTGCTCCGAGGCAGCAGGGTTGCTGCGGGTGTTGACCATCCTAGGAGAAAACAAGACAATGGTTTAGATAAGGATGGCTCAAACTTAGCAAGGAAGTGCAGAATGTAATGGATAACACGGAATGCAGAGATGTTCATCCGTATGTCATGGTAATATAAAACTGCCATATATATACCAACGGTCATACACATCATACATAGTTTAGTACAAGCCCAGGCTACAGTACAACTATGATGAAAGACATTACATCTCCGCAGGCATTCCAAGCTCCTATACATTATTTGTCTACACCTCCGAATTTGATTACACACAAAGTCATATTCCACAAGTCTCGCAGGACAGTGGAGATACAACTACTACAATACTAATGGTACTACTACTAACTCAGACAGCTCCGTAGTAGTTCTCATAGAAGTCACCTCCATAGCCTGGAAGTTCAACGTGACCATCCGGGAACAGACAGTCCTGAGGAGCCTGTGGACCATAGGGGCTAGGATGAGGTCTTGGACCAACAAACGGTGGCCTGCGGGGACCACGGGGTGGGGTGACGCCTCCCACATCACGCCAATCCACCATGTCCGGCAGAGCTGATCTCACAGGATACAGATCCCTTGTATCCATACATCCAGCTTGCACCGCAGGTGCAAACCGAGTCAATGTGGCCCAATGATCAGCACGGGTATTGAAAAGCTCCAGCCTCAAGGCCCGATTCTCTCGGTCCTTATCTTCGAGCATCTCGGCAGTGGTACGAGTTAATGAGTCCTCCTGAGTGGAGTCAGCATAGATAGCCTGAAGATACCCTTGCGCTCCCGGAAGTGAAGCTGGCATGTAACGGAAGTCGGTGTTCCGAAGCAGGCCAGTCCGGACTCGCAAGATGGTCATCATGGAATAGGCAGCATCCTGCACAGCCATCTCAACAGTAACCCCAAGTCCATAGGAACAGTGAAGGGGCTCGGTAGATCCAGGATAAGAAGGAAATATCCTGACGGTGCAGAGATATTGGCTTTGATTAAAGTCGCGGAACTGCTCTTCGACGGTGTATTCGGGATACCAACGGTAGCCCGTCTCGATCATTACCCGGACTAACATAGCAGTATGACCGGGCACGTCGAGGCACCGGGTCAGGCGGACCACTTGGTTCTGAACACGGTTGGCCATCTGAAAGCACAACCACAATGCAAAGACATCAGAATTTCTAGGGAAAATTGGACAGCATAACAGCTGTAAATGCTCAGAAAAGATTTGAGACATCCACAACAGTTCGCAATACCACTCAACAACATCATATCAAGATTCTGATCCAATTAGCAACATACTAGAATAGTAGAAACTGAACTGGGGCTTGTAGCATCAATCCTATAAGCTACTACGAATTAGTAACACATGAACCTAATAGAAGGAGAGAGCCTAGTCCTTAACCCACGTTGAATGAGAAGAGAATGACTCAGATCAGAAGCATAGGGTAAAGGAGTAAAAGAGCCTTACGTTCCCTCCCACAATCAGTTCCCCTACATATAACTAAAAAATTCTAGACTCGACATCGACCAGTTTGGCTCAACGAACCTACAGGCAGTCCGGCTCTGATACCAACGCCGTCAGGACCCCGATTCCAAGTCACATCGATCTAGCCGGTAACACCTCATATCACTTTGTGGCCTCACGCACGGTATCCCACGGGTGTCGCCTTACCATGGCCCGGGACCGTTTGCGCCTTTTGGCTCACGTATATGATAGTGTCGCTAGCATCCATATGACAGAGAACTCGGGCCGACATGGCTAGTCGTGAACCCAAAGCGGCACAGACCTATGGAGACAGGCATACATGTATCACATCGAGCATGTCGGTCATCAGCGAGTGATTCCGGGCTGTAGCACTGGGCTAACAGGACTCCGGGGGACCCGGGCTGTAGCAGGCTAGGCAGGACTCCGGAAATCACCGCGTGACATTTCCCCGAAGGGACAGACATAGGAACGAAGTGAAACACATGCCGGCCAGTCAAGTGTCCTGAACAGTAGTGCTGGGCTAGCAGGACTCCGGTGAACCGGGCTGTAGCGGACTACTATGGCTCGAGGAACACTAGACTACATTTCCCCATAAGAAAGGCTGCCAAGGATAAACAACTAGATTGTCGGATCCCACTCATACCAAGCATTTCAATCATACACACAATATGCCCGATATGAGTACATACAACATGGCATCACAACAAAACTCTACAACTCAAGTACTTTATTTAAAGGCTCCAGAGAGCCATACATAACATGTTCATACAGATAGGGGTCACATGACCCGACACTCAAGTCATACAAACATACAAGCACATGCGGAAGCAACTAGTCTGAGTACAGACTCTAGAAAGTAAGAAGGCTTCTCGAAGCCTGTCTATCTACATAAGGCCCTCCATGGCCAGGATCACCACCTGGGTGGCTAGTCACTCGTCGACGTCAAGGTCTACGTAGAACCCATCGGAGTGGGCGGTGTCGTCTGAAACAGTAATTAAGCAAACATGAGTACAAAGGTACTCAGCAAGTCTTACATCAGAACCTACTATACATGCTTATTCTCAAGAAGGTGGTGGGGTTAATGCAGCAAGCCAGCTTTGACTCTTGGCTAAGCTATCCTACGGAACTTCACCAGTAAAATAGTTTTCGCACACGAGTCCACTACTCACCAACACAATACTCCACCGTGGATCCTCCCTCGTCATCCTACGAGAGGGCCATCCTCGATACTCACACTTATCTTGAGTCTTTTAGTAGTGTCCATTAACTTGTCTATGAACTGTATAGGCAACCAAGTAGTCCTTTACCGCGGACGCGGCTATTCGAATAGTTTTATACCCTGCAGGGGTGTACTTCTTCATACACGCTTTCACCACTTACCGCCGCTTACACGACATGTACTCGGCAACCTTCAAGCGGAAGCCCAGCGAGGGTGTTGGCCACGGCCTACCTAAACACTTAAGTCTCTAGTCCAGGTTTATCGCCTATCCAGGTTCCATCCGCAGGGAGTCCGGCCGAGGTTTCCACATACGGCCCCGAACGATGTGAACAGGGTCCCGAGACGCCAAACGGGCGCCCGGCATACCCGGCCACGGTGTATCTACCGCAACATAGCCCACCCCTAGGGTCAGCGCTACGCACGGCCGCCAACACATAACCTACAAACACCAGAAACTATTTGCAACTCCTGGACAGAGTACTAAGGTGATTAAGAAGCCGAGAGGGTCCATTGGTATCGGGCCCAATGTACGGTAGTAACTGCATCTTAAATCACACATACAGATCTCAGTTCTTAGGGACGGCCTCAATGAAACAACCCACCATGTACTCCTACATGGCCTCTCATCGATACCTTTACCAAAACAATGTTCAACACATCCCTCACATTACCGACATAAGCATTTCACTCTAGCCCATCACCCAGATGAACCAGACCTGACACAACTCTAAGCATAGCAGGCATAGCAAGGTAGGAATCACATACATGGCTCAATCAACTCCTACACATGCTAGTGGGTTTCATCTAGTTACTGTGGCAATGACAGGTCATGCAGAGGATAAGGGTTCAACTACCGTAGCACACAGCAGTTTGAATCGCGTTGTCTTAATGCAGTAAACAAGAGCAGAAGCGAGAACATGGGTTTGTATCGGAATGATCAATGGTTGCTTGCCTGATGGAGTGGTAGTGGGATACTGCCCTTCAGTTGGATACTCGTGAATATCCTCGGAGGCAGAACCTACCACGAAGAACACATCGGAGCACAATCAACACATGACGATATGCAACAATATGATGCATGCTATGACATGGCAATATGAATGTGTCTTGGCCTAATGCAAGTTATAATAGAGAGGAATGAACTCATTTGAATCAAAGATTCAAATATTAGCTCATTAAACATGGCCTTAATAGTGCATTTCCTTATTCTGCTTAAACAAAAAGGTAAACTTGTTTTGTCATGCATGAACCCATTACATATGGATAGATTGAATTTTTCTGATCATTTTTCATATATAATTCTTTGCATTTGGAGCTATGGTTGATTTTCTATGATTTTTAGAAGTTTTGACTATTTTCTGAAATTTCCTGAATAAAATTAAATCCAGAAAATGCATTACTGCGTCAGCATTGCGTCATGCTGACCTCAGCAGGTCAAAGGTGCCAGCCCAGGTCAGACCTGACTGGTGGGCCCCTTTTGTCAGCCTCTTAGTGCACTAACTATGTTTAGTTAGCCTAATTACTGGGCAGGGCCCACTAGTCAGTGACTATACTAATTAAACTAACTAATTTTAGTTAGAAACTAATCTGGATAATTAGCAGAGGGGGGGCCCACTTGTCATTGACTCAAAGGAGTCAACCTGGGCCCACCCAAGGGTCAAACTGGGTCAACTCGCCGGCGGCTCGACGCCGGTGAGGCCCGAGACGGCGGCGCGGCTCGAAAAACGCCCTCCGGCGACCAAATCGACTACAGAGACCACCCGTGTGAAGCCTAGGCTCTCGCGCATCCAATGGAGCAAGTGTGAGGAGCTGGGGTGGAGCGAGCTCGCCGGAATCGAGCTCGTGGCGGTTTCGACGCTACGGTGCACGGGAGGAGGAGCTGGTGGTGGCTGCGGGTTCCTGGTGCTGCACTGAGCACGGTGAGGCGCTCCGTTGTGAGCTTGCACCGCTGCGCCATGGCCGGCGGCAAGAAGCTCTCGGCCGCGGTGGAAAATGGAGCTAGGGGACGAGCGCGAGCACGAGAGAAGAGGGGAAAGGAAGAGGAGCTCACAGCGGGGTCGGAGAGGGGGTCAGCGGGCTCGGGAACGTGCTGGAGAAGAGGTGGGGTCGCCAGCGATCTCGGATGCCCGAGGATGAAGATGAGGGCGAAGGCGGCGTTGCAGGGCTTCCGGCGAAGCGTGGCTCGGTGGGGAGGTCGAGGGAGTCGAGGCAGAGCTGATGGGCTCGTCGGAGGGGCGAGGGGAGGTCTCTGGCGGCGACTACGGCGATCGGCGGCGAGGGACGCGCTCGGCCATCACGGGAGAGGATGAGGGAGACGAGGGGGAGAGTGAGAGAGGATGAGAGGGAGACGTGGGGGTCGCGTGGCGTCCTCTGGGCGTCTCCCGGCGTCGGCAGAAGCAGGAGGTGGCCGGCGCATGGCCGGCGCGCGGCGAGCACGCGCCCCTGCCTCCTGGCGCGAGGTAGGGGGTGACTAGCCGAGCCAGTAGGCTGGGCCGAGCCAGGAAAGGCCCAGGTGGGCTTCTTTCTCCTTTTTTTATTTAGTTTCTGTTTTCTATTAAACTGCAACTGTTTAGCTTTATTAAAAATACTAAACCGTTTCCAAAAATCCTGAAAATAATTGTGGGCTCTGTTTAGAATATTTCCAACAGCAAACATTTATTTTCAGAATTATTTGGGCATTTAAATTATTTTATAGCATTTAAATGCCCAAATTCAAATACTTATGATTTAATTCAATGACCTTCTGTTGACCTAGAAAATTGTGCACCAATGTTGCCAGAGGTTCTAACCTAAGACAAAGAGGGTGAACATTTTAGAAGGGCATTTCAGGTTCATTGAAATTATTTTGGTAAACCCTAGCTGTTTCCAGGGGGTGTTGGGGGTTTCTGTCTTCCCCATTTCAAATTTAAGAGAAATTTAAACATGATGCACATTCTAATGCTTGAACTAGCTAGGGTGTGACAAGGAGGCTCCGACGCGGGACTTGGGGCGCAGGGGCGAGGCGAACATCGAGCGGATCCGGCGGGTGGCGCTGCTCGAAGGACACCAGACGAAGCAGGACGGTGGCGGTGGCACCATGGAGCTTGGGCGAACTCCTTTTCATTCCTGGGAAGGAGAGAGAGAGAGAGAGAACCACCGTGAGAGAGAGAGAGAGGGAAAAACAGGAGGAGAGGACCGGGATGAGGTCAGTCCTGGTCATGGCCGCCGGCGGCGGGGTCGCCGGAGGGCGCGGCCTGCAGGGTCGGCGAGGCTCGGGCGTGAGGGCTCCTCCCCCGATCCTGCGGCTGGTTGGATCGAAGGAATGAGGAGGCTGGTGGGGAGAGATCGAGAGGAATGGTTGCGGGTGGATCTGGAGGCTGGCTCGCGATTGGGGGCACGCGGAAAAAGAGGAGGAGACCAGGTGGCTGGCAGCTACGAATGGACAGGGGAGGATCCCTAGGAAATAGGGTTTTTGTCCAGATTTAGACTAGGGACTATGTATAAGGAAAGAGGGAGAGTTTAGGGGCTAATCCGTCCCTCCAATTAAAATCGAGCGGTCGAGAAAAATACACAAGGAAGTCCAATTAACAAAACGGAGACGTTTTGTAGATGTTTGGGGATGATCCGGACACAACGGTGACGACTGACCGAGTCGAGTCCGAGACAGCTTTCGGACGCGCGCGCGAGGAGGTCCGGTGCACTGTGCAAAGAGGGGTAGGCATGGTCCTAGGTGGACTGTGGAGAGCGGGCTGGTCTGAGACAAGAGGGGAGAGATGCAGCCCGGCACGATTTCCGGAGACGAAAAACGTCCGACGATAAGACCGGGTATACTGCCGCTATAGTTATCCGTTGGGGCATCAAACGGACTCCGAGCGCGATGAAACTTGGCAGGCAGCCGGCTGACAACAAAACAACACCGCACGCCAACTCTCATCTCATTCCGAGAACATTTTCCGACCACTTATAAAATAATATTTCAGACATGCCGCGGGCGTGTGCAAGTGTGTCTGGGCTCAGAACGGACAACGGGGAGAACTGGGAGAACCCGGACGAGTGCAAGTTTTGAAAACATGATGATGCAATGCACATGATGACATGATAAGATGCAACATGCAAGCAAATGACATGGCAACAACATTGAATAACTGGAAGACACCTGGCGCATCGGTCTCGGGGCGTTACAGGCTGTCCGGAGACCCCCTAATCTAGGACTCCCTCAGTAGCCCCTGAACCAGGCTTCAATGACGATGAGTCCAGTGTGCAGTGTTGTCTTCGGCATTGCAAGGCGGGTTCTTCCTCCGAATACACCACAGAAGAGTTTGAATACAAGGATAGTGTCCGACCCTGCCAAATAAGTTACACATACCAATGTAGAGAGAATAATATTTCCACAAATCTAATCTGCTGACACGTTTTGGCAGCATGACATCATGCCATGGCCCAGTAATTATTCGAACCGTTTTTCTTTAACCAGCCCCGCACATAACGCGAGGCGATTTCTTGACACGTCTTGTCAAAGTAGAGATCGTGTTCCCCTTATTATGGGATTCTCATCAATAAGGATGTGCGTAACCCAACCGCGCCATCAATTACGGCGCTTGGGGGGATAAGCGAGTTTTACCAGGCTAGTGGGGGCACGTAGTTTAGTCCGCCCTTATAAAGGGATAAGATCTGACTTTTTTCTTCCCACGCCTTCTTCCTCCTTGCTCATCCATTCTCGCACACTCGAGCTCCAACGCCCAAGTCCACATCCTTCTCCTCAACTCTCACCAAACATGCCCGGAGCGGGAGGCAAATGGATGGCTTCCTCCGTCACGGAGGGACACATCAAAAAGCTACATGGAGCCGGATACTTAGCCGCGGATATCGCGCACCGGCTGCCAGCCGCGGGGCAGGTCATCCCTACCGAGAACCTCACAAAAGGGTGGTCTTCCTCCCCCACTTCGTCCGCGGACTAGGGTTTCCCCTCCATCCATTTGTCCGCGGCCTCATGTTCTATTATGGGTTCGACTTTCATGATATGGCCCCGAACTTCAGCCTCAACATCTCGGCGTTCATCGTCGTGTGGGAGGCCTTCCTCCGCATCCGGCCCCACTTCGGCCTGTGGTTGAAGACCTTCAATATCAAGCCGAAGGTGGTGGGCGGCCAAGAAGCGGAATGCGGCGGAGCCATGGTGGGCAAGATGCCCAACGTTATATGGCTCGAGGGCTCATTCGTGGAGACCATAAAGGGGTGGCAATCGGGGTGGTTCTACATCACCGAGCCGCGCGGCACCAACTGGGTGGAGGCCCCCGAGTTTCAATCTGGAATCCCCACGCGGCTTACTTCCTGGAAGGAGAAGGGCCTCTCCTGGGGTTCATCGGTGGAGCTAGACGGACTCCAGAAGTGTATCCGGAACATGACAAGCAACAAACTTAAGCTTGTCAACATAGTCCAGGTCATGCTCTTCCGTCGGATCCTCCCGTGTCAACAACGGGACTTCAACTTATGGGAGTTTGACCCAGCCCAGCACCAGACTCTCAGCGAGCTCTTAGACACAACGCATAAAGACGTCTGGAGGGTGCTGTTCAAGGGCGCCGAGGTCCCTCCTTCTCTTACCCAGGACCGCGGGGTAAGCACGAAGCACCATGCGAATCCAGTAAGTTCTGTACATCTGGCAGGGTATTTATTTCCCATAGCTTAACCATGTTCGGGGTCTGAGCTACCATGCCTTTGACAGGACTGGGTGAAGACATCGGAGCAGATCAACTGTCTGGACCCTCTGCCCGAAGACCCTGCGGACGCTCTCCTGACGAAGATGCAGACTCCAGCTCCTTATGAGGTGCCGGACAATACCAAGAAGAAGGCCAACAGAACCCGAAAGAGTTCCCGGCGCCAGGTGGTATCGGACTCATCGTCCGACAACACCGAGACACCCTCCTCCCGTGAAAATGAGGAGAAGGATTATGAAGATTCTCCCCCTCTAGCCAGGGGAGACAAGAAAAGGAAAGCCGCCCCAACCAGGGAGGCCGAAGGGTCCAAGAAGGGAAGGACTCTCCTTCCAGACTGCTCCACCACCGCCGCCGACGGCGAAGACGAGTGGCTGCTGAGGGCCAAGCCCCTGGCGAAGTCGTAGGTATTCGGATACCAGAGTAACTCATAGTATACCCTTGTCGCACTTCTTCTCCTAACGTCGAATATGATTATGCAGTCCGCCCCAAGCCCGTATCGATGTATCATCGTCGGATGGTTCCTTGGACTCCTCCGACATGAATAGTGATACACTTCCAACCGCCTCCTCCCCTTGCCCTACGGACAATGCCGAGGTATTGTCTCAAGGGGCACCGAGCCGGGGGGAGACGGTCCTGGAGGCGCCTCAATGCGACCTCCCGGACTCCTGGAGAAAAGGGAGCAAGGCTCTCGGGGGCTCCAAGTTCGGCTCTCAGCCGAACACCGCGCTGGAACCTCCAGTGGTTTCAGACTCGAGCAGGCGGCCCTCTTCCAAGAGGGGCAAGCCGCCCATGCCGGTGACCTCTTTCTATCCAGAGGCACCGGACAACCTGTTGGGAGTGCTTCGCGGCGCTTCCATCGACGAAGAGCACCACACTATTATGAGTGCGGTGATAAAGAAGGTTCAGTCCGCCAAGAGCGAACTTACTGAAGCTTGTGCCAGCCTTCTAACAGACTTTGAGGTAAGTATTTAGAATATAGGAAAATATTACCACATAGACAGTAGCCCCTGATGCTCTGTTTGGTGTTCACAAAGAAAAGCCGAATAGAGGATCAAATAATATCCGTAGGAGTCTAAAATAAGTATGCCTGTATGTGTATGCAGGCTTCGCTGCTGACCTCTGCCACACTGACTGCGGAGGTTGCCGCACTGAAGCAGGACCTCAAGGGGTCCGAGAAAGAGCTCGGCCTTGCCAAGAGGCAGCTCGAGGAGAACAAAGGTAAGTAATACCTTGTCTATATATAAAAGAAAATTTGGTTGCGATATGACAAGATCATCATGAATGTGCCAGGGTTCACGACCGAAGTGGCGACCCTGAAGCAAGCGCTGTCCGAGGCCAAAAAGAAAGCGGCCAAGGAGCACAATGAGCGGGAGAGGCAAGAGGCACGGGTGGGCGAGGTGCAGCAAGAGCTCCAGGCTCTCGTGAAGAAGCACGAGGCTTTGGAGCTTGACTCGAAGACACGAGAGTCCGAGCTTGCTGCGGCCCTCGACAGCGCAAAGAATGCCAAGGTTGAAGCCTAAAAGGCCCTCCAGGAGATTGAGGCGATGAGGAAGATAGCGGCGGGTAAGGCATTCAATATGCAAAGCAAGCATGTGAAAGTAAATTACTTGTTACTTACCCGAGTCTGGAGCTCTCCAGGAGCATTCGCAGATTTGCCCCGCAGCGTGTCAGATGCTGCGAGATATTACCAGGCCGAGGAGGGAAGCTCGACGGAGAATTTGTTCTGGTCTCAGTATACTGGGACCGAACACCCGATGCCCATGAGCGACCAGCTGAAGCAACTGGTTGAGCTGCACAAGGCGGCCTAACAGGCCATGAAGGTATTTATAGTTCGGATGTGGCCTGGCGACTCGCTTCCCAATAGCTATTTCGGCCTGGTGAGGCGGCTTGTGGATGCCTGCCCACAGATGGAAGTCATCAAGCGGTCCGTCTGTATCGAAGGTGCCCGCCGGGCTTTTGCTCATGCAAAGGTGCACTGGGCCAAGATGGACGCTGAGAAGCTGGTGAAGGAGGGGCCATCGCAGGTCAAGGAGCATCGCCACCCCGAGATGTATTATGAGGGTGTCCTGACAAGTGCCCGTCTTGTAGCGGACGAGTGTGCGAAAGATGTAATATTTGAATGAACTTGCTCGTGTGATCCTGTATTATGAAAACTTGTTCATATGTGCTATGCAACGCTTGTTTGAATTTAAAATATTACCTTCTGTTCGACTGTTTATCAAATCTGAGAGATGGCTAGTCGTCGGCTTTTGCCCCCATGCCACGAGTGCTGGGGTGTTCGGGATAAACCTGAGCACTCTTTTCCCCATTTTTGGGTCCTTCGAGGGAGGTGCTCAGCACAACGAACAAGGCAATCGGACTGTAATGCTTTATCACTCTCACTTAGCCATAGAATTCTATAATTTTAAATTTTGGCAAAGACCCTAGTATTCGGAAGACCGAATTCGGGGCGCTATACATGCCTTTAAGCCGGACAAAGTCGACTCCTCGCTCTAAGAAGCATAAGTCTTTAGGGACTCGAAACCTCTCGAACAGTGACCAGCTCTCGCCTTATCATGACAGTCAGTTTTAGCTTTCTCTACTGAGGTGCTTAGCCCAGCTGAACCGGGGCACAATCGCAGTAGTTCTCCCAGTGCTACCTTAGCCGATAGAGCGGAACGTAAGGTACCAAAACATAGGAGCCGAGCAAACCCAACATTTGACCAAATACATGATTTGGAGCCGATGCATATAATGCTATAAGTTCGGGGTGCCGCACTTGTGAAAGTGTTCGGACTTCTCACACCATAATGTGGGGTACTTAAGCCCTGGTGTATTGGCCGTACCAAAGTGTACGGTCGCAAGGCGTCATTAATGAACACATATATATAAAACAAGAATGCAATAATAGTCGTAATGTTATGCATTGTTTATTCAAAAAGGTGCGTTAAAGCAGAATGATACAGATAGTGCGATAAGCAAAAAGTAGGACTATGTCCTTCCGAGGGAAAGCTGAGGAATAGTATTAAAGCAAATATTTCACTCGTTATCGTAATCCACCTGGGAGTTCCGTGGTGTGACATAGCTTCTGCCTCCTTGGTTGCTGCATCATGTGTCCGGCAATCATACTGCCGGACAGGGTTTCCAGAGATTAAAGTCCTGAAAGAGAGAAAAATAACAAAGCGGGAAGCCCCTAGTGCGGTTGAGCCGCGTCTTGGGGCGTGCCGTAGTCATGCCCCCCTCCCACCTGTACCCATGATATTTTCAATGCATAGTTGTTTACGCGTGGCACGGATTTCGCTGTTTGGCTGGGGCTGGGGCGGGGGCCGCATTGCTATGCGAGCTCGGAACGTGCCAGGCGGTCTTGTTGCCGATTACTCCGGGTGCGCTTGAAGGTGTCCAGGTCTTTAATCGCCGAACTGGTGGATTGCCTTAAGAGGCTGCTTTGCCCTTCTGCCGCGAGGGCCGCAGTGTGCTCCTCCGTACAGAGAGAGCGCTCTGTGTTTCCATTAACTGTGATGACCCCCCGAGGTCCTCGCATCTTGAGCTTGAGATATGCATAATGTGGTACCGCATTGAATCTCGCAAATGCGTTTCGCCCGAGCAGTGCATGATAGCCACTGCGGAACGGGACTATATCGAAGATTAACTGCTTGCTTCGGAAGTTATCCGGGGATCCGAAGACCACTTCCAGTGTGACTAAGCATGTGCAATGGGCCTCTACAACTGGTATGACGCCTTTGAAGGTCATTTTTGTGGGTTTGATCCTTGAGGGGTCTATACCCATTTTGCGCACTGTGCCCTGATAAAGCAGGTTCAGGCTGCTACCGCCATCCATAAGGACTCGAGTGATGCGTAATACGTCAATGATTAGGTCTAGGACCAGTGCGGCGAATCCGCCATGATGGATACTAGTGGGGTGGTCCCTGCAATCGAAGGTGATCGAACAAGAGGATCATGGGTTGAACTTTGGGGCGACTGGCTCTAACGCATATACGTCCCTTAGCGCATGCTTCCGCTCCCTCTTGGGGATGTGGGTTGCGTATATCATGTTCACCGTCCGCACTTGTGGGGGGAAACTCTTCTGTCCTCCGGTGTTTGGATGTCGGGGCTCCTCCTCGTGATTGCCATGTGACCCCTTGTCTTTGTTTTCGACATTTAACTTGCCGGCCTACTTGAATACCCAACAATCCCTGTTGGTGTGGTTGGCTCGCTTGTCGGGGGTGCCGTGTATTTGACATGAGCGATCGAGTATACGGTCCAAACTGGACGGGCCCGAAGTGCTTCTTTTGAATGGCTTTTTCCGCTGACCGGGTTTAGAGCCTTTGAATCCGGCATTGACTATCATATCCTCGGTATTGTCGTTGTTGATGCGGCGCTTATGTTTGTTGCGACGTGTCATGCCATTGCCGTCCTTGGTATCCGAAGTACGATGGTTCTTTGATATGTTATTACCGCGAGTCAGCCAACTGTCCTCTCCCACACAAAAGTGGGTCATGAGTGTCGTGAGGGCTGCCATAGATTTCGGCTTTTCCTGGCCAAGGTGCCGGGCGAGCCACTCGCCACGGATGTTGTGCTTAAAAGCTGCTAGGGCCTCTACATCCGGACAGTCGACGATTTGATTTTTCTTTGTTAGGAACCGTGTCCAGAATTGCCTGGCCGATTCCTCTGGTTGTTGAATTATGTGGCTCAAGTCATCGGCATTTGGTGGTCGCACATAAGTGCCCTGGAAGTTGTCGAGGAATGTGGCTTCCAGATCTTCCCAACAGCCAATGGACTCTGCTGGCAAGCTGTTGAGCCAATGCCGAGCTGGTCCTTTGATTTTGAGTGGGGGTATTTGATGGCGTGTAGATCGTCACCGCAGGCCATGTGGATGTGCAGGAGGAAATCCGTGATCCATACCGCAGGATCTGTTGTGCCGTCGTATGATTCGATAGTTACGGATTTGAAACCCTCTGGAATTTGGTGATCATTACTTCGTCTGTGAAGCATAGGGGGTGTGTGGCGCCTCTATATTGGGCTATATCGCGACGCAGCTCAATTGAGTCTTGCCCGCTGTGTTCGGCCCAACCGGATTTACTTTTACTGTATTCGGTGTGACGGTTATCGTCTCGCATAGTGGCGCGCCCTCGTGATCCGTAGATTGATCTTGCGTTCTTTCCTTTGTCCTCCAATATGTCTTGCAGGTCTGGCGTATTTCCCCATGCCTTGACATTTTTATTTGAGTGGCCTCGGAGTGCGGGCTGAGCTTTTGGCTGAAATGCCTCTCTGTTGCGGCCACGAGGTGGCCGATCGGCCGCGTCATACGCTGGAGATGTAGGTTTTGGTGCTTCCTCCTCCAGTCGGGGTAGCAACCTGCACTTTGGGTAACTCTTGGAGGGACGTTCGAGTTTATATTCCTCGGCCGCAAGGACTTCAGTCCATCTGTCGGCTAGCAAATCTTGATCAGCTTGAAGTTGTTGTTGCTTTTTCTTAAGGTTGTTTGCTGTGGCTATAAGCGGGCACTTGAAGCACTCTTGTTCGACAGGATCCTCAGGCACGATGAATTTGTCATCGTTGAGGCTTGCCTCGTCTTCGGAGGGAGGCATGTAATTATCATCCTCCGCCTCTCCATCTGCCGCTCTCTTTGGAGGGCTGGCTTCTCCATCCTCCTGCCCTAAATCTTGCTGGAGGGGATTGTTGTCATCTTCGGCACTATCCGGAGTGCTATTATCTCCTGTGCCGGTGTCATCGCTTTTGCTTTGGCGAGACTTAGAGCGGCGCCGCTGACGTCGGCGCTTGGGTTGCTTCTTGGAGGGGTCATCCTCCATTGTCCCATCGCCATTGCCTTCTTTGGGTGTGTCCACCATATATATGTCATATGATGAGGTGGCTATCCAGTGCCCTGTGGGCAGTGGTTCTTGTTCGCCTCCTGCATCGTTGTCCATGCCGTCGATGTCTTCGGAGTTGAAGTCGAGCATGTCGGTTAAATCGTCGACAGTGGCTACTAGGTGGGTGGTGGGTGGGCGGCGAATTTCTTCGTCATTCGCATCCCAATCCTGCCGGACATAGTTTGGCCAGGACTCTCCTGACAAGGAGAGAGACCTTAATGAGTTCAGTATGTCGCCGAAGGGCGAGTGCTGAAAGATATCCATGGAGGTAAACTCCATGATCGGCGCCCAGTCGGATTCGATAGGCATGGGCACAGGCGGTTCGGAGTCCGTGGCCGGAGAAGGATCCGACGGTTTGGCATCACGGATCTCGTGAAGGGTAAGGTCGATATTCGGCTCGATCGCCGCTAAGGGTACGGCCTCCATGGCGGGGTCTATCCACCCGTCCATGGATGGCGCAACAGGTTCTGAATTGAGGGTCGGAGCTGTTGCCGGTGCGATCTCCTAAACATTGTCCGATGGTAGAGCTAAATCATACTCATAGTGACCATGTGGTGCACAAGGCAGGGGATCCAATCCGTCGAAGATCAAGTCTCCGGGGGTATCGGCCGTGTAGTTTAATCTTCCAAACCTGACCTGGTAGCCAGGGGCATAACTCTCGATCTGCTCCATATGGCCAAGCGAGTTGACCCGCAGTGCGAAGCCGCCAAACACAAAGATCTGTCCGGGGAGAAAAGTCTCACCCTGAAGTGCATCGCTATCGATGATTGAAGGAGCCATCAAGCCTAAAGATGACGACACAGAGGAACTCTCAATGAAAGCACCAATGTCGGTGTCAAAACCGGCGGATCTCGGGTAGGGGGGTCCCGAACTGTGCGTCTAAGGCGGATGGTAACAGGAGGCAGAGGACATGATGTTTTACCCAGGTTCGGGCCCTCTTGATGGAGGTAAAACCCTACGTCATGCTTGATTATTCTTGATAATATGAGTAGTACAAGAGTTGATCTACCACGAGATCAGAGAGCTAAACCCTAGAAGCTAGCCTATGGTATGATTGTATATTGTCCTACGGACTAAAACCCTCCAGTTTATATAGACACCGGAGGGGGCTAGGGTTACACAAGGTCGGTTACAAAGGAGGAGATATACATATCCGTATTGCCTAGCTTGCCTTCCATGCCAAGTAGAGTCCCATCCGGACACAGGACGAAGTCTTCAATCTTGTTTCTTCATAGTCCAACAGTCCGGCCAAAGGATATAGTCCGGCTGTCCGGATACCCCCTAATCCAGGACTCCCTCAATGTCCATCCAACGGCTGTCGTGCTTCTTCAATCTCTGCTCTTCATGCTCCAGCCGCTCAAACAAGCGCCGTCGAGACTACCTGCTCCCTCCTCCCGCGGCCGGCTATGCTGCCGCGCAGCCCTCACGGCCCCACCTTACTCCCATCGCTAGCCTAGCCATCCCTCTACTCACCCACACATGCTGTTATTCTCCGGTGACGGCAGACGAACCAGTAAACCCTTGTACTCCTCCGCGTGGGAAACAACTGCCGATTATTCCCTAGCTCCATGTCATTCCCTTCCTAGGCCTCGCCGTCGTCCACCGCCCTGGTGCTCTCGGCACGGCCTGGTCAACATGGTCAATGAACGACATCCATCGGAAGTGGACTATACGTGGAGAGGCTAACAGGTGGGTCCACGGCCGCACGCAAGGAAATGCCTCCTTATTACGCGCAAAATAATGATTCCTCCACCTGACAGCTAGGACCCACGTGAAGGGCCTATGTATTTCATGAAAAAAACGTTCCCCCACTGACAGGTCGGACCCACCAGCTATATCTTCGCATGCAAGGAAGTGCCTCCTTATTAAGCCAAAAAAATGAATATCCCCTGCTAGCTAGGACCCACCATATTGTTGGGCTAACTTGTGGGCCTACTAAGTTGACGGGGACGGAGGACTTTGTCAACTTAGTCAATACTTCAGTGACCGTATGATGTCCATCCAACGGCCATAGTGCTTCTTCAACCTCTGGTCTTCTTGCTCCAGCCGCCCAAAGCAGCGTCGGTCGTGCTGCCTGCTCCTGCCTCCCGTGGCCAGCTGTGCTACCGCGGAGGCCTCACCGCCCCGATACTACTCCCACCACTGGCCAGGCCATCCCTCCACGCACCCACACCCCCTGTTATTCTGCGGCGATGACAGCCTCACACCTCAGCCAAACCAGTGAACGCTCGTACTCCTCTCTGCATGGGCATCCACTTCTGCGTCTTGCCCGGCTCTACGTCGTCCCCTTCCTAGGCCTCGTCGTCGTCCACCGCCGTGGTGCTCTCGGCGCGGCGTGGTCAATGTGTTCAACGACCAACTTCCATCGAAAGAGTACTGTACGTGGAGAGGCTGATAGCTGGGTCCACGGCAGCCGCAAGGAAGTGCCTCCATATTACGCGGAAAATAATTATTCCTCCACCTGACCGCGGGGACCCACCAGACGGGCCATCAGTAGTTTGCGAAAAAAATCGTTTCACCCTGACTGCTGGGACCCACTCGACGGGCCACCGTATTTCGCGAAAAAAATGTTCCCCCCACTGTCAGCTCGGACCCCCCGGAAGTGCCTCCTTATTACGCACAAAAAAATGAATACTCCCCCGGCTAGCTGGGACCCACCTTGGTGGGAGGCTGACTTGTGGGCCTACTAAGTTGACGGGGACGAAGGGCTTTGTCAACTTAGTCAATATGAACGATTCTAGCTCCAGTGACCGTACGATGTCCATCCAACGACTGTAGTGCTTCTTCAACCTCTGGTCTTCTTGCTCCAGCCGCCCAAAGCAGCACCGGTCGTGTCGCATGCTCCTGCCTCCCGTGGCCGGCCGTGCTGCCGCAGAGGCCTCACCGCCCTCTACTATTCCCACCGCTGTCCAGGCCCTGCGGCGAGGGCCGCCTCACACCATAGTCGAACCAGTGAACCCTCGTACTCCTCTCTGCGCGGGATTCCACTGTCGTGTCTTTCCCGGCTCCGCGTCATCCCCTTCCTAGGCCTCGCCGTCGTCCACCACCGTGGTGCTCTGCACGCGGCGTGGTCAACATGGTCAAGGAACGACTTCCATCGGAAGAGTACTGTACGTGGAGAGGCTGACACCTGGGTCCACGGCCACAACCCAGTTTTTTTGTGATTTGCGAAGTAAGTCGCTTTGTCAGGCCTGTCGGACTGCAAATCTTTCAAGACGAGGAGAGCTTTCATTCGGCTGGCCGAGAAAATGGCCCATCAGTAATGAGAAACGGGCTGTACATTTTTAAAACACATCAAACCGGCAATTAGTTTCAAATATCTTTTTTTTCATTTCAAGATTTTAAATTACACTAATTTTTTTGCGTGGACAATTTGTTGGATTTTATATTGATATACATTTGTTTTTAAAATCAGTTTGAATGTGAGTCTAAATTTCGGGATTAAAAATAGTTCCGACCGTACCGAAATATGCAAAATTTCGTATAATTTTTTAACCGTGGCCACAATATGGGCTGTAATGCTAACAAAAAGAATATGGGCCCGAAAAAACCTTAAGAATTAGCAAATGGGCTGTAAATTATTAGAAATAATGGCAGATGGGTTGTATGCTATTTTCCACAGATTTGAGGCTTTCGTAAAAAAAGGTTGACGCATAAGCACTGACTGTTGGATGTCCATCCAACGGCCGTCGTGCTTCTTCAATCTCTGCACTTCCTGCTCCAGCCGCTCAAACAAGCGCCGGCGGGACTGCCTGCTCCCTCCTCCCTGCGGACAGCTGTGCTGCCGCGCAGGCCTCACCGCCCCACCATACTCCCATCGCTGGCCTAGCCATCCCTAGACTCACCCACACCTGCTGTTATTCTCCGCGGCGGCAGACGAACCAGTAAACCCTCGTACAGTCGTACTCCCCTCCGCGTGGGAAACAACTGCCGAGTCTTCCCTGCCTCCATGTCGTCCCCTTCCTAGGCCTCGCCATCGTCCAGCGCCGTGGTGCTCTCGGTGCGGCGTGGTCAATGTGGTCAACGACCGACTTCCATTGGACGAGTACTATGCGTGGAGACGCTGACAGCTGGGTCCACGGCCGCAGCAAGGAAGTGCCTCCTTATTACGCACAAAATAATTATTCCTCCACCTGACAGTGGGGACCCACCGGACAGGCCATCGTATTTCGCGGAAAAAACGTTTCCCCCCTGACTGCTGGGACCCACCAGCTACACCTTCGCACGCAAGGAAGTGCGTCCGGGCAAAAAAAACAAAACGATTCGCCCCCTTGACTGTTGGGACCCACCAGCTAAATATTCGCACGCAAGGAAGTGCCTGACAGTCGGAACGTAGAGACGCGCAAGCGTACGTAGCGTTGTCATTCCGGTCGCGAACGTGTATGTACATATATACTGGTGGATGTAGAGGCGCGCACGTGTCGTAGTAGAGGCGCGCACGTAGCATGTACACGTACGTACAGCGGCCAGGGTGCAAGAAAGAAAATACGGCCACGTATGTGTACATACGGGCGGGGTCTCGAATGCCTACTCGCGCATACGTACGGTGAGGGCTCGTTGACATGGCTGGGTCGGAACGGAGAAACAACATCATCTTCGTGTTCATGGGGAGGCAACGGAATGCGTCGTGTTCATCGGGAGGCAACGGAACGCATGGGAGCCAACTAGCTGGGTCAGAACGGAATGCGTGGTCGTGTTCATCGGGAGGGCTTGGACGGAACAGGCGATGGAAACGAGGCCTGGCGTACCGCAGAACGGAGGAAACGGCCTTGTGTTCGACCGGCCACGTTCGAAACGGGATCCTGTTTATCGGGAGGGGTCTGGTGTACCGCAAAACGGATGAAATGGACCTCCTACAGTCGAAACGGGGGTCCTGTTGATCGGGAGGGGTGTGGCATACCACAAAAGGGACGAAACGGACCTCCTACAGTCGAAACGGGGGTCCTGTTGATCAGGAGGGGTGTGGCGTACCGCAAAACGGACGAAACGGACCTCCTACGGTCGAAACGGGGGTCCTGTTCATCGGGAGGGGTGTGGCGTACCGCAAAACGGGACTCCACGGGATACTGTTCATCTCCACCATCGACCTCCTCCAGCCTCCACGGGCTACCGTCGACCTCCTCCAGCCTCCTCGGGCTCTTGTTCATCCAGCCTCCACAACACGCTACTCCATCGGCTACTGTTCAACCACCCCTAAACGGACACCCCTCCACCGTCTACTATTCATCCAGCCCTCCACACCACGGGGTCCTGTTCAACCACCCCTCCACGGGCACCCCTGCACCGTCTACTGTTCATCCGTCCCTCCACACCACGGGGTCCTATTCATCCGGAGGCAACGCCACCGCTCACTGTTCATCCACCCCCTGCAACACTCACTGTTCATCCCAGAGGCAGCATCGATCGGCTTCAGTTAGCAGCAGTAGTGAAGGAATCACTCAATCGGGTTCAGTTAACAGCCATCGATCGATCGCTCGGGTTCAATAACGCGTAGCCTATAGTGCAATTGCTCGGGTTCAGTTAGAGCCCAACTCCTCGCTCGAGTTCAGTTAGAGCCAACGCCTCGCACACACGCGCGTACGTGTACAAGAGAAACGCTCATCGCTCGGCCCCCGACCTCCCACCGTAACCAGGAACTCCCCGAAATTTCCCTCGCCCTCGCTTCTACTATGGTTTTTTCCGTCATGGACGGCAAAAAGAATGTCATGCAGTTGCGTCTCCGGCCCGCCCAGGACGAAAAGCCCATTTTCTGTCATGATTTTTTGTCATAAAAGTCGGATCCCACCACATCTATGATGATACTGTGTTTTGTCACAATTATCATCATAGAAGTGTCATGTGTATGACAGAAAAAAATTCGTTCGGCCCAAAATGTCACGGATGTGTCTTTTTTTTGTAGTGATATTTCAAAATTTCCAATTCAAATAATAAATTATAGGCAAAAATAAAAAGATAACACACAGTCATGGAACTTTGCAAATGCTTCTGGCACTAAAAGCGCTTGTGATGGATAGCCCAGTGCCACACAGCTTTCTACATCAAATCATGTGTGATGTAGTTCATGAAAGAAAATAGTTAACCAAGGCAAAGCATGTGTGATAGTTACACCTTTCACACACGAGCGTATACATAAAACTATGTGGGATGTACATACGAACGGAAACATATTCCCTAGATTGACTGTGTGGGATGTACATAAGAACATAAACGTATTCCTTGGATTGACTATACGTGATATACATACGAACATAAATGTTTTTCTGGGATTCAACGTGTGGGATGTACATACCTACGAAAATTTTATTCTCGGATTATCGTGTGGGATGTACATACCTACAGAAATGATTGGGTATCGATGCCTCGCCCGATCGCACATGGCCCCAACTTGTGTCCCGGGAGGGCCTATCCCTGACGATTTCTGGGTCATGTGGGAAGGACCCCCCTATTGCCCACACTCACTTGGCGACGGTTCCAAATGCCATCGTGGAAGGGGGTTAAAAACCGTTTGTATAGCATCGACGCATACCAGTGCGGTCTCATGAACGTGGTCATGTAATGTTGGTCTGGGCCGCTTCATCCCACAATACCGCCAAATCAAAATAAGATGTTGGTGGTAAGTAGTATGACTATTATCGCCCACAACTCATTGTTTTCTACTCGTGCATATCATCTACGCATAGACCTGGACCTGATACCACTGTTGGGGAACGTAGCATGCAATTTCACAAAATTTCCTACGATCACGCAAGATCTATCGAGGAGATGCATTGCAACGAGAGGGGAAGAGTGTATCCACGTACTCTCGTAGGCCGAAAGCGGAAGCTTATATTGATGTGGTTGCTGTAGTCGAACATCTTCACAATCCAACTGATCCAAGTACCGAACGTTGATACGTCTCCAACGTATCTATAATTTTTGATTGCTCCATGCTATACTACCTATTGTTTTGGACATTATTGGGCTTTATTATACACTTTTATATTAATTTTGGGACTAACCTATTAACCGGAGACCCTGCCCAGAATTGATGTTTTTTGCCTATTTTAGAATTTCGCAGAAAAGGAATATCAAATGGAGTCCAAACGGAATAAAACCTTCGGGAACGTGATTTTCTCACCGAACATGATCTAGGAGACTTGGACCCTATGTAAAGAAATAAAGGAG